>NW_006160016.1:373473-391125 GCF_000334495.1 Tupaia belangeri chinensis
AAGATTAACAAATTCAAAGTGATTTCCTAGCAAATGTTACTTTGCAATTATTTTCTTATTTGAGAAGCTGAATGTTTTGTGGGTTTCCTAGATATTTACCACTTTATTGCAAATTATGTGACATCTTTTCTTTTTTATTTTTATTTATTTATTTGCATCCATTTAAGCCACCAAAGTCTGAGACTCAAACTGTGGTCAACTACATGGGAGTCCAGCAACATAGCCATTGTTCCAATCGCTGGTCCCTATCTTTGCTTTTCAATAATGGATTTAAGTGTTTTCACTTTTTATTGTATTTTTTAAAAACATAGGCATTGGAGTTACTCTCAAGCTTTGATGTGTGTCATTTGGTTATTTCATGTAAGTATTGATTTATTTGGAGAAAATGTACAAAAGTTTATAAATTTACTGTAACCTAGCTCATCAGTTGTTCACATTGCGTCCCTCATTGCTTTTTATGTTATAATTTTTAAAAGAAATTGAAAACTCCAAATAAATAATGAATCATAGATATTACCATGTACATTATCATCAAAAGATACATTTTCATTTTCATTTCTGTTAAATGTTTTTCTCCTGATCCCCTTCCTGCCAACTCTAATACCCACTCCCTCCTATACTGTCTCTAACATCTTCAGTCACCCTCTCTGCTATTATACATTCCAATATATTTCAGTCTCTGCTATAGCATGCAGACATTCTGTATATATTAAGCAGGGACATACAATGTCTGTCTTTCATATTCTGGCTTCCTTCACTTAGCATTATATTTTCAATATTCATTTACTATCTATCAAATGACAGGGTCTCATTGTTATTTATGTCTATGTGCCACATCTCTTATTGTAAGGGAAATGCAAATCAAAACCACAATGAAACACCACTCAATTGCAATCAATATGGCTACAACTAGAAAAATACAGAGTGATCAATGATGGTGGTGCTGTGGTTAAAATGAAACCCTCCTGCACTGTTGGTGGAAATGTCCATTAGCACCACTGGAGAGAACAATATGGAGGCTTCTCAGAAACCTACAGATAGAACTATTTATTATATGACCCAGTAATTCCACTCCTGGGTATTTATCTTCATTTAATCTTCTATTTTAATTTTGTCTTAATTCATGGTAGAGAGTGAGAATGCACATACATGAGAGAGAAAGAGAAAGAGAAGAGCACCCTCCACAGGATTTGGTCACACCGTGCTCCCCTTATTCTCAATCGTTCATCCTGTTAGATCTGGACAGTCACATGAGTGACTTACATGTCTCAATGTCTCAGCCTGACTGTTGGGTTCTTTCTTTTTAAAGGGATTTTTGTCATAGGCACCATGGGCTTGCCACAGAGAGAGACACTGAGGAAAAAAGTGAGAAATCACCAAGGGAGATGGCCATGCCACAATCCTTTCTCCATTCTCCTCCTGGGATCTAGGGCGCCCACACACATGCCTGGTGTGATTTTTCAAGCCACCAGATCTGGAGACCTGAATGTGGTCAGCCATGTGGGAGTTCAGTGACGTAAGAGCTATGCTACTTGCTGGCTCTGTGTGGATACTTAAATCATGCTTGCCATATAAAATCAGGCTTTTCCTGAACAGTGCATCACCATGTGCCCATAAAGCCAGTCCTTGAGTTGTTACTTTTGAAGGTACCACTAGGTCCTCTATAATAGTGTTAGTCCTCTAAATGTAGTTACAGGTAATGGAGAAAAGAAAATCTTAATGCAAACACACACAAAAAAAGAATTAACTACTTCAGTTAACATTAAATAGGTACAAGAAAGACATCTCTCCTAATATTTCACAATAAAAATGCCTATATTGCATTATTTTGTGTATAATTCCTCTTCTGAATTTTTGCTTTATTTCTCCTCTTTTTTTCTTTTTCTATATGGATGTTCAATCCCTGGGTGTCATAGTATCAAAAAGATGTCAATTCTTTTGTCCTTGGAGAAATTAGTTTTGGATCTCTTATTTTGTTTGATTGGCCTCAGGAGGATATAATAAGTATTGAAATGTCTTCAAAAGTAAGAAACTCTTTCTTCCCTAGATTCTCTCAGGGACCTCCTGAGCTTGTTAGATCTTCTTTTTTCCCCCTTAGGTCCAATTAATTCCTCTTTCACCCTATTTCTTGGCTAATTTTTAATATGCTTTTATAGACACAGGAATGAGAATGTCTATACAAAAGCAATGTCCCAAATTTACATATATATGAGAGACTTATGAACTGTAATTTCTGGGTATCATTTCTATAGTCTTTTGAAGAAAGATTCTTTGATATTAACAGCATGGCTTGTATTTCTCTTTCTAATCATGTGGCTGGGGCTGAGAAGAACATGGCATTCACATGTCTCTCTGGACACCACATTGTACCACACATGTACACGTGCTTGGTGTGTGCATGTATGTGTGTGAGTGTGCACATGCGTGCCTTTAGGAGTGAGATCAGATTTCAGTGAAAGGAGACCTGAACTCAATATGTTTGAAAGATGACTTCTAGTAGATAAAGGGTCTTCAAACTTTCATCATTTTCATAATGAACATTATGAAAAAGCTATGCATAGTTTTCAAATTTTTTGTATCAAAATAAACCCTACTTAACTCTGTTTTTCAATGAACTTTCTAAATCCTCTCACAGAGGTCAGCATTCAAGGCAACACATGGGAATAAAAAGAAGATGCATTTTGTTTTTGCTTTACTGAAGGTAGGACTGTGTAATAATGCTATTTTGTCATTTGTTTTCTTCATTAATGTTATTAAAGATCTTCCATAAGATCAAGACTTTCATCTCTTTATAAAGATGTTATAATTTACTATTCTTATGGCTGAATCACTAGGTTATATTCAGTTTTCACTCTTATAAACAAGGCTGCAGTTTATGTCTGTTATGTGTATATATATAGACACACAAAAACACCAAATACCTGAAAGGAAATATACCAAAATGCTAACAATGATTCTCTCTACATAATGAAATGATAGGTGACATTGATTGGAAAGATATATTATTTTTTAATGATAAACATATTTTTGTAAATAAGAAAATAATAAAAATTATCTTTTCTGAAAGAAAAAAAAGGAGGCAGTTGCATTTCAATTCACAGGGCACCTTTGCAGCCAACTTAATAAAGCACAATGCAGGCCAGCAGGTGGCATAAAAGTTAATGCACTGACTCCCACATGGCTGACTGTGACATGAGTCCCAGACATAGCAGCTAGAAAAACATGCTGGATGCATGTGTATGCTTGCCAAAAATCCCAAGAGGAGAATGAAGGAGAAGGGATTGTGATGTGGCCATCCCTCCTGGAGGGTGGTTTTTTAATTTCCTTTCTCTCTCTCTCTCCTGTAAGCATCTTAACCATCACTCCAACTGCTGGCCCGTATTTTTCTTTATAGTGTCTGGACCCATTTAGCATAATTATTTATTTTTTCTTATTATAAATAGTTTTTTCTGACATAATATTATACATATTTATAGGTACAATTTAATTTTTCAGTACAAGAATATAATGTGTGATGATTAAATCAAGGCAATTAGTATATATGTATATATATATTTTACTGTTATTAGAATTTGGGGACATTTTATTTTTAGCACTGCTCATTCGTTGTCTAGACAGTGCCTGGACCATGATCATCACTCAATTTAAATTCCTTAAATGCATGAAAAGATTTATCTTTCAAAGTTTTGAATACATGAACCTCTCATGAAATGTGGAGAGCAGAACATGGCTTTTGAATCAGAGATGGCAAGGGAAATCCTCTAATGGATACATATCCATCTACAAAATGCAGAAATGAGTGTCTTGACTATAGAATGTAAATAATAGAATCTCTGCCAGGCGAGGGATGTGTTTTTGTATTGTGTTCTCTTTCTCTTCTTTTGGAAGTCACATCAACCACATGGAGCCAGGAAATGACTCACAAATTACAGAATTTCTTTATTCTGAGATTTTCAGAGAACCCTGGACTGCAAGCCTTTCTCGTTGAAATATTCCTGTCTGTGTACTTGGTGACCATGCTTGGAAACCTGCTCATCATCCTGGCCACCATCTCAGACTCCCTCTTGCACACATCTATTGTAATTTTTCCTCACTACGTGAGAGTCCAGCAACATAGCCATTACGCCAACTGCTGGTTCCCAGGGATATGTTTTTGTCTTGTGTTCTCTTTCTCTTCTTTTGGAAGTCACATCAACAAAATGGAGCCAGGAAATGACACGCAAATTGCAGAATTCCTTCTTCTGGCATTTTCAGAGAAACCTGGACTGCAAGCCTTCCTCTTTGGAATGTTCCTGTCCATGTACCTGACAACCATGCTTGGAAACCTGCTCATCATCCTGGCCACCATCTCAGACTCCCACCTGCACATATCTGTGTAACTCTTCCTCTCCAATCTGTCCTTTTTAGACATCTGTCTCACCTCCACCACCATCCCAAAGATGCTGGTGAACATCCAGACATAGACCAAGGTCATTACGTATGGAGGTTGCATCATCCAGATGTTTTTTTTTTACTTGCTTTGTGCAGTGTTGGAGAACTTTCTCTTGTCTGTAATGGCTTATGACAAGTTTGTGGCTATCTGTCACTTTTTGCATTACATGATCATCATGAACCCCTGGGTCTGAGGACTGCTGGCTCTGGCATCCTGGATCTTGAGTGCTCTACATTCCCTGTTACAACACTTAACAGAGTTGCAGCTGTCCTTCTGTACATTCCCAGAAATCCCCCACTTTTTCTGCGAACTTACTCAACTGGTTCATCTTGCCTACTCTAACATTTTTCTTAATGATGTGATAGTGTATTTTGCCTCTGTGTTGCTGGCTGGTGTTCCTCTCACTGGTATCGCTTACTCTTATTGTAAGAGTGTTTCCTCCATATGAACAATCTCATCAGCTCAGGGGAAGTATAAAGCCTTTTTCACCTGTGCCTCTCACCTGCACGTTGTTTCCTTGTTTTATTGTACAAGTCTAGGTGTGTACCTTAGTTCTGCTGCAACCCATGACACACACTTAAGTGCAACAGCCTCGGTGACGTACAGTGATCACCCCCATGCTAAACCCCTTTATCTACAGCCTGAGGAATAAAGACATAAATGAGGCTCTGAGAAGATTATTCACAAGAAAACCATTAAATAACCACTTTTAATGATCTTTTGCTAATAATTATTTTATTTTAAATATTATTTATTATTTTAACTTGACCAGAGAGAGACAGAGATGGAGAAAGAGGGAAAGTAAGATAGCAGCAAGCCAACAAGTTTGAGACTTGAGCAGTGGTTAGACTTGATCAGTGGTGGGCCATGTGGGAGTCCAGCACCTTAACCACCACAGTCCAGTCAGCCCCAAAAGGGCCATTTTTAAAGAAGTGCCAATGTTCAAGAGACTTTCATCCTAGAGCCAGATGTTTACTGACACAAAAATGAAAAGTTAATTGCTGATGATAATGTAATGGTAATGTCTTTGTCTTGACTGATACGTACTGTATTCATGTTGGCAAAAGCAAGGTTGTATACTTGCAAAGATGTATAGTGATTAAATGTAAATAAAAGTTATAACAAAAATAAAAAAATTTCTTTAATCAAATCACAGAAAAGGAGCCTGCTCTTTCTGCCCTATTTATTCCTTAAAGCCTCAATTTCTTTATTTTCAACCATAGCTCTTGTCAAATTCCAAGGTAAATATTCCTGTCACCCATTGAAAGGAACAGTGCTAAAAAGACATCTCAGGGCCCTCTTTATGTCATTTTTCCTCAGGCTGTAGATAAATGGGTTCAGCATTGGGGTGACCACAGTGTACATCACTGAAGCAGTTGCACTGGCCTTGGAATTACGGGTAGTGGCTGAACAGAGGTATACCCCAAAACCTGTGCCATAAAACAAGAGAGGTGAGACCCACATGCGGAAAACACCTTATACTTCCCTCTGGTGGATGTAATCCTCAGTATGGAGGAGACAATCTGGGAGTAAGAATAAAGGATTCCAGAAAAGGGAATAATACCCATCAGCCCAGAGGAGAGATACGTCTCAATAACACTGAACAGGGTATCTGAACAGGCCAGCTGGATGACCTGGTTAATTTCACAGACCAAGTGGGGGACCACCATGTCAGTACAGAAGGACAACTGTAATACCAGCAAAGTCCAGAGTAGAGAGTCCAGAATGCTCAAAACCCAGAATGTCAACAGCCTCAAGCCACAAAGCCAGGGGGTTCATGATGACCATGTAGTGCCAGGGGTGACAGATGGCCACAAGCCGGTCATAGGCCATCACAGTCAGGAGGAAGATGTCCAACTCTTCAAAAAGGAGGAAAAAATACATTTGGGCAAGGCAGCCATCATAAGTCATGGTCTTGTTCTGGATGCAGATGTTCACCAGCATCTTTGGGACAGCAGTAGAGGTGAAACAGATGTCACAGAAAGACAGGTTGTAGAGGAAGAAGTACATGGGGGTGTTCAGGTGGGAGTCGGTGATGGTGGCCAGGATAATGAGTAGGTTGCCGGTCAGAGTAATCAGGTACATGAATAGGAACAGTCCAAAGAGGATGGGCTGAAAGTCTGCCTCTTGTGAGAGTCCAAGGAGAGTGAATTCTGGAAAATACATATAATTTTCTGATTCAATGGAGCATTTTCTGATTCCATGGAGCTGGAGTGACTGTTGGGAAAGAGGCAATACCAGCAATACTTCACAAAGACATTATCGGGACTAACTGTAATGGTGTGTACTGGATAGTTCTGCTTGACAGGCGGAGGGCATAGGAGAAGGTCAGGTTTGTTTCCCCACCCACCCTAAAAGGCCAAGCATAATGGTGGGTTCTGTAATCCCAGTTTGAAGGTTGAGACAGGAGGATTATGAGCTTGAGGAACTTTTTAGGCACTGGGCATACGTGTATGCATGCCCAAGGTCTCGAGAGGAGAATAGAGGAGAAGGAATTGTGGCATGGCCATTCCTTCTGGGAGGGGGGTGATTTCCAGCCTCTCTCTCTGGTAAGCACATGTGTCCTATAGCAAAAATTTCACTATTGAAAAAATGTGTATAGGGGCCAGCAGGTGGCACAGTAATTAAGGAACTGGACTCCAATATGACTGACTGGTTGGAGTCCCAAACCTGATGACTTGCTTTCTCACTTTCTCTCTCTCTCTCTGTATCTCTCTGGTGAGTGCATGTGTCCTATAGCAAATTGGAAAATAAAAGTAATTATAAATAAATAAAATTCAATAAATCATTCTTGAAAAAAAGAACCTGAATATTCTTTAGATCAATGGTTTACATGCAGGAGTGATTCTGCCCTCCTGGGGATACTTAGGCATTTCTAGAGACATTTCTATTTTCCACAAAAGGAATGAAAATATTTAAAGATGTTGCTCAACATCATATGGTGCCCAAGATAGCTCCCTACAAAGGATAGTGAGGCCTAAAATTCCACACCATCATGGCGAGAAATGCTGATTCTCATACATTTCACAATTATAAACAATACGTGTTTTCTAAATAATTATTTTGTTTTATTATTTTATTTAAATTTTGCTGTAGGGCTCACCAGAGAGTGAGACAGAGAGATAGAGAGAGAGGGAAAGGGAGAAAGCAAGCTGTTAGATTCTGAACTTGAACTATGGTCGGCCATGTGCAAGTCCCGTGATTCAACCACCATGCCACCTGCCACATGATATGCCACATGGGAGTCCAGTAATTCAACCACCATGCTATCTGTCACATGATATGATATGATATTCACTTGTTAAATGAAGGGGAAGGTAAGAGTTCTGGAGCTTCCCTGGCCCCACTCTTTGGAGGAGATCCAAGCAGATGAGGAAGGAGCAGCCTGTAGGACAAATTCCATGTATTTGAGCGTGATGGACAGTGTTTGAGAGTCCTCAGGACATATTGCCTTTGTAAAGGAAAGAGTTATTAAAGGCCCTAGCTCTGAGGACCTGCCAAAGCATAAACACACCCAAACATACACACACACACACACACACACACACACACACACACACACACACACACACAGAGTCTGTAGTTATTTATCCAGTATCCACAGATTTCCCTCATTTACCACTAAGAGCTGAGCTTAGGAATCATATAAACACCTATCATTTTAGATCCTAGTTTCTCTATTTATGAGCAGGCATTCAGTTCAGTAAGTGCTGGCTATTTTCTTTTTCTTTCTTTCTTTTTCTTTTCTTCTTCTTTTTTTTTAAAGAATTTTTGTCATAGGTTTTGTGCACTAGCTTGAGAGAGACAGAGAGAAAGGGAAAGTGAGACACCATTCCCCACCTGGAGGGAAGGAAATGTTACAAAGGAAAAAAATTACAGAAAAATAGAATTAAAGTATGTGTTTATTTGAGTGCAAAGACATTTTGAAATCCTGGCATAGTTTTTGAAATTCTGGCATAGTTGTTTTTTTTTTTATATAATACACATATGAGGACCCTTAATATCTGATCTCCATTTTGATTTACTTATGTTTATTATGTGCCAATGCTACTACAGTTATCAGCATTTAAAAATATATTTATAGATTTTTATTTATTGCCTCTTTATTTATCTATTTTTAATTTCATTCTCTTTTATACAATCACATTATTTTGCTTACAAAGTGAATATTTTAACATGTGAACATTTATCCTTAGTCCAGCTAACTAAACTGTAAAATATTGGAGGAGTCCAACCCAGCGGGGCTCCAGGACCCATCTGAGTCCTTTGACCTTTGAGCGCCACTTCAGGTTGGTTCAGTACGTTGGCAAGGCCGCTACTGTATGCCCCCCGACCTTGGAACAATGCTTGGGTCAATTAGCATGTTGGCAAGACCACTTGCTATTCGCTCCAGGACTGTGGTAGCCTTGCTGGGAAGTGACCACCCCCCCCCCGCCTCCCCGCTCTGCTATACTACTATAAAACAATTATATAGTTCTTTCATACATCTGTGTGGTAAGATTTCCCAAAAGTCCCTTGACCACTCCCCTTTACCCTGACCACTTACTGTTAATTATAGTGCTTCATTGGACACAATAAAGAGTGTGCTAAAGTTCTTCTTGATCTTTGGAAGGCCATTCAAGACACATTTGATATAAATAATCTTTTTACATACAATAGGACTAGGCTGAAACTGGCCCAGGATGCTCTCATCCCATGGTAACTAATGTTCTAACAAAATATATAACAGTGGTGCCATAGACTACACAAGTGTATCCACAACACCATAAACCCATTTTAAAGTTTTTCATTAACTTATTACTCACTTTACCACCAGTT
The DNA here is from genome assembly GCF_000334495.1 of Tupaia belangeri chinensis. Classification (NCBI taxonomy): domain Eukaryota; kingdom Metazoa; phylum Chordata; class Mammalia; order Scandentia; family Tupaiidae; genus Tupaia; species Tupaia belangeri. The sequence continues at coordinate 382,724 of NW_006160016.1, forward strand.
GAAAAAACTGCCCCCACCCTCACCAAGTGAATAATAACTTCACCCCTTCAGGATAGGTAAATATGTTAGGATTCCTTAAGTTTTAGATCCCTATAGAATTATACAAGTATCATTCTTTATGAAAATCCATAAGAACTAATATCTATGCTTGAGATTTTCTTTTAGTAATCATAAGATGGCTGCTGCTGAACATCGGTTGATAGTTAACTCTGCTTGCTGGAATTGTTTCCTAAAACTACACTGCTTGAAGTTACCAGGAACCTGCTTTCATCAATAAAACAATTGTTGAACTGTATCAGTGATTAATAGACCTGCCTTTAATCAAACCCTGAATGGTTTCTATTTGTTAAAACTTTATGAATTGATAATTAGAACACGTAGCCCCTCTCCCATTTACTTGCATGTATCGCATTTTCAATAAAAAGGCATGATGATTCCTAACAGTTGTCACTCCTCAGATAGCAATCTCTGGGGGTGTCCAGCTGAGGATGTGCATGAAAAAGCATGAGGCCTTTGTCTTCCTTTCCTTCCAGCGCTGCCCCCGTCAAGTCAACCCACCCCCCGCTGAGGCTGGATCCCGGCAAAATATCTTTAACAGAAAATTGCACGTTTCTTTGTCCCATTAATGCTTTTACTCCCCGTTCTTCTAATTGTTCTTCCTCAAACCCTACTCTTTCACACATACTATATTTGTATTTACATACGTTTACTGTGTTTCTATATGCTTCAGTCAATCCCTTTCAGTCATAGAGTGTGGACACTCAGTATATATTAAGTGGGAATATATAATGTCTCTCTTTCATATACTGGCTTGCTTCACTCAGCAGTAAATCTTCCATATTCATTCCCTTTCTATCAAAAGCCAGGTTTTTTTTTTAATGGCTGAATAATATTCCACAGAGTAAATGTACCATGGTTTTTAGATCCATTCATCTGTTTGTGGACATTTGGGTTGGTTCCATGTCTTGGCAATTGTGAATAGTGCTACAACAAACATTAATGTGCAAGCACTTTTCCGATTAAGAATTATTCTGTCCTTTGGGTCGATACCAAGGAGTGGGATTGCTGGATCATATGGTAGTTCCATTTGTAGATTTTTGAGGAATCTCCAAATTGTTCTCCACAGAGGCTGGACCAATTTACATTACCACCAGCAATGTAAGAGAGTTCCCCTTTCACCACACTCCCACCAGCATTTATCTTTTTTTTTTTTTTTTTTAAATCTTATTCTTTCTGACTTTGCCTTACAATGAACGATGTTGAGCATTTTTTCATATGTCTTTTGGCTATTCCTATGTCATCTTTAGAGAGTGGTTTATTCAACTCATTCTCCCATTTTTTTCTTTTTTTTTTTGAGAGGTTTTTGCTATAGGACATGTGCGCTCGCCAGACAGACAGAGAGAGACAGAGAGACAGAAAGCGAGAAATCACCCCCCGGGGGTATGGCCACACTGCAATTCCTTGGAATCTTGGGCACGCATGCACACACGTCCAGCGTGAGTTTAAGCCGTGAGTTTAAGCCGCCAGGTCCAGAACTCAAACAGAAGTCAACTACGTGGGAGTCCAGCAGCATAGCCATTATGCTAACTGCTGGTCTGCATTCTCCCATCTTTTACTAGGGTTGATCATCTTTTTTACGAAACAGCAACTTGAGCTCTTTGTGTATTCCGGTTATCAGTTCCTTATCTGGCACATAGTTTACAAAAATATTTTCCCATTCTGAGGGCTGTTGATTCACACTAATTACTGTGTTTTTTGCCATGCAGAAACTTCTTAGTCTGATGTAATCCCACTTGTTTATTTTGGGGATTATCGACTATGCTTGGGGTTCTTATTTAAGAAGTCTTTCCCTGCCCTGATGTCTCCCAGAGTTTCCCCAGTGTTTTTCAGGAGCAGTTTTATAGTGTGAGGTCTTAGATTTAGATCTTTAATCCACTTTGACTTGATTTTTGTCAAAGGTGAGACAAATTTTTGAAGCCAGTGTATTTATTAACTTACTTGAACAATTTAACATAGTACCAAAAACTAGATGATTTAAACATTAATCTTCTATCTTACAACTCTGGAGATGAGAAGTGTGATGACAGGGTTTATTCCACTTAGTGGACATGAGTATGAGTCTGTTCTATGTAGGTGGGAAATTAGTGGGGGATGTACAGTTGACTAAAGTATATTTAACATACCCAATGAGATGAATCAATAGCCCCAGCCATGTCTGAGATAGCCAATGAGATGAATCAATGACTCCAATTATGACTGTTCAGAGCCTGGTGCATTAGTATCATGGACTCCCTTCTCAAGACTTTGACCATTTTGAGGCTGTCCTTCTGCACAAACATAGATATCTCACACGTTTTTGTGATCTTCCCGAAGTCCTGAAGCTCGCCTGTTCTGACATCCTCATCAATAATATAGTGATATACTGTGCAACAGGCTTTTGGGGTGTGATTCCTTTCACTGGAATACTTTTCTCTTACTTTCAAATTGTCTCCTCCATCCTGAGAATTTCATCAACTCAGATCAAGTACAGAGCCTTCTCCACCTGTGGGTCACACCTCTCAGTGGTGTCCCTGTTCTATGGCACACGCCTGGGGGGTCTACCTCAGTTCTGCAGCCACAGCATCCTCTAGGATAAACTTGATGACCTCAATGATATACACCATGGTCATTCCCATGCTGAACCCCTTCATCTATAGCCTGAGGAACAGGGACATGAAGGGTGTCCTGGGGAGACTCCTTGGTAGGGGGATGCTTCTCAATGATGAGGTCATTGCAGGGTTTTCCTGAATAGCAAGGAGACCTTTGTTCATGGATCTTGTTTATATCCAAACACCAATCCATCCTCTTTCAGTTCTAGAGTTATTGTATCTTACTGTCTTTTTTTAGAGGTTTTTGCCTTAGGGTGCATGTACTCACTGTTTACAGAGAGAGAGAGAGAGACAGTGAGAAGAAAAGTGAGAAATCACTCCCTGGGTGAATGGTCACTCTGCAATTCCTTCTACATTCTTCTTCTGAGATCTTGGGCATGCCTGCACATGTGCCCAGCATGATTTTCAAGCCACTAAGTCCAGGACTCAAACTGGTTGGTCATGTGGGAATCCACTATGCAATCTGGCCCCACTTGTGTCTTGATTTTGACAATTTTTGAAGCCAGTGTATTTATTAACTTGCTTGAACAGTTTATCATAGTACCAAAACCTAGGTGATTTAAACAATCTTACTGTTCTGTCTCACAATTCTGGAGATGAGAAATGTGACATCAAGGTGTTGGCAGGATTGATTCCACTTAGTGGCCATGAGTATGAGTCTGTTCTCTGTAGGTGAGAGATTAGTGGGGGATGTATAGCTGATTACACCATATTTAATATACTCAATGAGATGAATCAATAGCACCAGCCGTATCTGAGATAGCCAATGAGATGAATCAATGACTCCAATTATGTCTGATAGCCAATGAGATGAATCAGTGGGTCCAGTCATATTTGATATAACCAGTGAAAGGAATCTGTGGGATCAGTCACATTTGGTATAGTCATTGAGATGAGAATAATCAGTGGGATCAACCCATGGTCAATTAACACAACCTCGATTTAAAAATTATAAACCTCAAAGAATGTAACTGCCAGGGGCCCTGAGTCACACTTTCTCTCTCACTCTTGGATTACTTTTACCTCTCAGGAGTGTACTTTCACTTTTTCTTAATAAACTACCCTGTGCCTTTACAAAACAAAGACAAAAACAAATAAAGAATATTTCATGGCTTACTCCAGCTTTTATGGGCTCCTGGTGATCTTCAACATTCCTCTAGGAGGCAGCTGAATCTGTAAGTTTAGAGTGCTCTTGCATCTAGTCTTGATTCGTTAGCCTCCATATATAATTTATTTGTTTAAAAAGTTTTTTTAAAAAATCTTTTTTGTTTCTATGAAAGAGACAGAGAGAGAGATGTCTTCAAAAAGTTTATGAAAACGCCTAATATAGAAAAAACTATGCATAGTGTTTTTTAAAAATTTTGCATCAAAATAAACTTGTACTTTAAGTCCATATTTCTGCTAACTTTCTGAAGGGCCCTCATGCTTAAACAAGAATTTCTCTATTGGTGCAGCAGGTGGCATGGATGTTAAGGTACTGGATCCCACATGGCTGACTGCACAGTTCAAGTTCTAGACTGGCAGCTAGTACAGGTACATATGTGTGTATGCTCAAAAATCCCAAGAGAAGAATGGAGGTGAAGGGACTGCAGTGAGACCATCTCTCTACCCAGAGGGGGTGATTTCTCACTTTTTCTCTTTCCCAGTATCTCTCATTCCAAAAAGTGCATGTGCCCTATAGGAAAACTAAAAAATAAATAAATAAATGAATAAGGATAGTTTATAATTCCTACCATAGGGACCCCACCAAGACATTTTTGGAAGTTACTTTAATTATTTTTGAAATTCCTTCCTTAGTTATTTGCCTCCTATTCCTCTATCCTGAATCAACTTAAAGCTAATATTACTCAAACATTTTTTTCTACCTGTTTTATATGGCCTTTTGTAAATTATTAATGTTTCATGTCTTTTTCCCCAGTAGTGTATTAATTTTCCTGGGATTTAAAATCAAGACCTAGTAGATCAAAGAAATTAACTTTTGTCAGTCAAGTAGATTATGTTTTCCAACGCAATTCTCAACATAGCATGCTTTCTCAGTCAGAATTTTAAATTTTATGGTCCAATAACTGATTTTTTTCTCTTTTCTGCTAAATACTTATGTTCAGAAGAACTTCTACCTTCTAAGATTATATGTACCTATGTATAAATAGCTTCATTTAGGCATTCCATAATATATACATATAGATGTATGTATTGTGCTCCACAGATGTATGTATAATGTTGATTCATTTATTAAAAATCAAATTTTATGTTCCAGCAGGTGGTATGGTGGTTAAGGCATTGCACAATCATGGTTTGAGTCCTGGACCTGGCTGCTTGAAAATCACATTGTGTGTGTATATGTGCATGCCTGAAATCCCATAATGAGAAATCACCAGGCAGTGATTTCTCACTTTATCTCTTCCACTTTCTCTCTCTCTCTCTCTGGTGATTGTACATGTCCTGTGGTAAAAACCTAAAATCAATCAATCAATCAATCAATCAATTATAAATGTATCAGATCTATGTATCTGTGTTTTCTTCTTCTCTTTTGTATGATCTACTTTCAAATTTTACACTTGAAATTTACTTAGAAATATGGAGACAGGATTGAACTTTTTTTTTATTTTTCTAAACAATCACTAAATGCTTAGTTGTACCTTTAAAGAAAAATTTATGATAGCTAGAAATAAAAAGTACAAGATAACATGATAGTAAAATATATCACAAAGAATATTAAGCATTTTATTAAATTATAAAACTCTAAGATTATTCTCTTGAAAGAAAGGGAGAAAAGTAGTTTCAACCCTTATCATAAATTTTAGCAGTGTGCTGAAATTTACAGCCAAGGTAATGTAAGCTAATATTGAAGTAGATCGTGGGGTGTGGTGAAAGTGGGATCTCTCTTACACTGCTGATGGGAATATAAATTGGTCCAACCACTGTGGAGAACAATTTGGAGATTCCTCAAAAATCTACAAATAGAACTTCCATATGATCCAGCAATCCCACTCCTTGGTATCTACCCAAAGGACAGAAGAATTCTTAATCAGGAAAGTGCTTGTGCATTGATATTTATTGTGGTGTTATTCACAATTGCTAAGTCATGGAATGGAACCAAATGCCCACAAACAGATGAATGGATTGAAAAACTATGGCACATATACTCTATGGAATACTACTCAGACATGAAAACAACAGGAGCCTGGCTTTTGACAGAAAGTGGATGAATATGAAGGATTTATTGCTGAGTGAAGCAAGCCAGGCTATGAAGGAGAGACATTGTATGTCTCCACTTAATAATACCGAGTGTCTGCACTCTATGACCGAAATTGAATGATTAAAGGATATAGAAACAGAGTAAATTGTTGTGAATACCAGATATAGGATGGAAAGAGGGTGGTTAAAGGAATAGAGTCTGAGTAAGGACACTGAGGAGAAAAAGAGAGGCATAGCATTGGCATAGCATTAATGGGACAAAGAGATGGGGTATTATCTGTTGAAGATAACTTTATAGTATTATCAACTGGACTAGGAAGAAATGTACACATATTGGAATAGTCACTTTGCAAGCTAAATAACGTGATTGGATGTATAAAAGAACTTGAAATTTAAAAATCCATATTATTTGAAGAAAGAATTTTTTAATGAATTTGCGAAACAAATCTTAAATATTGCTTTTTTTCCCTTTTTTTGGAGAGGTTTTTGCTATAAGATGTGTGCACTCATCAGACAGACAGAGAGAGACAGAGAGACAGAAAGCGAGAAATTACCCCCAGCAGGGATGGCCATGCCACAATCCCTTCTCCTCCATTTTTCTCTCGGGATCTTGGACACGCACGCACACATGCCTGGCATGAGTTTAAGCTACCGGGTTCAGGACTTGAACCACAGTTAACTACGTGAGAGTCCAACGACATAGCCATCATGCCAACTACTGGTCCCCAAATCTTAAATATTAATGAGAAAATTCTGAAAAGAATTATGATACTTTATTAGAACAGAAAAAAATAAAATCTTTTCTAAAATATTAATACTAATAATATTGGAGATATAATGTGATGGAATATCATTGTTAATGAAATTAAGCCTAAATTTTTTAGAACATTATTACATATAAATTATCATAATCTACATTTTAAAAAAAAGCTACAGGAAAATTTATACCAAAAAAGACTGAAAGACCTAGAGGGAGGACTGCCCCCTGTAGCTTCAGCCCCAGGATCCCCAAGCCAGAGACCCCTCTGTCAGGCAAGAATGTCCTCAGTCCTACAGAAACCACACTCCCATTTTTCAACCCCTGGGCCAGGAACTTTGAGGGAGGACTGCCCCCCCATAGCTTCAGCCCCAGAATTCCCAAGCCAGAGACTCCTCTGTCAGCCAGGCAGAATTTTTTTCCTTACTTTTTCCCTCCTTCTCCTCTTCTTTCATTTGTAAATTTCTCTCTTCTCATTACCACATAGGAACGCCCTCAGCCCTACAGAAACCCCACTCCCATCTTTCGACCCCTGACTTTTTCTTTATTCTACTTATTATTTTCTTCCCACTTATTTGGTCCTCACTTCCTTTATCAATGCCATTCCTGGCGCTTTAGATAGGTCTAGAATTATAGTTCTGAAATATTCTAGTATTTTAAGATTCTCTGGGATCCTCCTTTTCACTGAACCACCTGCGAAGGAGACATTTTTCTTTGTACACCTGAAGAGAATACTTTTTTTTGGATTGCATTGCTAAACACAATAGAAGAGACTTTGGCTGTCTTCATTCCAGAGCAAAAAGGAAACACACTTGCTCCTATTCAAGGAATTGTTCTCTTAAAATGTTTATCAAAGGAAACATATCTCCCAATGCTTAGAAAGAGAAGAAGAACCTCAGGTATGAATAAAGCAGGAAATATGTCTCCATCAAAAGAACACAATAACTCCCTTCCTTTCTTGAAAAAAATAGAGGACGTTAGCAAAATGTCCAAGATAGAATTTAGAACATTCATGTTGAACAAATACTATGAGCTGTAACAGAAAAGAGACAATGAACTACAGGAGATGAGGAAGTCCTTCCATGATATGAAGGAAGAAATGGACACACTAAGAAAGAATAAGATGGAACTATTAGAGGTGAATTCTGTAGTACAGGAAATCAAAAACTCTCTCGAAAGTATTAAAAGTCAATTAGACCATGGTGAAGGTCGAATATCTGATGTAGAAGATAAAACTTCTGACCTAGAGAAAACCACGAAAAAGAAGAGAAAATAACAACAAAACATGAAGATAACATATGAGAAATACTAGATTCCATTAGACATCCTAACATCTGGATAGTTGGTATCCCAGAAGATGAAGAAACTAATAAGGACATGGAAAATGTATTCCATGAAATCTTGAAAGAAAATTTCCCGAGTATAGAGAGGCACTCAAACATCCAGTCCCAAGAAATACAAAGGACCCCAAATAAAATTAACCCAAGAAGATCTTCCCCGAGGCATATCATAGCCAGACTGGCTAAGACGACAGATAAAGACAAAATACTAAAACTGGCAAGAGAGAAACAACAAGTGACTTACAAAGGTCACCCCATCAGACTAACACTGGACTTCTCAATGGAAACAATACAAGCAAGGAAAGAATGGGAAGATGTATTGAAAGTGTTAAGAGAGAAACAATTTCAACCAAGATTATTGTATCCTGCAAGATTATCCTTCATATGGGAAAAAAAGATTAAAATCTTCTCAGACAAACAAAACCTGAAAGAATTTGCCAGCACCAGGCCAGCTCTCCA
>NW_006160016.1:393103-395916 GCF_000334495.1 Tupaia belangeri chinensis
AAAATTGATACACCACTAGTGAGACTTATTAAGAAGAAGAGAGAAAGGAACCAGGTTAATCAGATCGGCAATGAGGCAGGCAAAATAACAACAGATATAGTAGAAATAGAAAACATTATTAGAGGATACTATGAACATCTGTATGCCAAGAAACAAGATAATCTTGATGAGATGGACTAATTCCTGGACATGTATAATCTACCTAGATTGAGCCAGGAGGATACAGAAAGCCTGAATAGGTCCATAACAAGCCAGGAGATTGAATCAGTTATACATAACCTCCCAACAAAGAAAAGCCCTGGTACTGATGGATTCACCTCTGAATTTTACAAAACTTTGAAAGAAGAGTTAACCTCCATTATGCTCAAGTTATTTATAAAGATCCAAAAGGGTGAATCTCTCTGTATTTCATTCTATGAAGCCTCTATCACCCTTATTCTTAAAACATATAAGGACAGGACAAGGAAGGAAAACTATAGATCAATATCCTTGATGAATATGGACGTGAAGATTCTCAACAAGATATTAGCAAATCGTATACAACAACTTATAAAAAAGATTATACATCATGATCAGGTAGGCTTTATCCCAGGAATGCAAGGTTGGTTCAACATACACAAAACCATAAATGTAATACAACATATTAACAGGAAGAAAGACAAAAACCATATGGTCATATCGATTGATGCAGAAAAGGCATTTGATATGATACAACATCCCTTCATGATCAAATCTCCCAGCAAAATCAGCACAGAAGTGTCATTTCTCAACTCAATAAAAGCTATCTATAAAAAACCCATCATCATCCTCAATGGAGAAAAGCTGAAAGCTTTTCCACTAAAAACAGGTACAAGACAAGGTTGTCCACTTTCTCCATTCCTCTTCAATATAGTACTGGAAGTACTGGCCATTGCAATCAGAAAAGAGGAAATAATAAAAAGCATTCGGATAGGAAAAGAAGAGGTGAAACTCTCTCTATTTGCAGATGACATGATTGTATGCATAGAAGACCCAATGGTTTCCATAAAAAATTTCTGGAAGTAATACATTAATACAGTAACGTTGCAGGATACAACATTAATATCCAGAAATCTATAGCATTCCTGTATACGAACAACAGACTGAGATAGAACTGAAAAAAGTTGTTCCATTTACCATAGCCACAAAAAGTATTAGATACTTAGGGATAAATCTAACCAAAGAAGTTAAAAACTTCCACAAGGAAAACTATGAGAAGATAAAAAAAGAAATTGAAAATGACACAAAAAAGTGGAAGGACATCCATATTCCTGGATTGGAAGAATTAATATAATCAAAATGGCAATTCTACCCAAATTAATCTACCCATTTAATGCAATGTCAATGAAAGTACTGGACACATTCTGCACAGATCTAGGAAAGACAATCATAAGTTTGTCTGGAATCATAAGAGACCCAGTATTGCCAAAGCAGTTCTGCACAGGAAGAATAGAGTGGGCAGCATCTCACTCCCTGACCCAAAAATATACTACAAAGCTGTGGTAATCAAAACAGCATGATACTGGCACAGAAACAGACAGGTAGTAAATGGAACAGAATAGAGTCCCCAGAAATGAATGTTCAAACATACAGCCAACTGATTTTTGACAAGGGGTACCAGTCAATCCAGTGGGAAAAGGAAAATCTCTTCAACAAATGGTGCTGACAAAACTGGATCTCCACTTGCAGAAAGATGTATCTGAACCCCTACCTCTCACTTTTGACAAAAATCAAGTCAAGGTGGATCAAAGATATAAATTGAAGACCTCAAACTATGAAACTGCTCTGGAAAACACTGGGAAAACTCTGGGAGACACTGGGGGAGGGAAAGTCTTCTTAAATAAGACTCCCAATGCACAGTCAATAATCCTGAAAATATACAAGTGGGACTACATCAGACTAAGAAGTTTCTGCATGGCAAAAGACCTAGTGATTAGTGTGAATAGACAGCCCTCAGAATGGGAAAATATTTTTGTAAACTATACGTCAGATAAGGGACTCATAACCAGAATTTACAAGGAACTCAAGCAGCTGTTCTGGAAAAAGACAATCAATCCTATTAAAAGATGGGAGAATGAGTTGAAAAAAACACTCTTTAAAGATGACATATGAATAGCTAAAAGGCATATGAAAAAATGCTCAACATCCCTCATTGTAAGAGAAATGCAGATCAAAACAGATCAAAACCACAATGAGATATCACCTAACCCCGGTCAGAATGTCCAAGATTAAAAAAAAGAAATGATAAGTGCTGGCAGGAGCATGATGAAAAGGGAACTCTCTTACACTGCTGGTGGGAATATATATTGGTCCAACCACTATGAGAACAATTTGGAGATTCCTCAGAAATTTACAAATAGAACTATCATATGATCTAGCAATCCCAGTCCTTGGTAACTACCCAAAGGACAGAAGAATACTTAATCGAAAAAGTGCTTTCACATCGATGTTTATTGCGGCACTTTTCACGATTGCTAAGTCATGGAAACAACCCAAATGCCCACGAACTGATGAATGGTTAGAAAAACTGTGGCACATATACTCAATGGAATACTATTCATCCATAAAAAAACAACAAAACCCTTGCTTTTGAAAGGAAGTGAATGAATACGGGAGACTTACTGCTGAGTGAAGCAAGCAATGCTATGAAGGAGAGGCATTGTATGTTCCCACTTAATATATACCGAGTGTCTGCACTCTATGACTGAAACTAATTGTCTAAAGGATATAGAAACACTGTATATAGATGTAAATACCAGATATAGTGTGTGTGAAAGAGGAGGGTCTGAGGAAGG
>NW_006160016.1:395938-398242 GCF_000334495.1 Tupaia belangeri chinensis
CAAAGCATTAATGGCACAAAGAGGTGTGGTACTATCTGTTGAAGATATTTTATAGTTTTATCAACAGTACGAGGGAGAAATGTTCACCTGTTGAAATATCCATTTTGTAAGACAAATAATAATGTGATTGAATGTATGGAAGAAAATGAAATGAAAAAAGGAATAAAAGGAAAAGAAAACAATCATTTCAATCATTTTGTATCATCTTGTACAACCCATTTTTTTGTGTTCACCTGAAATGTGTATCTTTTTCATAAACATATTTGAATCCATTTATTTATATGGTACAAAATTCAGACAGTTGATACTTTTTCTTCCACTGCCTTAAAAATATATATTTCAGGGCCAACAGATGGTGTACTGGTTACATCAGTGAACTCCCACATGGCCAAAGGCAGTTTGAGCCCCAGACCCAGTAGCCTGAAAATCCTCGGCATGTGTCTTGTGTCTTGTGTGTGTGTGCCCAATATCCCGAGAGGAAAATGAAGAAGAAGGGATTGTGACTTGGCCATTTCTCCTGGGGAGTGATTTCTCACATGTCCTCTCACTGTCTCTGTCTCTCTCTGGCAAGGATATGCACCCTATGGCAAAAACTTGTATACACACACACACACACAAACACAAACACACACATTTAATTATTTCATATCCAGATCTTTTTCATTTAACCTGAAATAGGAGACCTATGTTAATGTGATTAAATTATCATTTTAAAGTTTTTAAAAATAATTTATATACTAATTACATTTTATTGAATACAATCCTTTTAAAAAATATGTTCTATTTACTCTAATTCTCTCTTTTTAAATGTTCTATAAAAACACTAAATGGGAGGGTAGCCATACACAAAATAAAAAGAATGGGTCAGCACTGCAGCCTAGTGATTCAAGAAGCTAGATCTCACGTGATTGATCATGGTTCAAATCCCGACCCTGGCTGCTTGGAAAACACTCTGGTTATGAGTACATACATACAGAAAATCATGACAGAATGGAGAGATGGAGGTTCAGATACTGTCTGATGATCATACCTCATTGGGGGCTGATTTTTCCCATCCAGTTTCTCAGTCTCTAGCAATTACATTGATCCCCATAGCAATAAAAAAAAATAAAGATTAATTGTTTTACTGAAAAACATAAAATGTAGCCTTTCAATTAGTCAAATAATTATTGTGAACTCAGTGAGCCAGCTCTGACCTATTTTGAATGAAGAACTTGTCACTTTAATTTCTTTTTCCTAGCAATCACTTCCTTCCCATGGAACCAGGGAATGAATCAAGAAATTCAGAATTTCTTCTTCTGGGTCTTTCTGAGGAGCACAAATTACAGCCTCTCATATTTGGGCTTTTCCTCTCCATGTACCTAGTCACCATAATTGGAAACCTGGTCATCATCCTGGTCACCATCTCAGACACCCACCTGCATATCCCCATGTACTTTTTTCTTGCTAACCTTTCTTTTCTGAACGTCTGTTTCATCTCCACCAGTGTCCCAAAGATGCTGGAGAATATCTAGTCACAGAGCAAGGTCACCACCTATGCAGGCTGCCTCACCCAGATGTACTTTTTTATAGCTTTTACAGGATTGGATACCTCCCTTCTGACCATGATGGCCTATGAGGGTATGTTGCTATCTGTCTCACCTTGCACTTCTCAGTCATCATGAACTCCTGGCTTTGTGTGTTGCTGGTTCTGTTGTCCTGGATCACAAGTGTCCTGAACTCATTATTGCATAGTTTAATAGCATTGTGGCTGTCCTTCTGTATATCATTAGAAATCCCCCACTTTTTCTGTGAACTTAATCAGGTGGTCCACCTTACCTGCTCTGACACTTTTATCAATGACGGCATGATTTATTTCTCAGCTGTGGTACTGGTTGGTGGTCCCCTCATTGGGATCCTTTACTCTTACTATAAGATAGTTTCCTCCATTTGTTCAATCTCATCAGCTCATGGGAAGTATAAAACCTTTTCTACCTGTGCCTCTCACCTCTGTGTTGTCTCCTTATTTTATTGTATGAGTCTAGAAGTGTATCTTAGTTCAGCTGTTATCCAAAATTTACAAACAAGTGCAAGAGCCTCCGTGATGTACACTGTGGTCACACATATGCTGAACCCCTTCATCTACAGTCTGAGGAATAGAGACATAAAAAGGGCTCTGACCAGGCCTGCGCGTGGTCCCCGGGCCTGCACGTGGCCACCGGGCCTGCGCCTACGCGTGACCACCGGGCCTGCACGTGACCCCCAGGCCTGCACGTGGCTGCCGGGCCTGCGCCTGCGTGTGGTCGGCGGGCCTGAGCGTGACCG
>NW_006160016.1:399490-405577 GCF_000334495.1 Tupaia belangeri chinensis
ATGTGGGAGGAGGATGGGACATGGCAGAGGGTGGGGGATGGGGAATCAAGGATGGCAAAACAAAAGGCAAGGTACGCAGGACATAAGAACTGGAAAATTATTTGCTGAGAACATGTATGTTGATGTGCTTGATTGAGCCAATGCACAGTGTATTTTGGATAGAAAATTCATTTGTGTGTTGTGATGGTGTATAGTGAATTAATGTAGAGAATGAATAAATAAATTTTAAAAAAGGGCTCTGAGAAGTTTCCTTTGCAGGAAAACTACCAAAGGATCAACTGTCCTGCTATTGAAGAAGTGTGCTTGTTAGCAGAGCTCTCAGTATCAAGCAGAAATGGTGATTTGACCAGATTCTGGAAGCAGACCTCATTCCATTTGATTATCCTATAGAACTTCCATGAGTTCAGTTTCAGCTTCTCTATACAACATAAGTACCTCACTTTTTTACTGTCTGATCATGTAATTTTTAAAAAAATGTTTTTTGCCATAGGGTTCATGTGCTCTCCAGAGAGAAACAGAGAGAGACAGTGGGAGGGAAAGTGAGAAATCACCCCCTAGTGAGATGACCTTGCAATAATTCCTTCTTCTCCTGTGGTTTTGGGCACACTGAAACATGTATTCAGCATGATTTTCAATCCACGGGGTCCAGGACTTGAATTGTGATCAGCCATTTGAAAGTTAGCACTGTAACTACTACATCATCTTCTGGTCTATCTGTCTGATGTATAAACAGGTTTTTACTTTGTCCTTTTTGTATTTTCACAAGTTTATCCCAACCATAGATCAAAAATACTTGAAAATTCCCATTAATTTCATGGAGCAACGTGGATTTATTAAAAATATTTTTCTCTCAACTGGTATATAGTGAAAAAATTTTTCCTTTCTTCTATTAAAAAATCATATGCTGTACCTTTCTTATGTAAATAAAATCACTATACTTGGTGTCTAAGGTAATTTATATAACTCAATAGTAGAAGACGTCTGAGATCATAATTTTAAATTTTTTCTTTATCATTCTATGATATATGACCCCCTCAATTGTTCTTCATGAAAACGTAGATTCTTCACAGCAAACTTACCTTAAAACTTGTCACTGAATTTTATTCTCATCTTAATTTCCTGTTTCTTACCTACCCTGATGTCTGTAATTCCTTCCCTAGTAACTGGAAAAGAGCCATTACTATCAACATGACTCAAAGTGGAATGTGCTTAAAAAGATACCTACAATAAGTGGTTTGTCTTTTTATGGCCTTAAAGTCAGAAATGAATTTAAATATGATGCACTAAATTTTAAGCTATGTATTATAATACTATGCAAAATATTTTGTTTGAAATCTCTACCTACTACCTACTGTATAAAAGATAGGTGTTCATATATAAAGAAGATTATTCATTTTGGTGAAGGCTGGTTTAGTATTATGTATATTTTGTTATTGAAACATCTTCCTATTTCTTACTGAAAATTTCCTGTGCTTCCTAAATACATAAATATTTTCATTTTCTATAAATGAGATATATCATTTTTAATAAAAATTAAAGGGACATTGAATAACTATCATCAGTGTCATCTATATTATATCTCCTTCGTTCACAGATATCTTTTTAATCTTCACTATCAAAACATCTCTCAACCCTGGCATTTGATAGAAAATGGTCAGATATGGAGGATCTATTGCTGAGTGAAGTAAACCAGGCTATGAAAGAAAGATACTGTATGTATCCACTTAATATATACCAACTATCCACACTCTATGGTAGAGAGCGAAATATTGGAGGACATAAAAGCAGTGAAAGTCTTTATCGAGGTTAAGACAGTGTGGAATGGGGGGGAGAAGAGAAGAAGATAGAGAAAGATAGCAAGAGAAGAAACAGAGAGGCATGATTTTAGTGGGACACAGATATGACTTACTACCTGTTGATGATGACATGTATAGTATTATCAACTGGTTTGGTCTCAGAAGTATTTCATGATTGGTAAAGTCTTTTTACAAGAAAAATGAGAAATAGTGGTAGATTGTTTAAAAAATAATTGGAATAATAATAATAAGGATGATTAAAAAACAGTGAAAAGATATTGAATGATGAAGTGGGAGTTTAATGTCTCTGTATTGACTGACATGCATGACAATCCATTTTGAAAAAGCAATGTAATACACTGTAAGTTATATGTAATTCAATGTAATATAAACAAGATTATGATGACAATAAATAAAAACAGAAAAAAAAACAAATGCTATAAATAAACAACAACAACAAAAATCTTTCAAAAGGAAACTTGAATTTCTGTGCAGTCATGTGACTCTGGGTCACCAGCATTTCTGCACTAGCATGCATATCTTGTTAACCTCTCCTTGTTTCCTCGGAAAGAATGTTGTATTAGTCAATTTCTTTTACAATCTACTCAAATAACTGAATAATTGAATAATCATGAATGTAGTCTTCAAATAGGAGGAAAAAAGGTAAAAAATAAAAAGCATAAAATGATTACAGTTGCTCTTCATTATCTTTAGTATGGTTATTGTATTAGTCACTGCTGTATAACAAGACATCCTAAAAGAAAATGGTTTAATGTAATACCTTTGTTAACTAATGTGATTACATGAGTGGCAATATTTCTGAGCTTTTCCAGTCTCCTCATTAATCTATTGTCATCTTTGAGTCAAATGAGGAGGTGCTGCTGATGTTGGGAGGAAGAGGTTTCTTTTTTTTTTTTTTTTGGAGAGATTTCCACTGTAGGGCGTGTGGGCTCGCCAGACAGACAGAGAGAGACATAGAGACAGAAAGCGAGAAATCACCCCCCAGGGGGGATGGTCACGCTGCAATTCCCTCTCCTCCATTCTCCTCTCGGGATCTTGGGCATGCAGGCACACGCGCCCAGCATGAGTTTTAAGCCACCGGGTCCGGGACACGAACCGCGGTCGACTACGTGGGAGTCCAGCAACATAGCCATTACACTAACTGCTGGTTCCCAGGTTTCTCACAATTAAGGTCTTAGCTGGTTGTTGGTTTATCTAGGGAGACCCTGATTAAGACAACTGGCTCCTTTCATAGTTCCTCTCCTTCTGCAGCTGGATAACCTGAATTTTCTTATTAAAAATTTTGTTTCACATCACTGAGGTGAGATTTCACGGAGTCACAAAAATGCACTGAGAACCATCCGGACTTGCGGGCTGTTAATATTAACATAATCTAATTGTCTGAGCAAGTTAAAACTTTTACGCCAGGCTCAAGCCTTAAAGGATGTCCTCTTTCACTGTCACCACCAGTGGCTGAACTCTTAGAGAAAAGAATGAGAATGAAAGTATATGCTTAATTAGATCCTATGGAAATTCTGTTCCAGGGGTTTGAGCCCACCCCAGAGGTAAATATTCCTTGTTTAAATGTCCTTTACTTCCAACTTCCTATTCCTATCTAAGAAAGAAATAAACCCTTTTCCTTCAGATAATAAACACAGTCTTGGATCCTCATGTCTAAATCTTTGATTAACAGACTAGATACAAGTTGCCTCACTAATATTGCTGTCCCTATCCCTGCCATGTGCCCCTTATCTTGTGATTGACCTGCTTATCTCATAAAGCCCCCAACTCCTGCCCATGCTGGTATTTATTGAGTTCCTTTATTAGAGGAAATGACATTTGAAATGCAAATAAACAGCAGAGATATAAGAATTTGAAATATGGTGATGAATTAAGGTGTAAGTCTACTGTGGATGCCCTGAAAATAAGGATTAAGGAGACTTTTGTTCACAAGAGACTTCAAGTCTCCTACTAGGTACTCCAAAGAAGGACAGTATTTAGAGATGTACAAAAAAACTATGTCAATATCCTTTCAGTTGTAGACAAATTTCATCACCAGCCAGTCTTCACTGATGCAGGAAAAAAAAAATACTATTTTCTTATTTTTTTCTTCTGGTTAACCTCTAAGTATTTTTATTATTATTATTTTATTATTATTTATGGTTTTTGTCTTTAGGGAATGTGTGCTCAACAGAGTGAGAGAGAAAGAGACAGAGAGAGAGACAGTGAGAAATCACACTTCAGGAGGAATGGCCATGCTGCAATCCTTTTTCCTCCATTCTTCTCTTGGGATTTTGGGCAAGCACACTTGACTCTTGTGATATTCAAGCCACTAGGTCCAGGATTTGAAGTACAGTTGGCTATGTGGAAGTCCAGAGGCGTTTAACACTATGTAACCTGCTGGTCTCAAATTATTTTTGGTTCTTGATATCTCATCATGTAAATAGTTCTCCCATGGGGTCTTCTAATTTGTCAAGACATTTCTTTTTGTACAATCCCATCAAAGAATACAACCGAACTCACAATAATCATTCAACTTATTACAAAGTATAGATGAAATATAACCAATTTTGACACCCATTGCTATTTAAAAAAATATTTTTCTATAGGGTGTGTGCCCTCACTAGGAGAGGCAAAGAGAGAGGAAAAGTGGTAAAACAGACCCTTAGGGGTGATGGCTATGCCACAGTCCCTTCTCCACCATTCTCCTCTCAGGATTTTGGGCACTAATGCACATGATTTTCAAGTCACTATATCCAGAACATGAACCATTCAGTCAACCCTGTGGGATCTGGCTACCTTAAACCACTATGCCACCTGCTGGCCCACCCCTCTTTTGATATTTGTGTTAGATAATTCTCTGTGATAGTTTTTGTCCTGTGCTTTCTAAGAGGTTGAGCATCTCCTTGACTTCAACCCAGTAAGTATCAGGGATACCTCCTCAGTTGTAACAACCAAACCTTCTCCACATGCTACTGAGTGTCCCCTAGGGGCACAAATATCCACGCTGATATCCACTGGACAGGAGTATGAGACCTGGAAACATCTCAATAAAGTCTGAATCAAAACTAACCTTTACATGGTACATATCTTGGGCAGATCAGTTAAGTCTTCTGATTCCCATTTATGCAAATGTAGAAAAAGCTCCTAATAGTATGATCTCATGGCATGTTAACATGTAAAATTAAATGATACGACCCATGAAGTACTCAAATCTCAGCCCATGGTGTACTAAGAGATCTAAATACACTTCCTTTAATTACCAAATGCTTTAGAAAGGAAGGTTAAGTGATAGCTCCTGTTTTACAGATTTTTGTATAGGTCACATACATTCGCTGCACAGACAGAGAGAGACAGAAAGTGAGAAATCATCACTCTATAGGGAATGGTCAAGGGATGATCCCTTCTCCTTTATTCTCCTCTCAGAATTTGGGGCATGCACACACATGTGCCTTGCTTGAGTTTTAAGCTCCAGGTCTGAAATTCAAACAATGGCCCACTTCGTGGGAGTACAACAACATAACCATTACACCATCTGCCGGTCCCCTGACAGCTCTTTGGAAAAAATTGTTTTTTAATTAATTTTTCTTTTTATAAAGCAAAAACAACAGAACCTTTTTAAAATTAGTATCATAATCTTGTTTATATTACATTGGATTTCATATACTTTTCAGTGTATTACACTGCTTTTTCAATAGAGAATGCCATGCATGTCAGTCAATACAGAGACATTAATCTCCCCACTTCATCATTCACTATCTTTTCAATGCTTTTCCCAATCATTATTATTATTATTCTAATTATTTTTTAAACAGTCAATCACTATTTCTCGTTTTGCTTGTAAAAAGACTTTACCCATCATGAAATACTTCTCAGACCAATCCAGTTGAGAATATATGTCATCATCAACAGGTAATAAGCCATATCTGTTTCTCACTAACGTCCTGCCTCTCTATTGTTCACTTCTATCTTTCTCTATCCTCTTCTTATCTTTCTCTATCCTCTTCTCTTTACTCCCCCATTCCACACTTTTGGGACCAGCAGTCAGTGTAATGGCTATGTCGCTGGACTCCCATGTAGTCGACCATGGTTCACATCCCGGACCCGGTGGCTTAAAACTCACGTTGGGCACGTGTGTGCACATGCACAAGATCCCGACAGGAGAATGGAGGAGAAGGGATTGTGGCATGGCCATCACATCTTGGGGGTGATTTCTCACTTTCTGTCTCTCTGTCTCTCTCTGTCTGTCTGGTGAGCACACGCACCCTATAGCAAAAACCTCTCAAAAAAA
>NW_006160016.1:405963-407319 GCF_000334495.1 Tupaia belangeri chinensis
TATTGCCTGTGCTTTGGGAGTCTTATTTAAGAAGTCTTTGCCTACTCCAATGTCTCCCAGAGTTTTCCCAGAATTTTGCACCAGTAGTTTTATTGTTTGAGGTCTAAGGTTCTGATCTTTGATCCATTTTGAGTTGATTGTTGTTAATGGTGAAAGATGGGGATTCACTTTCATCTTTCTGCAGGTGGATACCCAGTTTTCCAGCACCATTTACTAAAGAGGTTTTCCTTTTCCCAGTGGATTGACTGATATTATTTGTCAAAAATCAGTTGGCTGTCAGCTTTGGGGGTTATTTCTGGGGTCTCTATTCTATTCCATTGGTCAACATGTCTGTTTTTATGCCAATACCATGCTGTTTTGATGACCACAGCTTTATAGTATATCTTGGGAATAGGGAGTGATATGCTTCCTACTCCATTCTTCTTGCACAGGATTGCCTTTGCAATACGAGGTCTTTTGTGATTCTGTACAAATTCTATGATTGTCTTTTCTACATCTGTGAAGAATATTTCTGGGATTTTGATTGGAATTTCATTAAACATGTAGATTAATTTGGGTAGAATTGCCATTTTGATTATGTTAATTCTTCCAATCCAGGAACATGGAATGTCCTTCCACTTTTTATGTCACTTTCAATATCTTTTTTAAGATTTTCATAGTTTTCTTTATAAAGGTCTTTGACTTTCTTAGTTAGGCTTATCCCTAGGTATCTTATACATCTTGTAGCTATGGTGAAAGGGATTCTTTTCTTCAGCTCTACTTCGTTCAATTTGTTGTTCATATATAGAAATGCTATAGATTTTTGGATATTGATTTTGTATCCTGCCACTTTACTGTATTCACTTACTACTTCCAAACGTTTTTCATAGAGACCTTTGGGTCTTCTAAGTATATAAGCATGTCATCTGTGAATAAAGATATTTTTAACTCTTCTTTGCTATTAGAATGCCTTTTATATTGTTCTCTTCTCTGATTGCATTATCTAAGACTTCCAGTACTATATTAAAGAGCAGTGTAGAAAGTGGGCAGCCTTGCTTAATACCTGTTTTTAGTGGAAAAGATTATAGCTTTTCTACATTCAGTATAATGTTAGTTGTTGGTTTTTCATAGATGGCTTTTCTTGTGTTCAGAAATGACACTTCTATACCAATCTTACTGAGAGTCTTAATCATAAAAGGATGCTTTATTTTATCAAATGCTTTTTCCAAATCAATTGAGATGATCATATGTTTTTTATCTTTCTTTCTGTTAATGTGATGTATTACTTATACGGTCTTGTGTATATTGAACCACCCTTGCATCCCAGGTATAAAGCCAACCTGGTTGCAATGAATGATCTTTGTTATATGTTGTTGG
>NW_006160017.1:0-1199 GCF_000334495.1 Tupaia belangeri chinensis
TGGAGGACAAGGACGGCAGGGACGGCGTCTGTGGCGTCGGTTAGTCCTCCGGGGCCTTGCGGTGTGGCCGGGCGGTGGGAAGTTCGGGCTCAGCCCAGAAGGCCTTGGCCTGGAAGTCCGGGGACCCGGGGACCCCCAAGTGGGTGCGTGGCGGAGGCCCATGTGCCCTCCCCGGGGCCCCATCTCCCCGCTGTTCCCGCGTCACCTCCCCCTCCGCGGGTCCCCAATGCCCTTACTGCCCCCGCTGACCCCTGTCCCCCGTGGCACCGACCACCTCCCCGACCGACCCGGCCTCACACGCGGTGGTCACGGGTGTCCGCAGCCGGTGGGGACTTGGGGGGAAGGGGGGGGTCTGCGGCGCGGCAGCCTCTCTGGACCCCGAGGAGCGGTGGGCGCGGGAGGGCGTTCCCGAGGGGGTGCCGGCCCTGGCGGGGTGCGCGGTCCTGGCCCGGGGGTGTCCGAGGCCTCCAGACCAGTCCAATGGCTGTGCCCGGGACCTCTTGGCGCTCTCCGGAGAAAGTGTGATCCGTGAATGGCCCCCCAGGCCCTCGCGCAGCCCAGGGCCCTCCTGCCATAGACTTTGGGCACTTCTCCCTTGCTGGCCTCTGACCTTGTTGTCGCTGTCCTTTCCGCAGGCCTGAGTGCAGTTGTCCTCAGGCCGTGCAGTCTGTCCCCACCGTGGGGTGTCGCTCTCGTGGGCTCTCCAGGGTCCAGTCGTCCATCAGTCGGGGAGGTGCCTGGTTCGGGGTGCGGTCGCCTCTCTCCCACCCTCCCCTCCACTAGGCAGCATCTCAGGCCTCGACTTGAGTCCCCCAGTAGCTCCCCAGGTGGCGCCGCCCCTCCCTATAGGGACAGTCACACCTGGGCCTTGGCCTTTCCTGGCCCTTGCTGTGCAGAGACCTGAGGCGCCCCAGGCCTTCCTCTGGCAGCGTGGGTTTCCCTGCCCCAAGGTCCCGGATCTGCTTGTCTAGGGCTCTGTGTGGTCAGTGGAGGTTGGGGTGTGTGTGTGTGGGGGGGTGCATTTGTGCTCCCTGAGCTGCTCCTGGGCGCTGCGCATGCTCCATTCTGCCCCCACAGGCTGAGGGTGAGCAGAGTGGTAGACCAGGTTCAAGGCCCGGACCCTGTGGCTTAACACTCACAGTGGTCGGGACCAGCAGATAGTGTAATGGCTATGTCGCTGCACTCCCATGTAGTCGACC
>NW_006160017.1:2174-2762 GCF_000334495.1 Tupaia belangeri chinensis
TACTGCACTTGCCTGCTTGTTCAGTAAGTATGGCTGTGCTGTTTGAGTGCTAAGGCGCATGTGTGTGTGTGACAGTTTGGTTTTGGTGGTGAGCTGCTTCTGTGTCCAACCTGTTGAGAAAAAGGAACTAGTACTGCTCTGTGTGGCCTTGGCTGGGCCTACTGAGCCCTCATGGCCTTGGTTGGGCTCAGCTCACCTCCACATGCTGTGAGCTTCAAGAGGCAGGAAAGTGCACTGTGAACATTCACCCTGAGCTTAACATGCTCCCAGAGAAATGAAGCATTTGTGAGCTCTGCTGAGGGCTCTGTGAGCCTACTAAGAGCTCTGTGAGCTCCCACTAACAGTAGATAGACAACCTGACACCAGACTTGCATCTTTT
Organism: Tupaia belangeri chinensis; assembly: GCF_000334495.1. Taxonomy (NCBI): domain Eukaryota; kingdom Metazoa; phylum Chordata; class Mammalia; order Scandentia; family Tupaiidae; genus Tupaia; species Tupaia belangeri. The sequence continues at coordinate 2,554 of NW_006160017.1, forward strand.
CCCTCCTCCCTGCATCTGTTTAACCCACCGTTTGAATAGAAAAAAAAAAGTTAGAAAACAGCAAGGTATTTGTCCCATGTCCCCATCTGCCTATGTCACTGTGGGAAGCAGTGCTGTGCCCAGTCGTACAGTAATAGTTGGCCTCATCCTCAGGCTACAGCCCAGAGATGTTCAGAATACCAGCATTGGTCGAGGTGTCTTCAAATCCA
>NW_006160017.1:11187-11894 GCF_000334495.1 Tupaia belangeri chinensis
GGCACTGGGCTGACGTTCCGCAGGGCGGTGCATGCGTGCTTGGGCGGTTAGCGGGGCACGTCCGGAGATAGTGCGCCATTCCCCACCTGCGCTGCCCGAGAGCGTGGTTCTCCCCGGCATTCCCAGGCGAGGCCCTGGGAGCCCGCGGTGTGTAGCCCCCTCGGTGTTGTCCCCGGGGAGACAGGGTCACGTGTGGCTCCCACGGAACGGAACCCGACAGACGGATGGACGTAGAGGACGAGGAAGGCAGGGACGGCGTCTGCGGTGTCTGTCAGTCCTCCGGGACTTCTGTGGTGGGGCCGGGCATGTGGCAGGCTCCGTGGTCGGCTCTGAAGGCTTTGGCCGGGTAGTCGGGACGCCCAAGACTGCCATGTGGGTGCATGCGGCGGGACCCCTGTGCTGCTCGGGGGAGAAGGGAGGCGATTCCACCGGGCCGGGAGCCTCCTTGGGAGCCATCCCCGGGAGCCATCCCCATTGCTCCCTTGTCTCGTTCCCACGGGTGGCTGCCACGGCACTGGAAGGCTACTGTGGGGGTCCTTGTGAAGGGAAGTGCGCTGCTGTATGGTGGAGACACCCTGTGCTCTCCCCGGGGCTCGGTCTCCCGTGCTGCTTCCCGTGCTGCACCTGCCCAGGCCTCCGCCCTCTGAGGGTCCCCAAGCTACTATTCGCAGACCCAGGTCGCCTGCTGCTCCAACCACTAAACCCGC
>NW_006160017.1:19590-21618 GCF_000334495.1 Tupaia belangeri chinensis
GAAGATACAGAAAGTCTGAATAGGCCCATAACAAGCCAGGAGATTGAATCAGTAATAAATAACCTTTCACCAAAGAAAAGCCCTGGCCCTGATAACTTCCCCTCTGAATTCTATAAAACTTTTAAAGAAGAGTTAACCCCCATTCTGCTCGTTATTCCTAAAGATTCAAAAGGGTGAATCTCTCCCTAATTCATTCTATGAAGTCTCTATCACCCTTATCCTTAAATCAGATAAGGACAGGACAAGGAAGGAAAACCATAGACCAATATCACTGAGGAATATAGATGCAAAGATTCTCAACAAGATAGTAGTAAATAATGTCCACCAACTTATAAAAAAGATTATACATCATGATCAGGTAGGCTTTATTCCAGGAATGCAAGGTTGGTTCAACATAAGCAAAACCATAAATGTTAATACAGCATATTAACAGGAAGAAAGGTAAAAACCATATAGTCATATCGATTGATGCAGAAAAAAGCATTTGATAAGATACAACATACCTTCCTGATCAAGACTCTCAGCAAAATCAGCATACAAGGGTCATTTCTCAGCATAATAAAAGCTATCTATGTAAAACACATAGTGAACATCATTCTGAATGACGAAAAGCTGAAAGCTTTTCCACTAAAAATGGGTACAAGAAAAGGATACCCTCTTTCTCCACTCCTTTTCAATATAGTGCTGGAAGTCCTCACTAACACAACCAGAAAAGAGGAAAAAATAAAAGGTATTCAAATAGGAAAAAAAGAGGTGAAACTCTCCCTATTTGCAGATGACATGGTTGTCTACATAGAAGACCCAATGGTTTCCATGAAAAAATTTCTGGAAGTAATGCACTAGAACTACCATTTTTTAAATGAATGAATTTATTTATTTTTATTTACATTCAATGACACCGTTTAGTTTATGAAGTGAACATTTCAGTATGTCAACAATTCTCCCCAGTCCCGTTGATCAAAATATCTTCAGATTACACCACACCTCCCCATCCTGTGAATGCTTTGCCTCTGTATCCCTCCTCCAAACGTCCTTCCCTAGACCCTACTCCACCACACACACCACATCTTCCATTCACACCCATCTCTTGTGTTTGTATATCTTTTAGTCAGTTTTGGTCATAGAGTGCAGACACTCGGTATATATTAAGTGGGGACATACAGTGTCTCTTCTTCATAGCCTGGCTTGCTTCATTCAGCAGTAAATCTTCCATAATCTTCCACTTTCTGTCAAAAGCCAGGTTTTTTTTTTATGGCTGAATAGTACTCCATAGAGTATATGTGCCACAGTTTTTCAATCCATTCATCCATACAGGGGCATTTGGGTTGGTTCCATGTCTTCGCACTCCTGAATAGTGCTGCAGTAAACATCGATGTGCAGGCACTTTTCCGATGAAGGATTCTTCTGTCCTTTGGGTAGATACCAAGGAGTGGGATTGCTGGATCATATGGTAGATCTATTTGTAGATTTTTGAGGAATCTCCAAATTGTTCTCCACAGTGGCTGGGCCAATTTACATTTCCACCAGCAGTGTAAGAGAGTTCCCCTTTCACCACACCCCTGCCAACACTTATCATTTTTTTTTTTTTTAATCTTAGACATTCTGACTGGGGTTTGGTGGTACCTCATTGTCGTTTTGATCTGCATTTCCCTTATTATGAGGGATGTTGAACATTTTTTCATATGCCCTTTGGCTATTCGTTTCTCATCTTTAGAGAGTGTTTTTTCCACCTCATTCTCCCATTTTTTAATAGGGATGTTCATCTCTTTTCCAAACAGCTTCTTTATTTCCTTGTGTATTCTGGTTATCAGTCCATTACCTGATGCATAATTTACAAAAATATTTTCCCATTCTGAGGGCTGTCGATTCACACTGATTACTGTGTCTTCTGCCATGCAGAAACTTTCTAGTCTGATGTAATCCCATCTGTCTATTTTGGGGATGATCGACTATGCTTTGAGGGTCTTATGTAAGAAGTCTTTCCCTCAACCAGGGTCTCCCAGAGTTTCCACCACTATTTTCCGGCGC
>NW_006160017.1:21644-40330 GCF_000334495.1 Tupaia belangeri chinensis
GAGAGATTTTCACTGTAGGGCGCGTGTGCTTGCCAGACAGACAGAGAGAGACATAGAGACAGAAAGCGAGAAATTACCCCCAAGGGGGGATGGTCACGCCGCAGTCCCTTCTCCTCCATTCTCCTCTCGGGATCTTGGGCAGGCACGCACACGCGCCCAGCGTGAGTTTTAAGCCACCGGGTCCGGGACACGAACCACGGTCGACTACGTGGGAGTCCAGCAAAATAGCCATTACGCTAACTGCTGGTTCCCCAGATTCATCTTTCTGCAAGTGGAAATCCAGTTTTCCAACACCATTTGCTGAAGAGATTTTCCTTTTCCCACTGAATTGACTGGTACCCCTTGTCAAAAATCAGTTGACTGTATGTTTGGGAATTTATTTTGGGGACTCTCTTCTGTTCCATTTGATCCAGCAATCCTGCTCCTTGATATCTACCTAAAGGACAGAAGAATTCTTCATCAGAAAAGTGCTTGCACATTGATGTTTATTGCAGTACTATTCACATGTGTGAAGGCATGGAATCAATCCAAATGCCCCCGTATGGATGAATGAATTGAAAAACTATGGCGTATATGCTCTATGGAATACTATTCAGCCATAAAAAAAGAACCCTGGATTTTGACAGAAAGTGGAAAAATATGGAAGATTTAATGCTGAGTGAAGCAAGCCAGGCTATGAAGGAGAGACATTTTATGTCCCTGCTTGATATATACCAAGTGTCTGCACTCTGTAACTGAAAATTATAGACTAAAGGCTGAGCACAAGAGAAGGGTGAGAATGCAGATGTGCAGTGTGTGGAGGAGTGGGGCCTGGGGAAGGACATTGGGAGGAAGGAAACAGAGGCAGAAAATTGACAGGACAGGGAGGTTTGGTGTTATCTGTTGAAGATATTTGATCAACTGGGCTAGCGAGAAATGTTCACACATTCAGATGTTCACTTTGTAAGCTAAATAATGTGATTGAATGTATTAAAACATCTTAAAAAATAAACAAAATTTTAAAAATTGGCCTACAATCATAAAAGTCCCCATATTTCCAAAGCAATCTGCACAAGAAGAATGGAGTGGGCTGCATCTCATTCCCTGACCAAAAAATATATGACAAACCTGTGGTAATCAAAACAGCATGGCACAGAAACAGACAGGTGGATTAATGGAACAGAATACAGTCCCCAAAAATTAATTCTCAAACATACAGTCAACTGATTTTTGACAAGGGGTACCAGTCAATCCAGTAAAAAAGGGAAAATCTCTTTAGCAAATGGTACATAGAAAAACTGGATTTCCACCTGCAATAAGATGAATCTGCACCCCTACCTCTCACCTTTGACAAAAATCAAGTCACAGTTCATTCAAGATCTAAGACCTCAAACTATAAATCTGCTCCTGGAAAACACTGGGAATCTCTGGAAGACATTGGAGTAGGCAAAGAAATTAGACCCTCATATCACAGTAAGTAATCCCCCAAATAGACAAGTGAGATTACGTCAGACTAAGAAGTTTCTGCATGGCAAAAGACACAGTAATCAGTGTGAATCCACAGCCTTCAGAATGAGAAAATACTTATGTATACTATGCATCAGATAAGGGACTGATAACTAGAATAAAGAAGGATCTGAAGCAGCTTTTCCAAAAAAACATGATCAGCTCTACTAAAAGTTGGGAGAATGTGTTGGGAAAACAAACACAAACAAACAAAACACTCCCTAAAGATGACATATCAATAGCCAAATGGCATATGAAAAAATCCTCAACATCCCTCATTGTAAGGGAAATGCAGATCAAAACAGCAATGAGATAACACCTAACCCCAGTCAGAATGGCTAAGATTAAAAAGTAAAATGATAAGTGCTAGCGGGGTGTGAGGAAAGGGGAGCTCTCTTATACTGCTGGTGGGAATGTAAATTTGGTGCAGCCACTGTGGAGAACAATTTGGAAATTCCTCAAAAATCTACAAATAGAACTACCATATGATCCAGCAATCCTACTCCTTGGTCAAAAAAGAAATACATTAGGTCATTGGCTGTGTAGTTTTCCACACCTGGGACTTTGCTGATTGCATCTGCGTGGTAAAGTTAAAAAACAGAACACACCAAAACAAAACTAATAGCTTTCCTGGAGTGTGATGAGCATAAAAGAAACAGCATTTATCTCATGTGTGTAATTTGGTGAGTTTTGTCTCCCCCTATTAAACTGGACATGGTTTAATAAGGCAATGGGGACCAGTGGATGGCATAGCAGTTGCATTGCTGGACACCCACATGCTGAATCCTGGACCTGGCAGCTTAAAACAGACTGGGCATGTGTGTGTCTGTGCCCAAAATCCCAAGAGGAGAATGGAAGGGAAGTGATTGGATTGCAGCATGGCCACCCCCCTGGAGGGTGATTTCTTGCTTTCTGTCTCTTTGTTTCTCTGGCAAGTGCACATACTCGATTGCAAAAAATCTCTCCTATAAAAACTATACTTAGAATAATGAACATACATGTCACACCATCTTTCATGAGTAGTTCTCCATTCTGTGACAGCAACTTGGTGTCCTAAGATTCAAATTGATTCCAGCACTGCGTGAAGTCCTCAGTCCCATGAGACTGCCCCACTTCACATGCCAGCTACAAATGGTGTTCCTGGTCTCTGTCAGTTCTGCCCAGCTCACTTCACCAAGTGGTCATCACTGATTGAAATCAATCTCAGCCTCCCAAGGTCAGGGGATTAGGCTGAGAGTCTCAGCCCTCTAATCAAATGGTTGTTTCCTCTGACAGCCAGTCCCCATGCTGAAGTCCTGGAAAGGCCCACCAGTGGGGAAGGTTGAAAAGGCCTCTTCAGGGATAAATGACACTCCTATCACTTAGGCGATCCCAAGAGTCTCAGGAACTCTGTGTTGTTGCTTTTGGTATATGCTTTTGTGCCTTACTTAGTCATAAAGATTTGTTTGTGTGTATGTATTCTTTGAGAAGTTTTGTAGTTTTAGGATTCGTATTTGGATTTATGATTCATCTCACATTATTTTTTGTATGTCATGTTAGAAGACCAGCCACATTCCTTGAGCTAATAATTAAAGCATGTGCGTTATGAAAAATGCAAATAGGACTTGAATAGTATAATGAAGAAAATTAAAAGTCAAGAATTGTAGGAAACATATATAAATATAGAATAGTTTTCTCATGGTTAGAGAAGAAGTTAGACTTTTTTATTGCTGGAAGGTTTATGTGTGTGCACCAGAGAGAGAGAGATGGAAAGAGAGGGAGAGGGAGAAAGCACTTCCCAGTGGGGTGTAGTCATGTAACAATCCCTTCTCCTCCACTTCGACATCCTGTTGGGATTTGAAACATTCATGCACGTGTACTTGAGGTGTTTTCTAAGCTGCTGGGACTGTCTTAACATCATCAAATACTCAATCTGTATTCACATTTCTCACATGAATCATGCAATCAACCAGGTGTGATCTAAGTCCCTTCACCAGACCACATGGCTAGCCCCTGTACTAGACTTTTTAAAGGAAAAAGAAGAGAGAAAAAAAGAACCTAATAAGGGAGATAAAAATAAAATCAGGGCCCTGCCAGGTGGGTGGGAAGGTGTTCCTGTGCAGTTGCTGTGGCAACATGGGAGGCCTGGTTTTGGTACCTGGTTCAACACAGGCAGGCATGTGTGCAGGATAATTGTGGCATGGTGAGACCCTGTTAATAATAATAATAATAAAACCTCTCTCTGTGTGTACCTTTCATGTGCGTGATCTGTCTCTCTTCCATTAAAACAAACAAACAAATCGAAAAGAAGGGAGGATAATGGGGCCAAGGTGTATAGATAAAAGCTGATCCTAAGATTTACGTGGGAATGCAGGAGACCCAGTATAGGCAAGAGAATTTGGAAAGAGAACAAAAGGGTTACTATGTGATTTCAAAAATTAAGAGTTCTAGTCCTCAACCTAATGCCATCTTGGCATGAGGAATACTCTGAATGGTATTCTGTTCTCAATGTTGTATGGAGACAGAATACCAAATCTAGAAATGACATTCAATTGGTCAGTTGGTTATTGAAATAATAGAGCAATTCAGTGAGGGAAACGATATACATTTCAACAAATATTGTTGGAACAACAACAGTTCCTGTGTTTCACATGCCTGAAACACACTTGTAATATTCTAACTTTCTGTCTTAGCCATTCTAGTTAGGTGTGAAGGACCATCTCATTATGCTCCGAATTTCCATTTCTCTAATGAGCAGTCATGCTAGACATTTTTTATGTGCTTATTAGCCATTCATGTATCTTCATTAGAAAAATGTCTGCTTAGATATTTTTCTCATTTTGAGGGGGATAGGTTTGTTATTATTGAATTGTAAGAGTTCTTTACCTATTCGGGATACATTATTTATTATATGTGATTTTCAAATATTTTCTGAACTTAACCACTTTCTTTGCACTTACTTTGGGTATCTTTAAAGGGCAAAACTTAAAAAAATTTGATTTAATCCAATATATCGATTTTTATAGATTATTCCTTTGGTGTCTTGTCAAAGAAATATTTGCTCAAAGTAACAAATATTTTCTCCTAGTTTACCTAGACATTTTAATAGTTGTACCTCTTAAATGTAAATCTATGATCCGTTTTAAGTTGTTTTTGTGATATAGAGGGAGGTAGTTAAGTTTTGTTTGTTGTTTTAGTCTCTTTTTTTTTTTTCACATGGGTATCTGTTTGTTCCAGTTACTAAGGGAATCCCCCATTTTTCTGTCTTGCTACTTCAATTGTATGTCAAGGTTGAATGTGTGTGTGGCTCAGTTTATGGGCTTCCTATTCCATTTTGTGGATCAGTTTGTTTATCCTGTCTTAATTATTTTAGCTTCACAATAAGTCTCAGTATCTTTATTCTTTTTCTTCAAGTGTTTTGGTTCTTCTTGATCCTCAGTTTTGTATAAATTTTAGAAAGAGCTTATCTGTTTCTATGTTCAATGAAAAACTCCATTGGAATATTGATAAAGAATGAATTGATTTTATAAATAAATTCAGGCAGACTTCAAGTTCTTACATTATTAGATCTTTTTGTTCATAATTGTGGTGTGCCTTTTTATTTAAGATCTTCTTCAATGTTTCTCAATAAAATTTGCAATTTTCCCCATTAAATTCTTGCATATATATTGAAAGGTTAATTTCAGTGTATTTCATGCTTTGATTAGGAGTGAAATCTTTCCAATGATGTTTTCTCTTGGTGTATTGGTGGGTAGCAATGAGATTTTTGAATATTAATCATGTATTTGGAGAACTGCATTTGTTTTTAGAAAGAAGCTTATTAATAAATCGATTAGCAGAATGTGCTGTGTGTGTGTTGGGGGAAGTATGAGCACATGTGGTGTCTATGTGTTGTGTGGCATTTACATGTGTGTGCATTCACACTTGTGCATAATGTGGAGAATGGTGGTATCGAGATGGGTTTTCAAAGGCTGCAAGTTATTTTCTAAAGCCTAGTCTCCACAGTAAGGCCAGCCCTGAGTCACAGAAAGGTATTATGGGTGGAGTCAATTATTATTTTTTTCCTTTTTGAAATTCCCAAGGAGTGCTAAGTTCCTGAGAGAGAGAGAGTAAGAGAGAGAGAGAGAGAGAGAGAGAACCCCTTAATGTCACAATCCCTTCTCTATTTCTCCATCCTGGAAGGCTTTGGGGCATGCACACACACATGTACTCGGCAAGGATTACAAGTTGCTGGGCTGTGATTAGACTGTGGTTGGCCATGTTGGTTCCAGCTCCCTTAACCACTAGGTCATGAAGGTGTCTTGAGTTAAGACATTTGTATGTTATTTTCTTTCTGGGGCTAGTTACTCAAGATGCAGCCTGGAAAGTAAATCTGTCACTTTTCTCTTTTAGTATCTGGAGTATACTGCAGAAGTATCTTGAGGAGAGAAATAAAATTACCTTTGACAACACAATCAATCAGAAATTTGGTAAGTTTTGCGTGCTTACCCGGCATTGTATGATTTCAGTACTGAGATTGGGTGATATCATAGTGAGGTATAAATACGGCCCTTCAGTGCTTCATATCCTTCATAAGTTAAAGCTGGGTATGCAGGAAATTTCATGTCATTAAGAAGACACTTAATGATTGCTTGTCATCTTACTAACATACCTCATGAATAAGTTATTCAAACAGATTAGTGCAACTCTAGGTTTTAAGGCAGTTTTGGGGTTGCCCAAATGAAAAGATTGGGTACTTGGTAACCAAAAAGGAGTCCTCTGCTTGTACTCTCTTAGTAGATTATGCGTGCACCCTGTTAGCTGCTAACGTGTTGGTACCCGCCCTTCAGGACCTAAGCCTTTGCTGGAGGCCCTCAGCTTTCCTTAGTCACGGGGAGTTGGCATGTGTCTTCATAAGCAGGATCCTACTCTCTGGTTGGCCAGTGGTTGGCCATCGCTGTAACAATGGGTCTGGGTTACCTGATATCATGGCTTTTTATGGGTTTATGGGGGTTTGAGTGTCATTCTTTGTAGAGACCTGGCAGTGAGTGCCTAGAGTATTCAGGATTGACTACCATGGGCTAGGAAGAAGTATTGTGTGAGGTTCTCACCTGCCTTGTAGAAGGCTGGGAGTTGGTTTACAGGTGGCTGTCAGCAGGCTTAGGAAAACTGTAGTCTTGGTACCTCTTTAATGAGAGAAATGTATAATTCCAGGGCTTTTACATGAAGATAAAAAAATGTTCCTTTATTTCTTCATGCCTCACTTTCTCCCAAAATTACCAAGATGGTTTTCTGGGGAGCTGTGTCTTTGTTGTTAGATTATTTTACTGCTGGAGGAAATTACTTTATTAAAATTCCAAGATGTTAAAGTTCCCTAGAACCGTATTTGTGTATCTCTCTCTGTTTTCACATTAATAGACACAGACTGTCAATCCCTTTTAGATAATTACTTTTGAGCGAATTCTGGGCTGCCCTTTCATTTACAGTAGATGTAGATGCAGGGAGGTGATGTGGCATGCTCTGATTCTCCCTTCACCTTCTTCCATATTTTAATCATTCTTTAAAGATAATTGGAAAGGAAATAGTAAAAATTAAATGGAGCACATCACCTGGTAAGAATGGAGATTTTGTAGAAAGTTATGATGCTCTTTTGTCATTCACGTAAAGTGGAAGCTGATGCAGAATGTCTTTTTGTATTTTAATTTGTTTGGTAAACCAGATTTTACTCAGTTTACAAAGTAAGCCAATCTATCAAGGTTGTTGTCCAAGGATACTGCTTCTTCAATGACCCATGAAGTACAATAGTAAATTATGGATGAAGGGCCGCAGGTGGCGTGGAGGTTAAGGTGGCTGGATTCCACATAGCCAATTCTGTGGTTTGAGTCCCAAACCTGGTGGTTTGAAATCATACCAGGTGTGTTTGTTTGTGTGCTCAGAATCCCGAGAGAATGGGGAAGGGATAGCAGCATGGCCTTCCTCCAAGGGTTGATTTCTTGGATTTCCTCTCCTCTTTTCTCCACCTCTCATGGTGAGCACATGTGCCCTATAGAGACAAAACAAGACAGAACGGGTGGACGAACAGATTTAGAGAAGCAGTTGAAATGAGGACTATCTATGCTCAAGGAAATATGTAGAAAGCTAGTGGACCTTCATCACGTTAAGATACTTCATCCTGATCCTCACAACTTGGTTGGGAAGATGATCAAAGGGATTGGCTTTCCTTTCATTTGCTATTGTTGGTTCTCATTATTTTTGTACCTGTCATCTACATATATATAAACTGTCCTTTGCTTTTGATTTTATACTAAAGATCTGAAAATAAAACTATCACGTTAACTAGAGAAACTCTGGTACCTTGGGAAGAAATGAAAAAAGAATTACCTATTTATCTTCATTGTTTTTTCACTTGTTATAGGGTACCTGTGCTCATCAGAGAGAGGAGACAAGTGGGAAGGCACCCACCAGGAAAATAACCACATGGCAATCCTTTCTCTTCTTGGGATTTGGCCATGTACACACATACATCTGGCCTGTTAGTTCAGCATTCTAAATTTATTACAATTTTGTCGACAGCTTTTATTTCACATAGAATAAAATCCATGCATCCAAGGTATACAGTCCAGTGGATTTGCGTATATTCACAGAATCCTACAGTCTTATTATTTTTTTTAGAGGTTGTTGCTTTAGAATGCGAGAAATCACCCCCAGGGGGAATGGCCATGCCACAATCCCTTCTCCTCCATTCTCCTCTCGGGATCTTGGGCACGCACATACACGCGCCCAGCATGCGTTTAAGCCACTGGGTCTGGGACGCAAACCACGGTCGACTACGTGGGAGTCCAGCGACATAGCCATTACACTAACTGCTGGTCCCTCCACAATCTTACTCAGAATAGTTTTTTTCACCCTGAAAATAAACTCTATCCCCATTTCCCATCCTTGTCCACTCTGCTTCTCTCCCAGCCCTTGGGAACTCTGATCTGCTCTCTGCCTCTAAGGTTGGCCACATTGGTCACTCCACATATGAGGATCTAATAGCTATTTGTGTTTGGCTTCTGTCATTGTAAGTTCTTCTAGTTCCATCCAGGTGGAAGTGTGGACCAGCACTAATTCCTTTTTATGAGTGCATAATATATCATTTTATGGATCTCCTGCATATTGTTCATCCATTCATCAGTCAGTAACCATTTGGGTTGTTTCTGCCCTTTGGCTATTATGAATAATGCTGCTATGAAAAGAAGGAACTTTGAAAACGTTTTCTTATTTATTTCTTCTATGAGAGAGAGAAATAAAGATATAGGCACACCTAACAGGTCTTTATGCAGTGACCTACTCCAAGCCTCAGCCAGCCTAGACATGGGCGTATGCATCCTTAGGGAGGTCCCAGAGCACAAACCCAGGACCTTTTCCACAGGGGTCCCGTTATTACCACATGTCACTGCCTGACTCCAGAACATGACTTAAGCAAGTGCTTCCTTATTACTAAGACATAACTGGTAGGTTGTGAAAGCCCTGATTCACCTGCAGCTCAGATGGCAACTATACACAGGGACATCAGTCCTGCCATCACCAGGACCTGAATTCTGCCAATAACCCCAATGCATCTGGAAGCAGATTCCTCCCCAGAGCTTCTAACGACTTTTATGATTTCTAACGTACTTGGCACTCACAGGGACATGGTGTCTGCACCTGGCTTTGCTGATTCCCATCCCCCAAGCATGTCTAAGATAAGTGAAATCCTCTGAAGTCCACAGCAGGCACCAGAATGGTTGGCAACTTCAGTGGAGAACCAGGAGATAAAATGGCTTCAAGTATTTGATACTTTCAGCTCCATAAGGTTCCATCCCTGTGCAGTTAAAAAGCAGCCATGTGTTAACATTATTATTAGACTTCCTGCTCTCTCGCTTTCCTGTTTTGTCTCTTGCTTCCTTTACTCTCCAAGTAAATATAATCTGGGAGCATCTGGAACCCACCAGGCTGGCCTCTCTGATTACACCTGGGATTAAAAACAAACCAAAAAAAGCAGGCAGGTCTGAGCCCAGATCCAGCCATAGCTGTCATGATAGAAATAAGACTAAGAAGAGCCATGTCTGGCCTCCAAGGAAATCAACCTGCTACCCAGCACACTCTAGGGAACAAGGAGGTGGAAGAGGCAGGGTGGTGAGGGGAGAGGCAACTGAACACTCAGGTTCTTCTGTATGCCAGTTCTTGCTATCCCAGTGGAGGGGAGACGTTGGCTCAGATGCTCAGAGCAGAAACCTGCGGCCGCCCTCACCAGGCTGTGTCTAACCCATCGGCATGTCTGTCAACACTCTCTCCCACCAAACATTTGCCAAAACATCACCTCCTCCCCGCCGTCTGCGTCATGATGGGTACCGTCACATGAGCCTAGGCTGGCAGATGTAACAACCACCCATGAGCTTAGAGGCTGGAAATCACACACATTTACGATCTTCCATTCTGGAGGAGAGAAAACCTAAAAGCAAGGGGCTGATGGGGCTGGTTCCTCCAGAAGCTCTAGGGGAGGACCAGCTTCCCAGCCCCCACCCGCATCTGCAAAGCAAGCAGTGTGGCAACTTGAGAGTCTTTTCTGACCTCTGGGTCTGCTGTTATGTCTCCTTCTCTTCATGGTGAGCCTCCTCTGCTGCCCTATTATGAGTACTTCTGTGGCTACACTGTGTTTACCTGGCAATCCAGGATAAAAATCCCCACCTTGGGACCAGCACATGGCGTAATGGTTGTGTCACTGGGTTCCCACATAGTTGACTGTGGTTCAAGTCTTGGATCCAGTGGCTTGAAACTCACACCAGGTACGTATGGATGCAAGCCCAAGATCCCAAGAAGAGAGTGTAGAGGAAGGGATTACAACACGGCCAACTCCCTGGTGGGAGAGGGCATGACTTCTTGCTTTCTGTCTGTCTCTGTCTTTGTCTCTCTAGCAAGCACATGCACCGTATAGCAAAAATCTCTCTAAAAAAGTAAACATTTTCAGAAAAGCTCAAGTTCTTTAACTTAACTATGTCTACACAGTCCCTTTTCTGGAAGCAGTTGATGTAGCCACAGGAGGCCTGATGACTCATTGCAATAGGATGGGGTCCTGGGACAGAAAAAAGAATATTAGGGGGAAACTGAGGAAGGGCCGACCCCATAGTGCGGTGGTTAAGTAGAGTGTGTAGGGAGCCACATCCTACCTGCTGGCCATGGTTAGTATTCGGAACCCAGTGGCTTGAAAGAAATGCCTACATGCTTGAGGGTGTGCCCCATGTCCTGATGGGATGGAGAAACGGAGGAGAAGAGATTGCGGCCTAAGACCCATTGGGGATGCTTTCTCTCTCTGTCTGGTAAGCACACACTCTCTGGTAATTTATATAAATAAATAAATGCAAATATACTAAGGAAATCTAAACAGAGCTTGGGGCTTTGGTGCATACCAATATACTAATAGTGGTTCAGGAGTACTGACCAGTGTGCCTGGGTGATGATTACAGTGGACAAAACCGGGTACAGAGCCAATGGGAACCCTCGAATATTTTTGCAACTTCTCTTTAAATCCAATGCTGTTTTAAAATGTAATATTTTTTTGAGAGAGATGTTTCCTATAGGGTGTGTACACTTGCCGGAGAGACAGAAAGTAAGAAATCACCTCCTTGGAGGGATGGCCATGCTGCAGTCCCTTCTCCTCCATTGTCCTCTTGGGATTTGGGGGACACAAGCACATGTGCCTGATGTGAGTTTTAGGCCACTGAGTCCAGGACTTGAATCATGGCCTACTACATGGGAGTCCAGGGATGTAACCATTATGCTAGCTACTGGTCGTTCTTTTCTTTTAGAGAGAGAATTTTTTTTTTTGCTTGTTTGTTTGTTTTGCTGTAGGATGCATGTATTCACCAGAGAGACAGAGAAAGACAGAGAGACAGAAAGTGAGAAATCACCCCCAGGGGGAACAGCCACACTGCAATCTCTTCTTCTCCAGTCTCCTGTCAGGATTTTGGGCACACACACACAGACGCCCAGTGTGAGTATCAAGCTGCCAGGTCTGAGACTTGATCTGCAGTTGACTACATGGGAGTCCAGTGACAACCATTATGCCATCTGCCGGTCCCAAAAAATTATTAGAGATTTTTATAGGACATTTTTAATTGAGGGAGCTGGAACGTTGGTGCAGCAGTAACACACGGTGTTCTGCAATGCCGACCCACATGGGACGGTCCTGGGTTCACGTTCAGGGACCTCCCTGAGTATTCTGGGCAGGCATGTGTGCCCATGATCCGCGGATGGCTGAGGCTGGGAGTGTGTCACAGCAGCAAGACCTGGGTGGGGTGCTCTCTCTCTCTCTCAAACTTTTAGAACAATAAAAGGCGGCTGTGGACGTTCTGCATTTATGTGGATTCAGCACCAAGGTGGATCACACTCTCCCGTGCACTTTGTTCTGGGAAGCACAGAGGTGGTGCGTTCTTCACAGCATGCCGTATACCAAGAGGTGACTCAGGACACCAGTTTGTCTTCAACTAGACAATGACAACTTCGAGCGCTTTGTTAGGAGTGGGTGTTTCAGGTTCCACTTGGATCAAGATTTTCCCCTTGTCATTAGTTAGTAGTGTGTGGGTGTTTAAGAACTACAATGTGTAGGGGGCCAGCAGTTAGTGTACTGGCTATGTCGCTGGACTCCCATGTAGTCAACCACAGTTCGAGTCCCGGACCCCGTGACTTAAACTCACACCGAGTGCGCATGCATGCATACCCAAGATCCCAAGAGGAGAATGGAGGTGAAGGGATTGAGGTATGGCCATCCCCCCACCCTGGGGGGGTGATTTCTTGCTTTCTGTCTCTCTGTCTTTCTCTGTCTTTCTGGCAAGCACATGCACCCTATAGCAAAAAATTCTCCAAAAAAGAAAGAAAAGAACTACAGTGTGTCGACAAATCTCACAAATCTCAATACAGGGGCAAGCAAAGGCATAATGGTTACATTGCTAGACTCCCACGTAGTTGACCAGTTTGAGTCCTGGCCCCGGCAGCTTAAACCTTAGCCTGGCGCATGTGCGTGCATGTCCAAGATCCTGAGAGGAGAGTGAAGGGGAAGGGATTGTGGCCATCTCGCCTGAGGGGTGATTTCTTGTTTACTGCCTCTCTGTCTCTGTCTGTCTAGTGAGTGCACATGCCCTATAGCAGAAATTTCTCTAAAAAAATAAATAAATAAATGAAAAAAACTCTGTGTATTTCAGATTATAATTTTTTGTGTGTGTACACAAGTCCTGGTGACTTTTCCCCATCCATTGGCATACAGGGAAACAGGCTCAGTAGAAAGGAACCACTTGATTCAGATCACAGTGCTGATACAAGGCCACGCTCCAGCTTGGTTTCCCTAGCTTGGGGTACCTCTGGGAGTCAGGAGGTGGAGGCGGTTGGGGGGAGTGCTGATAATGGTTGTTCTGGGGCATCACCACCTACCATTCCTGAGGCCCCATTGCTGCCCCCCCCCACAGCTCCTCTTCCTAGGCTCCTGAAGAGCAGCCCTGGGAGGTCCGGGGGCCTAGGCAGCTGCAGACAGCAGACCAGGTGTGCACCAGCCTCCGTCACTGTAGGAAGGTAGGCAGCTCACCTGCAGCAGGTGGAGGCTGAGGCTTGGCCCTGCTGGCCCCACTAAGGGCTGAACATGGGAGACTTAGGGGCTCCTCCTGCTCTTGGTAGTGAACACAGATACTCACCTGGAAACAGCAGAATTCAGAGACCAGTCACCAGATAGCCTGCTACTGGGAAAAGCTATTCATAAATGCATTCTGAGAAGACAAGCCGTGGAGGCTGCAGATGGCATCATGATTATGTTGCTGGATTCCCACGTAGTCTACTGCAGTTGAATTCCTGGACCCAGTGCCTTAAAAATCGTTCTGAGCGCATTTGTGTGCATGTCCAAGATCCCGAGAGGAGAGTGGGGGAGGAGGGATTGAGGCATGACTATCCCCACCAGGGATTGATTTTTCACTTTCTGTCTCTCTGTCTCCAAGGTGATCACATGTACTCTATAGCAAAAATCTCTTTTAAGAAAAAAAGAAAAGAAAAAAGAAAAGAAAAAAAGAAAGGAAAGCTGTGGGCACCTTCTTTGGGTTTTGGAGGCTCCAAATTCCTGTGCCCCTTTATCAGGCCGGCTGTGGTGCTGAGCTCAATCCAGGCAGGATGGTCTAGGATGGAGGAAACTTTTTACTTTTATTTTTCAGCCATGCTCTGGGCCTACTTCCTCACATCCAGAGAACCAGAGGGTTGGTCTCAAAGAGTCCACCTCTCAACACAGGCTCATGTTGATGGTTCACACCTGAACAAACCCAGTGTGAGTGTGAATTTGAGCAGCCCAGCCTGGGACTCCAAGTGTGCTCGACTAAGTGGGAGTCCAGCTACTTAACCATTACGCCATCTGCTGGTCCCATCGCACCAGTTTTAGATTTTTGTCTCTTGGTGCTTTTGGTGATGCCGATCTACAATTTCCCATCTGGTTTTCCTTTTACTAGTCAGGTGAGAGGTTTCTATACTCAATTCACCTTTCTATGGTCGGATTAGATAAACTGCTTGCAATCCTCAACCTGGCCAGAAGGCGGTGGGAGAGGATCACAGTTAAGCCCATGCCATGCAGCTGAAATGGGCTGATTTGTTAAGTGTGAAACCAGAGAGCCAGGGGTTTCCCTAGGGCTGTAGACACGTACCCCCACCTGACCTGATGCAGGGCGCATGGGCCTCATTCTCTGTTCCGCCTCTGTGGGAAGGCAGAATCCTACTTTCTTGCCGGAAGCAACCTGCTCAACACAGCATCTGACCATACAGTGAGTATGTCTCTGTACAGAAATCGGTCTGCAGTTTTTGGTTGCGGTGGGTGTGGTGGTTAAGGCACTGGACTCCCACATGCTCAGTTGCGGTTCGAGTGCCAGACCTATGGCTTGAAACTCACACTGGGTACATGTGCATGCATTCCAAGATCCCAAGAGGAGAATGGAGGAGGAAGGGATTGCAGCTTAGCCATCCCCCAGGGGGTGATTTCTTGCTTTCTTTGTGTCTCTCCAGCGAGTGCATGTGCCCTATATCCAAAATCTGTAAACATAAATAAATAAATAAATAAATAAATAAATCGGTTTGCACCTGGAGGGAATTCAAGCCAGAGGGTCTGTGGTCATTTGCCTCAAGAGGGAGGCATGTGACGGGGAGACCGTGCTGACCAGGGCCCTGAGTAGGGCACAGGCCACTGAGGTTTGAAGGTACGTGGACGTGGTTTATCCACAGAGGAACAGCTATGAAGGGAGTGCAGGAGATGGCAACAGCGGGAGCCCTGGAGCCTGTAGCAGGCCGAGAAATGGCCCCCAACAAGAGATCCACCCCTAAGCAAGGGTGTGTGCAGATGTGATGAAGTCAAGGATCAGGGGAGGCATCGATTCTGGACACTGCAGAGGAGGGGTGTGGAGGCAGAGCATAGGCTTGAGGACCTCAGCCTTGAAGATCAGGGAGATGCAGCCACAGGCCAAGGAGCATCGGCCACCCAGAACTGGAAGGTGAAGGGACACATTCTCACCAGAACCTCAGAGGAAGGCTGGCTTCATGGATGCCTTATTTTAGTTCAGAAACTGATCCTGAGCTTGGGGACCAGCAGGTGGTGTGGTGGGTAAGGAGCTGGACATTCCCACGTGACCGACCTCGGTTCAAGTCCTGGACCTGGTAGTTTGCTTTCTCACATTCCCATATTCTTTCTCTCTGTCCGTGTGTGTCTCTGGTCAAATTAAAATACATGAGTAAATAAAATTAAATAAATAATTCTTTTTTAAAAAAACCTCTTCAAATCTTAAAAACAAAGAAAAAGAAAAAAGAAAAACTGATCCCAAGCTTTGGACCTGTGAGAAGTCTGCTTTTAAAACAAAAAAATTAAGGTTTTTGTCATAGGGCACGTGCACTCTCTGGAGAGACAGAGAGAGGGAGAGTGAGAAATCATCCCCCAGAGAACTGGCCATGTCGCATTCTCCTCCTGGGACCTTGGGCTCACACGCGTATGCGCCTGGCCTGAGTTTCAAGCCACCAGGTCCAGACTTGAATTGCAGTTTTCCATGTGGTAGTCCAGCAACATAAGTGCCACGCCATCTGCTGGCCCCCAGTATTGGATTGTTAGGTGGTGAGTTCCAGCCGTCTGGTTGTAATCCACAAGGACACTAATGCTATTAGGTGGTCAGGAAAGTCATGACTTTCCCGAGGACCCGGCGAAAGAGGCTTTAATGCAGAGGATAAAAGCTTTGGATTCATCTCTCTAGGATTATCATCCCAGCCCTGCCTTTTGAGCTGTGTTACCTTGGGCAAACTGCTTGGCTTATCTGTGCCTCAGTTTTCTCATCTGATGCTGATGACTCGGGTTCTCGCATGGATGTGCTGTGGTGACTACAGGAGTTAATAAGCAGACAGCTTGTCACACTGTGCCAGGCTGTGGTCACTGCCGACGTGCTTGTTTTCAGTCTTCATTTCAATAAATCAGCAATACTTAATCATCATCTAGGCTCGCCGTGTGCTGTGGGTAAACACCTGTCCAGAGAGGCGCGGGGGCCCTGCCTGTGGTCACACACCATCACCTGATTCTGTTGACTGCCGTTACTACAAGAGTGATATGCTCGGAGTGTAAGCGCTGTACCAAACATTGTCCTGAGCCTTTAAGTGCTGCCTTCATTAATGTTCAAATTAACCTCACTATTAGGGAGGCACGATTATGATTTCCATTTTCTAGAAGGCCTCAGAACAGAAGTATTGAATAACTTGAATAACGTCTAGACAGTAACTTTTAAATTACAGCATTACATGGTAATGATACATTACAAATTATCTTGCAGTATTTGAATTAGAATGTCTCCTTGCTTTCTCACCAACAGGGCCGAAATATTTGTTCATTCAAACTTCATTGTTATTAAGAGATTTTTGCTTTGAAGTGCATGTGCTCTCCAGAAAGACACAGAGAGACAGAGACAGTGAGGAATCATCTCCAAGAGGGATGGCCATGCTGCAATCCCTTCTCCATTCTCATCCATGGATTTTGGGCATGCATGCATATACACCTGCTGTGAGTTTCAAGCCATGTGAGAGCCCAGTGCCCCAACTACCACGTCACCTGCTGGCCTCTATTCAAACATTTCTAAGTTTCTACCTCATCCCAAGTAGTTTAGGTACCTGATTCCTTTGACTCCTAAGCAAAGTACTGGCTTCCAGAACTATTATTATGCCTGTTTTACAGACGAAGAAAGGGATGTCCAGAGAGGTTGAGTGACTTGCCCAAAGTCCCAAAGCAGGAAACGACAGTCGAGATGTAAACCCAGGATTCTAAGAATTGGAGCTTGAGATGTTGCTGTGGATTCTGCCTCCAAGTGCAACACTCTGGAGTGGGCCGTGGGGAAATAAGTGCCAAGGCCAGAGGGCATGAGAGACAAGTCCAGCCCCCTCCTTTCCAGGCGTGCTCTGCCCTCGGGACTCTGCTTCACTCACACCTACACAGCTGCCAGGGATCAAAGCCCTGCCCAAGATGTATGTGCTGTGAGTTCGAACAAATGGGCGCTTCCGTGTCGCTAAGAGAAATGGTGGGAGCACGTGGCATACAAGAGCTGCCTGGCCTTTAAAGTCCTGGTAATTAATCAGCCCCCTCCTTGGGAGCAGGGTGGAGGGGTGGGGAGACTCAGCTCTGGGAACATGAAGGCTACCTATGTGGTGCCTGCAGACTAAACAGATCACCTCCCTTTCCTTCAGTCTGCAAGGCCATGAAATCAACACTCGCAAACAGTAGTATGGAATTACCATCTACTGGAGACCAGCTGCTCACTCGCCATGCCATTAGCTCCCCTAGGGCACACCACAGAGAGGCATTGCTATGGACCCATTTCACAGACAAGGCTAAGAACACCGAGCTACTAACCAGTGCAGCTGAGTCTTCTTTTTTTTAAAAGAGAGGTTTTTGCTATGTGGGGAGGCGTGTTTGCCCGAAAGACAGAGAGAAAGAGAACAGAAAGCAAGAAATCACCGCCCGCCCCCCCCAGGAGTGAAGGTCACATCACAATCACTTGTCCTCCTTTCTCATCTTGGGATTTTGGGCATTAATGCACACACATCCAATGTGAGTGTCAAGTCACCAAGTCCAGGACTCGAACTCTGGTCGGCCATGTGTGAGTTCAGCGACATAACCATTACACCGTCTGCTTGTCCCACAGCTAGTTTCTATACACACTCAAAACTATTTTTTTGTTTGTTTGTTAGTTTTTTGCTATAGGGCACATGAACTCACCAGAGAGAGAGAGAGAGACAGGGAAGGCGAGAGAGCACCCCCTGCCCAGGGAGGATGATCCTGCTGTGATGCCTTCTCCATTCTCTTCTCGGGATTTCGTGTATATATGCCCAGCATGTATTTCTAAGTCACTGGGTCTGAGACTCGAACTGTAGAGTTGGCCATATGGGATCCAGCCCCTTAACCACCGTGCCGCACCCCTGCTGGTCCCAACTCAGAAAGTTGAGTAGTCAAGATAGTGGGACACTGATATTGACCTCCAGCTGTTCACATTCTTCCTGGGGAGACAGATGGGAAATAGACTCTCTGACCTGGCATGATCAGGGCAAAGGCAGGGGTTAGCAGAGATGATGCCAGGCCATTGCGTGGCAGTGTGGGTAGAACAACTGTTTACTGGAAATGACCTTTCTAATTGGGTCCAAGTTGATTTTGACGGGTTCTCACCCTCGCTAACTGGTTGTTAGATGTTCTGAATATTACTCTTGGTTAATATGAGAGCTTGAAGGCCACAGGAGACAGTCCTTACCTGTCCAAGATGGTTGGTGAGGGTAAACTGACAGGGAGTGAAGAGGTGCCACTGATGTGAGACTGGAAGAAGAATGAAGCAGGTGATGAAAGGAGAGGGAAGACAGTTCTGGAAGGAAGAAGGACCTGTGTGCAGAGGGCAGTGGTGTGGGAGGACTCAGCATACTAGCTGCTCGGTGCAGCAGGATCTAAAAGGACAGCACAGGAAACCCTGAAAAACTGAACTGGATGGGATTGGCAGTTGGCGTAATCGCTATGTCGCTGGACTCTCATGTAGTTGACCGCAGTTCGCGTCCCGGACCCGGTAGCTTAAACTCATACCAGGCGTGCATGGGTGCATGCTGAAGATCCCAAGAGGAGAATGGAGGAGAAGAGACTGCGGCATGGCCATCCCCCCTGGTGGATGATTTCTTCTTGCTTTCTGTTTCTCTGTCTCTCT
>NW_006160017.1:54742-62403 GCF_000334495.1 Tupaia belangeri chinensis
TATATCCAAAATCTGTAAACATAAATAAATAAATAAATAAATAAATAAATAAATAAATAAATCGGTTTGCACCTGGAGGGAATTCAAGCCAGAGGGTCTGTGGTCATTTGCCTCAAGAGGGAGGCATGTGACGGGGAGACCGTGCTGACCAGGGCCCTGAGTAGGGCACAGGCCACTGAGGTTTGAAGGTACGTGGACGTGGTTTATCCACAGAGGAACAGCTATGAAGGGAGTGCAGGAGATGGCAACAGCGGGAGCCCTGGAGCCTGTAGCAGGCCGAGAAATGGCCCCCAACAAGAGATCCACCCCTAAGCAAGGGTGTGTGCAGATGTGATGAAGTCAAGGATCAGGGGAGGCATCGATTCTGGACACTGCAGAGGAGGGGTGTGGAGGCAGAGCATAGGCTTGAGGACCTCAGCCTTGAAGATCAGGGAGATGCAGCCACAGGCCAAGGAGCATCGGCCACCCAGAACTGGAAGGTGAAGGGACACATTCTCACCAGAACCTCAGAGGAAGGCTGGCTTCATGGATGCCTTATTTTAGTTCAGAAACTGATCCTGAGCTTGGGGACCAGCAGGTGGTGTGGTGGGTAAGGAGCTGGACATTCCCACGTGACCGACCTCGGTTCAAGTCCTGGACCTGGTAGTTTGCTTTCTCACATTCCCATATTCTTTCTCTCTGTCCGTGTGTGTCTCTGGTCAAATTAAAATACATGAGTAAATAAAATTAAATAAATAATTCTTTTTTAAAAAAACCTCTTCAAATCTTAAAAACAAAGAAAAAGAAAAACTGATCCCAAGCTTTGGACCTGTGAGAAGTCTGCTTTTAAAACAAAAAAATTAAGGTTTTTGTCATAGGGCACGTGCACTCTCTGGAGAGACAGAGAGAGGGAGAGTGAGAAATCATCCCCCAGAGAACTGGCCATGTCGCATTCTCCTCCTGGGACCTTGGGCTCACACGCGTATGCGCCTGGCCTGAGTTTCAAGCCACCAGGTCCAGACTTGAATTGCAGTTTTCCATGTGGTAGTCCAGCAACATAAGTGCCACGCCATCTGCTGGCCCCCAGTATTGGATTGTTAGGTGGTGAGTTCCAGCCGTCTGGTTGTAATCCACAAGGACACTAATGCTATTAGGTGGTCAGGAAAGTCATGACTTTCCCGAGGACCCGGCGAAAGAGGCTTTAATGCAGAGGATAAAAGCTTTGGATTCATCTCTCTAGGATTATCATCCCAGCCCTGCCTTTTGAGCTGTGTTACCTTGGGCAAACTGCTTGGCTTATCTGTGCCTCAGTTTTCTCATCTGATGCTGATGACTCGGGTTCTCGCATGGATGTGCTGTGGTGACTACAGGAGTTAATAAGCAGACAGCTTGTCACACTGTGCCAGGCTGTGGTCACTGCCGACGTGCTTGTTTTCAGTCTTCATTTCAATAAATCAGCAATACTTAATCATCATCTAGGCTCGCCGTGTGCTGTGGGTAAACACCTGTCCAGAGAGGCGCGGGGGCCCTGCCTGTGGTCACACACCATCACCTGATTCTGTTGACTGCCGTTACTACAAGAGTGATATGCTCGGAGTGTAAGCGCTGTACCAAACATTGTCCTGAGCCTTTAAGTGCTGCCTTCATTAATGTTCAAATTAACCTCACTATTAGGGAGGCACGATTATGATTTCCATTTTCTAGAAGGCCTCAGAACAGAAGTATTGAATAACTTGAATAACGTCTAGACAGTAACTTTTAAATTACAGCATTACATGGTAATGATACATTACAAATTATCTTGCAGTATTTGAATTAGAATGTCTCCTTGCTTTCTCACCAACAGGGCCGAAATATTTGTTCATTCAAACTTCATTGTTATTAAGAGATTTTTGCTTTGAAGTGCATGTGCTCTCCAGAAAGACACAGAGAGACAGAGACAGTGAGGAATCATCTCCAAGAGGGATGGCCATGCTGCAATCCCTTCTCCATTCTCATCCATGGATTTTGGGCATGCATGCATATACACCTGCTGTGAGTTTCAAGCCATGTGAGAGCCCAGTGCCCCAACTACCACGTCACCTGCTGGCCTCTATTCAAACATTTCTAAGTTTCTACCTCATCCCAAGTAGTTTAGGTACCTGATTCCTTTGACTCCTAAGCAAAGTACTGGCTTCCAGAACTATTATTATGCCTGTTTTACAGACGAAGAAAGGGATGTCCAGAGAGGTTGAGTGACTTGCCCAAAGTCCCAAAGCAGGAAACGACAGTCGAGATGTAAACCCAGGATTCTAAGAATTGGAGCTTGAGATGTTGCTGTGGATTCTGCCTCCAAGTGCAACACTCTGGAGTGGGCCGTGGGGAAATAAGTGCCAAGGCCAGAGGGCATGAGAGACAAGTCCAGCCCCCTCCTTTCCAGGCGTGCTCTGCCCTCGGGACTCTGCTTCACTCACACCTACACAGCTGCCAGGGATCAAAGCCCTGCCCAAGATGTATGTGCTGTGAGTTCGAACAAATGGGCGCTTCCGTGTCGCTAAGAGAAATGGTGGGAGCACGTGGCATACAAGAGCTGCCTGGCCTTTAAAGTCCTGGTAATTAATCAGCCCCCTCCTTGGGAGCAGGGTGGAGGGGTGGGGAGACTCAGCTCTGGGAACATGAAGGCTACCTATGTGGTGCCTGCAGACTAAACAGATCACCTCCCTTTCCTTCAGTCTGCAAGGCCATGAAATCAACACTCGCAAACAGTAGTATGGAATTACCATCTACTGGAGACCAGCTGCTCACTCGCCATGCCATTAGCTCCCCTAGGGCACACCACAGAGAGGCATTGCTATGGACCCATTTCACAGACAAGGCTAAGAACACCGAGCTACTAACCAGTGCAGCTGAGTCTTCTTTTTTTTAAAAGAGAGGTTTTTGCTATGTGGGGAGGCGTGTTTGCCCGAAAGACAGAGAGAAAGAGAACAGAAAGCAAGAAATCACCGCCCGCCCCCCCCCAGGAGTGATGGTCACATCACAATCACTTGTCCTCCTTTCTCATCTTGGGATTTTGGGCATTAATGCACACACATCCAATGTGAGTGTCAAGTCACCAAGTCCAGGACTCGAACTCTGGTCGGCCATGTGTGAGTTCAGCGACATAACCATTACACCGTCTGCTTGTCCCACAGCTAGTTTCTATACACACTCAAAACTATTTTTTTGTTTGTTTGTTAGTTTTTTGCTATAGGGCACATGAACTCACCAGAGAGAGAGAGAGAGACAGGGAAGGCGAGAGAGCACCCCCTGCCCAGGGAGGATGATCCTGCTGTGATGCCTTCTCCATTCTCTTCTCGGGATTTCGTGTATATATGCCCAGCATGTATTTCTAAGTCACTGGGTCTGAGACTCGAACTGTAGAGTTGGCCATATGGGATCCAGCCCCTTAACCACCGTGCCGCACCCCTGCTGGTCCCAACTCAGAAAGTTGAGTAGTCAAGATAGTGGGACACTGATATTGACCTCCAGCTGTTCACATTCTTCCTGGGGAGACAGATGGGAAATAGACTCTCTGACCTGGCATGATCAGGGCAAAGGCAGGGGTTAGCAGAGATGATGCCAGGCCATTGCGTGGCAGTGTGGGTAGAACAACTGTTTACTGGAAATGACCTTTCTAATTGGGTCCAAGTTGATTTTGACGGGTTCTCACCCTCGCTAACTGGTTGTTAGATGTTCTGAATATTACTCTTGGTTAATATGAGAGCTTGAAGGCCACAGGAGACAGTCCTTACCTGTCCAAGATGGTTGGTGAGGGTAAACTGACAGGGAGTGAAGAGGTGCCACTGATGTGAGACTGGAAGAAGAATGAAGCAGGTGATGAAAGGAGAGGGAAGACAGTTCTGGAAGGAAGAAGGACCTGTGTGCAGAGGGCAGTGGTGTGGGAGGACTCAGCATACTAGCTGCTCGGTGCAGCAGGATCTAAAAGGACAGCACAGGAAACCCTGAAAAACTGAACTGGATGGGATTGGCAGTTGGCGTAATCGCTATGTCGCTGGACTCTCATGTAGTTGACCGCAGTTCGCGTCCCGGACCCGGTAGCTTAAACTCATACCAGGCGTGCATGGGTGCATGCTGAAGATCCCAAGAGGAGAATGGAGGAGAAGAGACTGCGGCATGGCCATCCCCCCTGGTGTATGATTTCTTCATGCTTTCTGTTTCTCTGTCTCTCTATATATTTCTGGTGAACACAAGTGCCCTATAGCAGAACCTCTCAGAAAACAAAACAAAACAAAAACCCTTTTTTCCTAAAACTCTCTAGGGGGCCACACATCAGAGAATATTTATTCATCCATGAACAAGAGAAACAAGGTCTCCATCTTTTGTAGATAGAGTAGCAGCTGAGTGGATTAATGCACAAAGACTAGATGGTGAGGTGGATTAGACACACTTCCTAACGTGTGGGAACATACCATCTGGGTCAGGGTACTGAGAGTCACGTTGCCTGTGTGACATTACATTGCAAGATAGGCGTCTGGCTGTGAAAAAGAAGTTGATACAAAATTACACAGAAATTATATGTATTTTCTTTCTTTCTTTTTTTTTTTTTTTTTTTTGAGAGGTTTTCACTATAGGGTGCATGCGCTCGCCAGACAGACAGAGAGCGAGAAATCACTCCCCCAGGGGGGATGGCCGTGCCGCAATCCCTTCTCCTCCAGTCTCCACTCGGGATCTTAGGCAAGCATGCACACGCGCCCGGTGTGAGTTTTAAGCCACCGGGTCCGGGACACGAACCACGGTCGACTACGTGGGAGTCCAGCGACATAGCCATTACATTAACTACTGGTCCTGTATTTTTTTTTGAGAGAGAGATTTTTTCCTATAAAGTGTGTGTGGTCACTGGAGAGACAAGCATAGACAGAGAGCAAGAAGTCACCCCACAGGGGGATGGTCATGCTGCCATCCCTTCTCCTCCACTCTCATCTCGGGATTTTTGGCACACACACACACACACACACACACACACACACACACACACATGTTCCCAGCGTGAATTTCAAGCTGCTGCATCCAGGACTTGAGCTGTGGTTGACCTTGTGGGAGTCCGGTGCTTTGACCACCTTGCCACCTGCAGACCGCTACCTGGATGTTTTTAAAGGTGAGCCAGGAAAGGTCCCACATTGCTGATAATGTCAAAAATAAGTCTGGGGAACCGGCAGTTAGTGTAATGGCTATGTCACTGGACTCCCACGTAGTCGACCACGGTTCGTGTCCCGGACCCGGTGGCTTAAAGCTCACGCCGGGTGCGTGTGCGTGCGTGCCCAAGATCCCGAGAGGAGAATGGAGGAGAAGGGATTGCGGCGTGACCATCCCCCCTGGGGGATGATTTCTCGCTTTCTGTCTCTATGTCTCTCTCTGTCTGTCTGGCGAGCGCACGCGCCCTACAGTGAAAATCTCTCAAAAAAAAAAAAAAAGTCTGGAAGGACAAGTGCATGCTACTCAGGGGAAAAGAAAGGAAAAAAAAGTAGAGAAGGATATAGCCCATGCAGAAGTAGGATTTTCAGATCTCCCGGATGGCATGGTAGGAGGTCAAGGGTCATTTTTGCTCTGGAAAGTGGATGCACAGATAGCATTTCCCTCATAGATTTATTGTGAAAAGTGTGATCCCATCATAGCCTGGCTTGCTTCACTCAGCAGTAACTCTTCCATATTCTTCCACTTCCTGTCAAAAGCCAGGGCTTTGTTGGTTTTTATGGCTGAATAGTATTCCATAGAGTATATGTGCCACAGTTTTCCAATCCATTCATCCGTACAGGGGCATTTGGGTTGGTTCTATGTCTTAGCAATCATGAATAGTGCCACAATAAACATCGATGTGCAAGCACTTTTCCAGTGGAGAATTCTTCTGTCCTTTGGGTAGATACCAAGGAGTGGGATTGCTGGGTCATATGGTAGTACTATTTGTAGATTTTTGAGGTCTAAAAAATTTTTAAAAAATAAATTAATTAAAAACAAAAGAAGTGTGAGCCCAGAGCTGTCCCATGTGGTTCCAGGTCACACAGTCTAACCACCATGGCTGGGCCCCTAATGATCTCATTTAACTTAATTTCTTCGGTAATGACCCTACCTTCTAACAGAGCATCAACATATGAATTTTGAGATGATACAAATACCCCATAACACATAGTAATGATATAAAGGTAAATATTGGGTTGTCGGAAAAGTTATCATGCATTTGTGCATAGGAAAAAAAAAACAGAAAAAAGTTTATCATGACTTTGCCAACAAGCTGGTATTTATTTAAAAAAATAAATTAACAATCTAAGTTAATATAAAGGAGGAGAATCTTCTGTAAATAATATATTGGTATAGCAACATTTTAGAAGTAGACAAAAAGTTGTTTTAAGCCACCGAATTTTGGAGTAGCTTGTTACACACCAATAAATAAAACACATTACCACTGAATCTTGCTCATGATCTTGAGGGTCAGGGATTCAGGAAGGGCTTAGATGGGCGGTTTCTCTGTAACTCACCTCAGACCCGCAGGGGTTGGCAGGATCTGCTTCCTGGTGGTTTCTTCACCCATGTGTCTAGGGCCTCACGGTGCTCCTTGGCCTCCCTCACTTGCCCTCTAGTCTTATTTCCAGTGCTTTTCCACATAGCTTGGGCTTCCTTACTGCATGAAAGTATCAGGGTGATGGAATTTCATACAAGGCAGATGACTCGCACCAAGTGTTTGGGAGACTCAGAGGGGAAGGTCAAGGAGGACCTTGGCTGTCCCAGGGCATCACTTCTGCCACATTCTCCAGGTCAAATTAGTCACTGAAGCCAGCCCAGAATTAGTAGTAAGAGAACATTCCACCTTTCAGTGGAAGGAGTAGCCACTGTTAAGCCTCCACACTGGTTTAGAGCTCTCTGAATCCCTTCTAGAGATTCTGTGCTATATTCTCCATCTCTGCTCTGTGAATCTTGCCATCACTTAAATTAAGCCTTACACGTTTATATCTTGGGTGCAGTGGCAATATTTAGAGAGCAATCCCCTAGGTGTGGACTTTCAAGCCTAAGCTTCCAGCCAATCTCTGAAAAGAGCAGCCTGGGCTTCCCTTCCCTTCCCCTCTGATAAGACTGTCATGAGCCTTTGCTGAGCAGAGCAGGGGACTAGCATCTTCTCCTTTTCCTCTTCCCTTGCTGTGACTCCCATGTTTCTCTGAGAAGTAAAAGCTTTCCATGCCTTCCTGCTCGTCTTGTAGCAGCCAGAAGTGCAAATTCAGATTTCTCGGCCCCTTGGACAGAAAAATGTCCCCGGAATCAGGGAAGCAGAAAGCTTTGGCTGCCCAGGATAAACCATGATGAGAACTCAGGAACTTGAGTGTGCGCAGGCCCAGGGGTGCAGTTGAGACTGGAGGTGGGGGACCATGTGGTCATCATCTCTTGGGGTCTCAAACACCTTACTCCTATGGAGAACTGGTTATTGATTGATTAGTGTTTTAAAATGCTCTTACAGGGAGCCAGCAGTTAGCGTAATGGCTATGTAGCTGGACTCCCACGTAGTTGACCGCGGTTCGTGTCCCGGACCCGGTGGCTTAAAACTCACGCCGGGCGCGTGTGCGTGCATGCCCAAGATCCCGAGAGGAGAATGGAGAAGGGATTGCGGTGTGACCATCCCCCCTGGGGGGTGATTTCTTGCTTTCTGTCTCTATGTCTCT
>NW_006160017.1:62595-62955 GCF_000334495.1 Tupaia belangeri chinensis
CCCATTTTGATCATATTGGTCCTGCCAATCCAGGAACATGGGATGTCCTTCCACTTTTTAGTGTCCTTTTCAATTTGCTTTTTAAGGTTTTCATAGTTTTCCTTGTAGAGATCTTTGACTTCCTTGGTTAGTTTTATTCCTAAGTATCTCATGCATCCTGTAGCTATGGTAAATGGAATTATTTTCTTCAGTTCTGTCTACTTGTTGTTTATATATAGAAATGCTATAGATTTTTGTAAGTTAATTGTGTATTCTGCCACTTTCCTATATGCACTTACTACTTCAAGAAGTTTTTTCATGGACATTGTTGGGTCTTCTGTGTATACAATCATATCATCTGCAAACAGAGATAATTTCCAC
>NW_006160017.1:62988-63418 GCF_000334495.1 Tupaia belangeri chinensis
CTCATCTGATCGCATTGGCTAGAACTTCCAGTACTGCCGGAA
The DNA here is from genome assembly GCF_000334495.1 of Tupaia belangeri chinensis. Taxonomy (NCBI): domain Eukaryota; kingdom Metazoa; phylum Chordata; class Mammalia; order Scandentia; family Tupaiidae; genus Tupaia; species Tupaia belangeri. The sequence goes on from NW_006160017.1 coordinate 63,031, forward strand.
GCCATGCTCCAGCCGGGGTGGGTGCAGAGGAAGGCACCTGATGGCCAAGAGTCATGCGTATTTATTATATAAGGAGTTTTACAGGAGTAGGATGGGTGAGGGGAAGTAAGTGAAAGATCTTACTCCAAAAGGTAAAGCATTCAAAGTATAGGAACAATAGTCATAAAACATGACGTCTGTTTTGTTTAGGTAAAAACAGTCATAATTCTTAGAACAAGGAAGTCCATTTTTTTGGGTGCATTCTCTTCTTAGATCTTGATTACCGTGGATGGTCTTTTGGATGAGAGGGCTCCCAGGAATCCTAATAACCTCAGTCCTAGGCGGGCTTGATAACTTCAGTCCCAGATTGGCTTTTGAACCTGCACCCCACGGTACGTTTGTGGAATTC
>NW_006160017.1:63637-67935 GCF_000334495.1 Tupaia belangeri chinensis
CGCTATACAATGGCTGTGGCTTGGGGAATGGCAATCTTCCCTTGTCCTGAGAATAAAGGTGGCTCATGGTCTTTGGGGTAACAGCACCTAGTGGATGAGTCCCTGAACCCCCCTCCCAGCTACTGAGATCATTTTACCAATTAGTAGCTTTAACCTAAACCTTTCTAACGCTTATCTATGTAATCCCCAGTAGGAGAAGTGAATGCAGTATTCTTTATTGACATTTTCCAGGAGGGTGGGGTGAGTCCCATGGGAGTAATTCCCATTTGCAGCTGCCGACTTAGTGTATCCACATTCCTTTCAGGATTATTGTAAAAGTTATAGTAAGGCTGGGGGTGCCTTTATGGGGTACCGGGGTGCGACAATAAGGCCCACGGCAGAGAAATTGAGTGCAGGCCAGTACAGCGACACAATGGAGGATCAGAACTCGAAAAACTGTTGACCTTGCAAATAGTTCTCCTCAGCTGAGTCCTTGCTCTTAGGCATGAGGGGCAGTTCTTTCATACTCAGCTTGTGTTAACTGCATGGTCCCAGCACAGTACTATTTTGAAATAGGAGTGGAGAAAGTTGTCAGCCATGTCTTGTACCCGTTTTTAGTGGAAAAGCTTCCAGCTTTTCCCCCTCCAGTATAATGTAGGTTTTTCATAAATGGCTTTTATTATGCTGAGAAATGGTCCTTCTATGCCAATTTTACTGAGAGTCTTTATCATAAAGGCATGATGTATTTTGTCAAATGCTGTTTCCGCATCAATTGAAATGATCATATGATTTTTTCCTTTCTGTTAATTTGGTATATTACATTTATGATTTTGCATATGTTGCACCACCCTTACATACCTGGAATAAAGCCTGCCTGGTCTTGATGAATAACGTTTTTTATATGCGGTTGAATACGGCTAGCAATTTTCTTGTTGAGGATTTTTGTGTCAACATTCATCAGGGATATAGGTCTGTAGTTTTCCTTTTTGTAATATCTTTATCCGTTTGGGGAATGAGGGTTATGCAGGCTTCATAGAATCACGAGTTACTGATTTGATCTCATTGCTTCTTATTGGTCTATTCAGGCTTTCTATGTCTTCCTGTGTCAATCTTGGTAGATTATATATGCCCAGGAATTTGTCCATCTCATCTAGGTATTCTTCTTTGTTGGCATAGAGTTACTCATAGTATCCTCTAATGATGTTTCGTATTTCTGTTGTGTCTGTCGTAATATTTCCTGATTCATTGTGAATTTGACTTATCTGATTCCTTTCCCTCTTCTTAATTGGTCTGGCTAATGGTGTGTCGATCTCGTTTATCTTTTCAAAGAACCAGCTTTTGCTTTCATTTATTTTCTGTACAGTCCACTTATTTTCTGTTTCGTTTATTTCTGCTCTACTCTTTCTCCTGGAGATTTTTGGATTTTTTTGCTGTTGCTTTTCCAATTCTCTGAGGCATGATGTTAGGTGATCCATTTGCCTTCTTTCCATCTTTTTCTAATGTCACTAATTGCTATGAACTTCCCTCTTATGACACTTCTGCAGCGTCCCAAAGATAATAGAAGGTTGTGTCCTCATTGTTCTTTGTTTCCATGAATCTTTTTATTTCAGTCTTAATTTCCTCAGTAGTTGTGTATACATTTGGAAGTAGGCTATTTACTTTCCATGTATTTGTATATATTTGAAGATTTCTCTTGAAATTAAAATCAAGTTTAGCTCCATCATGGTCAGAGAAGATGCTGGTATATAGTTTCTATGCCTTTGAATCTGTAGAAGCTTGCTTTGTGCCCTATTGTGCGGTCAGTCTTCGAAAAGTTTCCATGTATGGGTGAGAAAAAGTTTATCGAGTGGTTTCCGAGACACAGCCTTCTTTTTCCAGTGGGGAGCGGGGTCCCCGTAGGGCATTGGGCTGATGTTGTTCCGTGGGGCGACATTGTTCCACAGGGCGCTGCGTGTGTGCATGGGCGGTTTCCTGGGCACGTCCAGAGAAGGCATCATTCCCCACCTGTGCTGCCCCGGAGCGAGGCTCTCCCTGGCATTCCCAGGCAGGGCCCTGTGAGCCCGCGGTGTGTAGCCCCCTCGGGGTGTATCCTGGGAGACAGGGTCACGTGTGGCTCCCACTGAGCAGAACCCGATGGATGGTGGACGTGGAGGACGAGGAAGGCAGGGATGGCGTCTGCAGTGTCGGTGAGTCCTCCGGGGCCTCTGCGGTGGGGCCGGCCCGTGGGAGGCTCGGGGGTCGGTCCTGAAGGCCTCGGCCAGGCAGTCCGGGGATGCCCGGGGACCACCATGTGGGTGCGTGGCGGGGGAGGTTCGGCAGGCCCAGGGCCATCCCCGTTGCTCCCCTGCCTCATCCCCAGGGCTGGGCACCAGGGTTCTGGGAGGCTGCTGAGGAGGTCCTTGGGCAGGGCGGTATGGGGGCCACCCTGCTGCATGGTGGAGGCACCCCTGTGCTCTCCCCGGGGCTCTGTCTTCTCTGCTGCTTCCCCCGCTTCGCCTGCCCGGTCCTCCGCCCTTGTGAGTCCCCAAGCGCCTCCCTGCTTCTGGCCGACCCCCCTGTCACCTGCGGTGCCAACCTCCTCCCCGCCCAAACCGGCCCTCGCACGCCAGTGTCGCTCTGGTTGGCCGCCACAGCCGGTGGGGGGACCCCGGGTGATGGACCTTGGGACTGGTGGGGTTTAAGGCGCGGCGGGCTCGCCCGACCCCGCGAGGAGTGGTGGGCACGGGAGGGCGTTCTGGGGAGGGGGTACCGGCCCTGGTGGGGTTTCAGGTCCCGGCCCTCGGGGATGCCCAAGGCCTCTGGCCAGGGTCTCGAGGCTGAGTCGTGGGACCCCCTTCGCGCTTTTGGAAGAAACCTCCCCGGAGGTGTGAGTCATGAGCCGCAACCCACGGGCTCTCCCAGCGGCCCGAGGCCCTCCTGCCCCGCTGATTTCGGCATCTTCGCCCCCACCCGCCTCCTACCTTCCCATCGCGGCCCTTTCTGCACCTGCACAGCCAGGGTGCAGTCTTCCAGGGGGCCCGCCAGCCTGTCCCTGCCATGCTGTGTCGCTCTCCCAGCATGTCCCCTAGTCCACCAGCCGCAGTGGTGCCTGTTGGCATTCCAAGGTGCCCTTGTCCCTCACCACCAAAACTCGGGGTCCCTGGCCCCGCACTGGACTCTGAACCCTGCCAGCTGCTCCCAGGCCCGCCCTTGGTGCTGCAGCCTCTTCTGTCCAGGGGAGGGTCGGACCTGGGAGTGGGCAGGCAGCTTAGATCAGAGATGACCTGCCCTAGGTCATCTCTAGGGACAGGATGCGGGGGCACTTCCGGCCTTGGTCTGGCCCGCGTGGGTTTCCTGACCCCAGGATCCTGGAACGATTGTCCAGGGTGTGGTGCAGTCCTTGGAGGTGGGTAGGTGTGTGGGGAATTTGTGCTCCCTCAGGGCAGCTCCAAGGCGCTGTGAGTGCACCATTCTTCTCTTGGAAGGCCGAGGTTGGGCAGAGTCGTCGACCACAGTGCCAGGCCCAGACCAGGTGGCATGAAAGTCACATCAGGCATGTGTGAGTGCCGAGAGTCCAGAGGCACGGGATTGTGGCTAGCACACACAATATAGCAAAATATCTCTCTTTAAAAATATACATATATATATTCTTTCTTTTTTAAAAAAGAATTCTTTATCATTTTGCAATTTTGACTAGAGAGAGAGAGAGAGAGAGAGCAAGCCCTAGGTCAGTGACTCAAGTTGTGGTCACCCATGTGGGAGTGACCACAATGCCTTTAAACACAATGCCACCTGCCAACCCCACCCACGACTTTTAAATAACTAAGACTGCTCTTTTTTTTTAGAATTAATTATTTAATTTGAATTATTAACACTGTGTTGTACAGTTTGACCAGTGACAGAGAGAAAGAGAGGAAAAGTGAAAAAGCAAGCTGCCAGGACTTGAACCACAGTTGACCATGTGGGAATCCAGCTCCCCAACCACTATGCATCTGTTGGTCTCAGACCATGCAATTTTAACACACTATTCAAACTTGGGTGACTTTGTCCCCCATTGGGATATTTCACAATATCTGGAGATTTTTTTGGATGTGGGTCAGGTTTTAGACGAAACAACAAGGTATTCGTCCCATGTCCCCATCTGCCTATGTCACTGTCGAAGCAGTGCTGTGCCCAGTCGTAGAGTAATAGTTGACCTCATCCTCAGGCTACAGCTCAGAGATGTGCAGAACACCAGCTCTGGTCGAGGTGTCTTCAAATCCAGAGAAGCAGCTGGTTATCCTGGAACCCTGGTGCTTACTGGAGTCTGAGTAATATCACAGGGATAGTGGGGAGGGCTC
>NW_006160017.1:68054-78253 GCF_000334495.1 Tupaia belangeri chinensis
GAACGTGTAGACACAGACACATATGAATAAGGAGTAGAGACTAGGGTGATGATTTTAAGGAGTCTCATCCACAAGATGGAAGTAGGGCGGGGCCTGTCCTGTGTCCCCAATGTCTGTCCTACCTGTATAGTGAAGGAGGAAGGAGGAGGAGAGGATTCTAGGCCAGGGTGGACACGGTCTCTGGTACCCACATGGCTGGGCTGTCCCAGGCTGCCTTTTATTCCCACTCTCTGCCATAGGAGAGGCTCTTTGTGCAAATGTGTTGCTTGTGGACAGCCACGGCTCTGTGTTCAGAACCAGGGAGATTTCAGGCCTGGCAGCTCCAGCCCCAGTCCTGACCCCAATCTCTACTCCAACCCAGCCAGCCTTGGGCAGCACAGTGAACCTATTTGGGGGTTCATTACCCCCAAATACCACCTTGGGCATCCAGGCCAGCACCCAGCCAACTTTCCTGCCACCACACCCGTCCTGTCCCCTAGCCTATCCACTGCCTCTGCTTTTGCAGGGACACCCTTCACACCCAGCCCTGCCACCAACTGTCAGCCCAGCACCGGGCAGAGCCACTCAGCTCTTGGCAGCAGAGGCCCAGCCACCTGCAGGCCGGCGGGTTCAGGTGGGGAAAGGCACTGGGAGAACCAGCAGGCTGTGGAGGATCTGTGCTCCAGCCTCACACCTCTCTACATTGCAGCAAAGGAGAGAGGGACCCCAAGTACCATACGCCACAATGGGGGAAGCATGGACCTGAACCCCTGGGCTACCCCTAACCAGAGCACCCTCATAGTGACCTCAAATCTCAACAGCTCTGGGAACAACCCTGTGCTTGGGAGTCCTGCTGCCCCTCCTTTTCCTCACAGCACAGGGGGACAGCCCACGCAGAAACCTGTGGTGAATGGGGGGCCCAGCCCTTCTAAAACTCGGCTGTGTCTAGATGCAGCTGCATGGCGGTCTCAGTCCCGAGAAAGGCTCCTGCTTACTGCAGGAGCTACCAGTGTCCAGGTTCCTCCCAGGCCAGACATCAAGTGAGTCCCAATGCTATGTGAGACCTGAGTCTCCCCCTGTCGGTGAGATTCTGGAGCCAGGTGGAGGGTCAGAGCTGCAGAGTACCCTCCCATCCCGTCCCTGCGGTTTTGCCCTCACTGGTGGGTGGTTTCATGTAGTCTGGGGTAGAAGGTATGTGCAGATTACTTAGAATATAAAAAAGAAATGTTAAAGACAAGACATCTAGAGAAGGGGGAATGGAGAAATTGAATTATGTGTAGAGAAGGGGAATGGAGAAATGAATTCATTTGAATGAATTCAAACTCTCTAAAGTCATTCAAAGATACTCTCATGGAAGCCTAAAATTATTTTTTTCTCTTAGAATCAGGTTTTTCTACACTAATATTAAAATGAAAAACTTCTTTTTTCTCTTTTTTTTAAAAATATATTTGAGTGTAAAATGTAGGAAGGGGAAGACTAGGTAGAGGAAGGAGGGGACAATCCATTGTGTCACAAAGGGGTACGTGATGAGTGAGGGGCGAGCTGCTTTCTTGTCACCCCGTGGGGACATCCATCTTAGGTTTTTCTCTCATGGCCATGTGTGCTCAGACTCTACTGAGCATGGGCAACGTGATAGGGAGGTCTGGCTTCATACCATGGCGCTGGAGGGAAGGGACATTAGACAGCCACTGTCATCGAATTTGTGGGTGTGGGTGCAATGGTCGCAGTCCTAGGTGGGCTCTCAGTCAGGGGTGTGAGCTGCCAGTTGTGGCTCATGACAGGATGACACCCTCCCATGGCCGAGGCCAGTAGTGCTGTGAAGGTCGGTCCCCTGGATGCCAGAGGCTCCTCCCACACATGTCCTGGTCCAGGCACCTCCTGGTGAATTGCACCTTTACACACCTGCAGACACCCACAAGGCTGGGTGGTGGGGCCCATGAGGAGAACTCCATTGACATTCCCTCATACACAGACACTGCTGGAACCCCCAGTCCACTCTGGGGGCTCCTGGCCCAGAGGCATAATAGGATGCTACTCCCTCAGAGCAGCAACCCCAAGCTGCAGGCCATGCCCCTGCCTCAAGGAGGGTTCAGCCTGTCTGACCCACCTCCTCCATGGGATCCTCACAGATCTGGCTCTCCTGAACACCAGCAGGTGGAAACCTGAGGCCAGAAGTGCACGCAGCCTAGGGCCACTTCTGTTGGTGTCCAGTCTGTGATCCTATGGACAATATCCCTCTGGGGTTTAGCCAAGGGACCATCAGGGACATGTGCACGTGTGCACAGGATGTGTCCTCTGGACCAAATTATTTTAATACCAGGGCAGGAGCTGGCCAAACCTGGAAGGGAACCTTGAGGGCACAGGCCTACTGCTGACCTGGGCAGAGGTACAGCAGGTAGTGGCAGACATTCCACCTCCCAGCACAGGTCAGGTCAGTTGTCCACATAGTGGCCCTAGTCCTCACCCCACCCACTCTTCAAATGGCTCGCAGTCAAATCCGCATCCACCCGCATCTGGCTGTGGTCCAGGCACTGATGACCCATACCGAGGAGGAAGCCATATCAACTGTACCTGCTCAGGTGGCAGCTGCATCAGTGCATCCCACATGTGGGAGCGTCCCTGGAGATCTCAGAGGAGCTTTCATTTGACCCTGGGCTCTGTAGTGTCCTGCTCATTGCTCTGTCTTTCCCACCCCTCTTCCTTTCTCTACCTTATCTCACCCCTTGTTGCCCTGAGCAGAACTGGAGGCTTCCACGTGTCTTTCCTTCAGTTGGAGCATCTGAGTGATAAGAGGGTTTTTGTTGCAGATGTCCCTGCTGGTGTGTGGGGGACACAGACAGGCTAGCCTTAATAACTGCAGTACTTTCAAATTTGAGATTTGCTCACCGTCTGAGGCCAGGTGGCTGTGGGTACCACCTGTGCACATGTGACTTGATGCCACTTCCAGGGCCATGAGGACGAGAATGCAAGGAATCTTCACATGACATGGATCTCCCACTCCCTCGTTCTCAGCATGGCAGTGCCGGCCTCTCAATCTCCTGTAGGTTCTCCTGTTTTCTGTGCCTGTGAGAACACAGCCCAGGGGGTGGCAGGGAATGTCTCATGTCTTTCCCTCCACAACTCTTGCAGCAACCGGACCTTTACCTACCAAACATGTTTCTGTTTGTTTACTTTTTTTTTCCTTTTGTGCAATGGATCATGTGTACTTACTACAGAGAGACGGAGAGGAAAATTGAAACAAAATACACTGGGGGAACGGCCACACCATTATCCCCTCCTCAATTCTCCTCTTGGAATTTTTTGTGCACATACATATACGCATCATGATTTTCAAGCCACCATGACCGAGACTAAGCCAGTGGTTGGTCACATGGGAATCTAGCACCTTGATCCCTGTGCCCTAATACTTCTGTATTTATGACTTTGTTTTTAGAAACTGTCACAGGCAAATATCACTGTGAGATGTGAGGGCATGAGTGATTCTGAGGCTCCTAGAGGTGGAGGTAGCAGCTGGGTCAGAGTTTGTCACATCCCCTTGGGTCCCTACATTTTACGACACTCCGGCCGCATTTGCAGCCACAGTATCCATTCTGGCCACAGTATCCACGACTTGTCTCTGATGGGACGTGTCACATCATAAATGCCTACCCTTTCCCTGTCTGTAGCAGGCTAGCTGCATTGAGGGAGATCCCATGGGAACACCTCCAGTCCATGATGAGAGGTGCAGCGCCCCATCCTGTAGATCCTCACCCCCCAGAGGGAGATGCCTGAGCCCCAGGTGGTCTCAGAACAGAGTACAGCTGTTCCCAGTGTAGACCTAAGGATGTTGTGCCCCACCTGGACTTTCTTTCCTGAGATGTCCCCATCCCAGTCCTGCAGGTATTTCTGGGATCATCTCTCAGTTAAACTGCTTGAGCTTTTCTATATCACTTGGTTTGGAACCCACAGTGTAGACCCATCACAAGATTGACAGGATCCAGTGTTGGGTTTGCCACCCTCTGATAGATGGGAATGTTTGTATAACACAGCCTGTCTTAGAGTAGAGTAGAAAATGGAGTTAAATATTATAAAGGTATCATGGGCACACATAGAAAAATTACACTTGGGACCAGTAAATGGCGAAGTGGTTGCTTCCCTGGACTCCCACCTGACCCACTGAGACTCGATTGCAGGGGATTTCTCACTTTCCTTCTCACTTTCTCTGTCTCTCACTGGTGAGTGCATATGCCCTTAGGCAAAAACGTCTACAAAGAAAATGAAAAGTGACAGTCCATTAGAAATTAGAGTGCTAGTTGCTTGGAGAACCCATTCCAAATGATTGTCAGTTTCTGGAATGCTTTCATGATCTGAGATGTGCTGGCTTCTCTCTGGCTGTGGTCACCATCCCACCCTGCTGTCGTCCCTGAAGCACAGACTGTGGGGTTTGACTCCTGTATGAACAAGGGGAAGGCCAGTGTGGGGAAGATTCCTGGAGGCAGTTGTCTCTCTGTCTCATTAAGAGGGTGATGGGAGATAGTGGTGACTCTTCCTTCCACCCTTCTGATAAGCCCTGGCTCCTCATAGTGGGGTGACTGGGAGGGTTCCTCCAGTGTGTGTTGGGCAGGAGTCCTGCGATGGACCCACACACTTTCTTGAGGCATGATCTGTCTCCCATCTAGAATCTTTCGAATGCTCTTGTCAGAGTCTCTCTCCTGAGCTGAGTCTGAAAGTAGTGGGTTCGGATGTGCATAAAGACCCCCAGATTATCATGTGTCCCTGAAGTGGGGGGACACCCTGCCACTCAGAGTCTGGGCCCTGGTGAGCATTCAATCTCCCTCCCTTACTCTCCCCTCCTGCAGACCTAAAGGGAGACCTCATGAGGACATTAGCAGATAGGCTGAGTCCAGAGCAGCTGCTGATGCTCTTCATTAGGAGTCAGGGGAGGGGGAAAGGCTGTGCTGTGGGGGGACCTGCTGGGCCAGGGCTCCTGGCAGATCACAGGTCAGGTGCTGGATGTGCATAACCAGAATCTGCCATAATGGATGGGGAATTTGGAGTAACTGAGGGCTGCACAGAGACAGCAGGAGGGTGGGGGCAGATGCCAGCTGAGAGAACATCTGGTACCCCAGTGGCTTGAACGCAATCTTGGCCCCTCCAGGGATGGAGTGAGTCTGAGTGTCTTTGTAGCATGTGGGGGACTGGATGAGTGTAGACCAGCATGTGGGAAGGATGGTGGAGCTTACTGAGCTGGTGCTCAAGGGAAGCCTCTGTTCAAGTTCTGGTGTGTAGGATGCATGAAGTATCCTCACACGGGAGAACATGACAGGCGTGTAGGTAGGAGAAATGGCTTCACCAGTTTCCTAGGTATGATGTTATGGCAGATCCCTGAGTTGGTTTCTGGGCCTGGTGTGGTCTCTCTTGCCAGAACAGCTTGAGCCACAAAAGCAAGGAGCCCAGGATACACGTTTTCCAACCTCTTCCCAAGGTGACCCTTTCCTCAGTCGCACTGGAGATCGTGCATTTCTATAGAAAGGAAGGAAGACCCAGGATGAGGAGATGCCTGGACAGGACCAGACCCAATTACAGTCTGAGCTCTGAGCCCTGTACCAGACCCACAGCAGCCCTTGTAGCCCTGTGAGTGGACAGAGGGTACAGAGGGGATGCAAGAAAGGACGTGACAAGTTCAGAGTGTTTGGAACACAAGATGGCATGAAGAGACCCCTGTCTGTTAAGAGGATGTGCTTCACTGGGAGACTCTTAACGTACCCAGAGTTTTACAACTCATGAAGGCCTTTGGGATCTCTCTGCAACACACCCTGTGGGTGCAGTGGCAGGTGAGACCGAGTGTGGTCCCTGCATAGAATTGTTCCCTGCTGGTTCATGAGCAAGTTTGAGGGGGTAGGCCCCAGATGGACAGGGAGCACTGGGGTAGAACTGAGGAATGACGAGGTCTAGTGACCACCCAGCTGACATGTTCCTGTAAGGTGAGATATCAGGGGAGCACACTGTGAACTACGTTCTTCCCTGGGGACTCCTGAAGTTTCAGTCAAATGCCCTGGAAGGACTTTGTGTCCTGGAGTTCCCAGGTGTCCCTTCATATTTTGGATTACAAAATTTATTTGCCAATATAGGGATGCTTCTTAAAATTCTGAATCTGATCATGTCCAAAGAAGAGAGAGGGCCAAAAGGCCAGACTGTGTTTGGTTGTCCCGGAAGGCTGCCAACTTCTGTAATAGCAGATGTGTCAGCCTATACATCAGGCATCATTTCATTTGCTGTTCATTTAAAAGGAGACCCCACTCCTCCACATATACCTCACCTGACATTTACACCCATCTCCTGTGTTTGTTCAACCGTTAGTCAATCAGTTTCAGTCATACAGTGCAGACATTCGGTATATGTTAAGTGGGGACATACAATGTCTCTCTTTCATAGCCTGGTTTTCCTCACTCAGCAGTAAATCTTCCATATTCTTCCACTTTCTGTCAAAAGCCAGGATTCTGTTGGGTTTTATGGCTGAGTAGTAGTCCATAGAGTATATGTGCCATAGTTTTTTCAATCGGTTGAAGATATTTTGATCAACGGGACTGGGGAGAAATGTTCACATATTGAAATGCTCACATTGTAAGCTAAACAATGTGATTGAATGTATATATAAAAGTAAATAAATAAATAAATAAATTTTTAAAAAGTAGGTGTTTGCTTTGAAAAAAAAACTATGGAAAATTGGACATTAATATCTTGGCTGTTAATTTAGAAATTCTTCTCACATAGTTGCAGAAAAAACTCAGTCCAAAGGTTGTTTATTGTCTGCTCACTTTTTCTTTGTACTTTTATTTTTAACTTTTATCATTCCCAGTCTCTTCCATTTCACTATTTGGTGTAGCCTCATCCGGCATATGAAGAGCCTTTTCAAGTACTCCCATTTCTTTGATCTTTTTGCTTTCTCTCACATTTTCCTTGCCTGCCATCTCCTGGATTCTGTCACTTGGCCCTGTTGATCTGGGCTGTGCAGTGTTGTATACTTGGCCCCGTGGAAACAGCCATGTCCCACTATGTCAAAGTAGTCGCTGTCACCCCTATAGTCAGGAGCTCCTTTGCAGTTGGAGATGGGTAGGATGCATTTTGTATTCCTGGTGTTGAGCACAGTGCTGGCTCCTAGTGAGAAGTCAGTACTATCTTTTGATTGAATGGTTGGCTAAATGAACAGATGAGAAAAAAAATTTAATTTTTTTTCTACCCGAGAGTAATAGATTACTATTAAAATTTTAAACCATTATTATTCAAGTATTCACAAAAAAAAATCTTGAAGTCATAAATTCCTACAGGAAAGTGACAGATAGAAAATTAATTATAAAAATCTATAGCAGAGACCCCTGCCCAGCTCAAGCCCTGACATCCCCAAGTTCAGAAACCCCTGTCTCAGTCAGCCAGGTAGGCCTTTTATTTTTTCTCTGCTGCTTTCATTTGTTAATTTCACACTTCTCCTTACCACACAGTACTGCCCCCAGCTCTGCAGCAGACCCCACTTCCATCTCCAGACCCCTGGCATAAGAGATGCTGGGGCAGGGTCCCCTGTCCCAGCCCTAGACCCAGCACCCCCAAGTCCAGAGACCCCCATCTCTGCCAGCCAGGTAGGGCTGTTTTTACTGTCTTCTTCTTTGATTTGTTAATTTCCCACTTCTCCTTACCACACAAGATCGCCCCCAGCTCAACAGCACTTCTGTCTCCAGACCCCTAGCATGGCACACAACTTTTCCTTTATTCTCCTTATTACTTTCCTCTTATTTGGTCCTCTCGTCCTCTTCCTCCACCCTCCCTGATGTTCGAGAATAGTCTAGAATCACAGTTCTGAAATACCCTAGTATTGTAAGACTCCCTGGGGTCTTCATTCTTACTGAACCACCTGTGAAAAAGGAGATAGTGCTCTTCAGACACCTCAATAGAATCCTCCTCCTTGGACCACATTGCTACACATGACAGAAGAGAGACTTCGAAACTCATGAGTCCACAGCAAAAAGGAAACACAGTTGCTCCTAGTCAAAAAAACATTCTCCTAAAAGGTACTCCAAATTGATTACATATTCCAATGGCTAGAAGTGGATGAAGTTCTTCAGGTCTGAATAAACCAGGAAATATGTCTCCATCAGAAAAACACAGGTACTCTCTTCTATTTCTCTAAAAACCTGAGCAAGTTACCAAAATGTCAGAGAAAGAATTTAGAACATTCACGGTGACCAAATTCCATGAGTTTGGACAAAAAAGAGACAACGAACTCCAGGATATGAAAGCAGAAATGGACATGCTAAGAAAGAATCAGATGTACCTATTGGAGATGAAGTCTGTAATACAGGAAATCAAAAACTCTCCTGAAAGTATTAAAGGTTAATGAGACCGTGCTGAAGATTTAATCTCTGACATAGAAGATAAAACCCCTGACAGAGAGAAAACCGCCAAAAAGATAGAGAAAATAACAACAACAACAACAACAACAAAAAACATGAGGACAATATACGAGAAATACTAGATTTCATTAGGTGCACTAGCATCCAAATAATTGGTAGCCCAGGTGACAAAACTAATAGGGGCATGGAAAATCTATTCCATGAAATCCTGTAAGAAAATTTCCCAAGTCCAGAGAGGCACTTAAACATCCAGACCCAAGAAATACAAAGGACCCCAAATCGAATCAATCCAACAAGATCTTCCCCAAAGCATATCTTAGACTGGCAAAGACCACAGATAAAACAAGATATTAAAACTAGCAAGAGAGAAACAACAAGTGACTCACAAAGACCATCCAATCAGGCTAACAACGGACTTCTGAACGGAAACAATGTGAGCAAGCAAACAATGGGAAGATGTATTGAAATGTCAAGAAAGAAACAATTTTGACCAAGATTATTATATCTTGCAAGGTTATCCTTCATATGGCATAAAAGGATTAAAATCTTCTCAAATAATACCTGAAAGAATTTGCCAAGACCAGACCAGCTCTTGAAGAAACCTTGAAGAAAGTACTGTTCCAGGAAAACTAAAGAATTAACAGCCAGAAACAAAGGAATAAAAGGCCACCAAGACAATGGCCAACATAAACATCAGTACAGGTACGGTAACATCGATAACAACATTAAATGTTAATGGATTAAATACTCCCGATTGAGAGACACAGACTAGCTGAATAGATTTAAAAAAATAGGAACAGAAATCCTCTATTTGTTGCCCATAGAAAACGCACTTCATGGATAAAGATATACATAGACAAAGCGAAGGGCGGGGAAAAGCTTTTCCATGCAAATGGGAACCAAAAAAGAGCTGGAGCCATGATACTAATTTCTGACAAAATAGGCTTTAAAACAAAAACTTCAAAGAGACAAAGAAGGGCACTATATTGTACTAAATGGGTTAGCCAGTCAACAAGATGTAATGCTTATAAACATCTATGCACCTAACACAGGAGCACCCAATGTGAAGGAAAGACTGTTAGATCTAAAAGGGGAGCTAGACCGCAACACACTAATTGTTGGAGACCTCAACACTCCACTATCCCCTCTGGACAGATCCTCTAGGCAAAAAATAGGTGAAGAGATAAAGGATCTAAATGATACCATAAATCAAATATACCTAACAGACATCTATAGAACGTTGCATCCCAAAACCACAAAATATACTTTTTTCTCATCCTCCCATATAACTTGGTCAAAGATTGACCACATCATTGGGCACAAAGCAAGCCTCTACAGATTCAAAGCCATAGAAACTATATCCAGCATCGTCTCTGACCATGATGGAATTTAACTTGAGTTTAATTTCAAGAGAAATGCTCAGAAATACTCAAATACATGGAAACTCAATAACCTACTCCTGAATGACTCCACAACTACTGAACAAATAAAGACTGACATCGAAAGATTCATGGAAGCCAATGACAGTGAGGACACAAGTTTCCATATTCTTTGGGACACTGCTTAAGCAGTCATAAGAGGGACATTCATAGCAATTAGTGCCTCGGTGGGCAGCTTCGAAGGGAGATGACCTGCCCTTGTTCATCTCTAGGGACCCGAGAGGGCTGCCTTGGGGTGCAGAACCCCTTCCAGCTGCCGTCCCCCCCTTCCATGCACAGTAGCCGCCAAAGAGACAGTCCTTTAGGGAGGCAGAGTTCCCTCCTGCACCGCGTCTTCCCGTACCCGGGACAGCACCTTTCCTACCCTGGACAGGGCCTTTCCCTCCCAGTAGGGAGG
>NW_006160017.1:78347-81824 GCF_000334495.1 Tupaia belangeri chinensis
GCGGATCCCGACAGACGGATGGACGTGGAGGACAAGGAAGGCAGGGACAGCGTCTGCGGTGTCGGTGAGTCCTCTGGGGCCTCTGCGGTGGGGCCGGGTGCATGGGAGGCTCGGGTGTCGGCCCTGAAAGCTTTGATCGGGCAGTCCTGAAATGGGGCCTCCATGTGGGTGCGTGGCGGCGGGACCCCTGTGCTGTCCCCTAGGTGGTTCCGCCTGGCTGGCGGCCTCCTCGGGAGCCCTCCCCGTTGCTCCCGTGCCTCGTCCCCACAGATGGGCGCTGGGGCGCTGGGAGGCTGCTGTCAGGGTCCTTGCAAAGGGCCATGTATGGGCCGCCCTGCTGCGTGGTGGAGGCCCCCTGTGCTCTCCCCGGGGCTCCGGGCTCCGTCTCCCCCGCTGCTTCCTGTCCTTCGCCTGTCCAGGCTTCCGCCCTCCTCTGCTCCTCCTCTGCTCCCCATGCGCCTCCCAGGCAACTCAGGTCGCTTAGTGCGTAAACACCGCCCCAGCTGACCCGCCCCTCGCCATGTGGGAGTCGCTCTGGTGGCCACTGCAGCCGGTGTTGGGGGGGTATCCCGGGCGACAGACCTTCAGACCTGCTGGGGTTTAAGGCGCAGTGGGCTCCCTGACCCCGGGAGGAACAGTGGCCATGGGAGGGTTTTCCAGGGAGAGAGTGCCGGCCCTGGCAGGGTGTGTGGTCCCGGTCCCGGGGTGCCCATGGCGTCCATCTGGGGTCTCAAGGCTGTGTGGTGGGACCCTCTTTGTGCTTTTAGAAGAAAGCCTCTCCAAGGTGTGATTCCTGAACCACGCCCCAGGGGCTCTCGCTGCAGGCCCATGGTCCTCCGGCCCCGCGGATTTCAGCGCCTTAGCCCCAGCCGACCTCTTAACCTTCCCATCACAGTCCTTTTGGCTCTGCCTGGGTGAAGTCCTCCTTGTGGTGAGGGCATCCTGTCCAGACTGTGGGGTGTCACTCTCACGGGCTCACCCAGGCCCTGCACGTCCTGTCATCCACCAGCCGTGGTGGTGCCTGTTGGCATTCCAAGTTGGCGTCCCTGTCCCCCGCACTGGACTCTGGACCCCACCAGCTGCTTGCCAGGCCCAGCCTTGTTCCTGCAGCTGCCTCCTCCACCCTGTGGAAGGTCAGGACTGGGCCTTGGCCGGTCGGAGGCATAGGGCGCTTCAGGCCTTGGTCTGGCCGGCTTGGGTTTCCCTGGCCCCAAGGTCTGTGTCGGCTTGTTCAGGGGTCATGCAGTCCTTGGTAGTTGGTTGGTTTGAGGGGTAT
Source organism: Tupaia belangeri chinensis (assembly GCF_000334495.1). Classification (NCBI taxonomy): domain Eukaryota; kingdom Metazoa; phylum Chordata; class Mammalia; order Scandentia; family Tupaiidae; genus Tupaia; species Tupaia belangeri. Next base: position 79,624 of record NW_006160017.1, read on the forward strand.
TTGTGCTCCCTCAGGGCGGCTCTTCGACTCTGCATGTGCCCTTCTGCTCCCTGAAGGATGAGGGTGGGTGGAGTAGTCGAACACAGTTCGAGGCCCAGACCAGGTGGCATAGAAGTCACGTCTGACATGTGTGAGTGCCCAGAATCCAGAGAGAAGGGATTGTGGCATGGCTGAACCTCCCTAACACCACCCCATGATGTCTCACTTTCTGTCTCTCTGTCTCTTGCTGGAGATCATACGTGACATAGCAAAAATCTCTCTTTAAAAAGAGTGTGTATATATATATATATATATACATATACACACTCTTTTTCAAAAGAATTCTTTATCATTTTACAATTTTGACTAGAGAGAGAGAGAGCAAGCCCTATGTCCATGACTTAAACTGTGGTCACCTATTTGGGAGTGACCACAGTGCCCTTAAACATGTTTTCTGCCAACTGCATCAAAGACTTTTCAAAAACTATGCACTTTTTTTTAAAGAATTTTTTATTTTATTTGAATTACTATGATTGTATTGTATAATTTGACCAGTGACAGAGAGAAAGAGAGGTAAAGTGAGGAAGCAAGCTGCCAGTCCAGGACTCGAACCACAATTGGCATCTAGGAATCCAGCTCGCCAACCACTATGCCACCTGCTGGTCCCAGACAATGCAATTTTAACACACTGCTATTCAAACTTTGGCTATTTGGCATCCATTGGTATATTTTACAATATCTGGAGTGTGGACAGAAGTCTGACTACTTTTTTAATTTTTTTAAAATCTTTTTAAAAGGGGACTGGGAAAGTTATGTCCACAAGCATTAACAGACCATTTACTTTCTAGTAACAGGATTCTTCCTACCTCCTGTCCCTAACATAGTATCTTTGAAATGTATATTTCAACGGATTAGTGTATTCTTTTACTTATGCCTTCCCAAGACAGGAAACTTCCCTTTTCCTTAAGATGTAGATTAAACCTTTCTTTAACTAAGACAGAGATTTTCCCTTCCAATCCCGACATAAAAATTTGTGGAACCCACCTATAACCTACAAGCCCCCACTTCTACATGTCCCGACTTTTTGGGCCAGACCATGAAAAATCTTTTAATTAAATGTTGTGTGTCAATCTCAAAAACAAATAAAAAGAACCTCTGTACATGATCACCCCGAGAAAAGGCATGTATGCCTCTTCTCCGGGCCTAGGTCACTCACAGTTGGCTTGAAAATAAACCACATTAATTATTAATTATTAATTTTACAGTTGGTTATATTTTTTCCGTCGACAGGAGTATTTTTGGAAGTGGGTCGGGTTTGAGAATTGGGGTGCTACAGTCATCTGATGTGTGGGACCCAAGGTTGCTTTTCAGCATCCTGCAATGCACAGAACAACAATTTCACAAAGATTGATTTGGACCTCATCATCAGTAGGGCCAAGTTTCAAAAACCTTGTTTTAAACTGCATGCCCTCCATGAAAGTGTTTGACAAGATGTATTGCAAATGGAGTCAGAATAGTTTATTTAGCCTGGGTCCCTCACCTTCTATCTTATGATGTTTGAAAGCCACAGAGTAAACAGTTTATGTGCTTTTTTAAAGAATTATTAATTTAATTTTATCTATTCCTTCATTTTATTTTAATTTGATGATATGTGGGGAGAGAGAGCGAAAGAGGGAGAGAAAATGAGTTAGCAAGCCACCAAGTCCGGGATTCAAACTGAGGTCAGCAATGTGGTGTCCGGTGGCATAACCACTACGCCACCTACTGGTCCCAATATCTTATGTTTTTCAATGTAGTGCACTTGCCTGCTTGTTCGCTAAGTATGAGTGTGCTGTTTTACACCATTGAGAGTAAAGTGCACGTGTGTGTGCTACAGTTTGGTTTTGGTGGTGAGCCGCTGTTGTGTACAGCCCACTGAGAGAAAGGAGCTAGTACCGTACTGCGTGGTCTTGGCCTGCTGAGCTCTGATGTCCTTGGCGTGGCTCAGCTCAGCTGCACACTCTGTGAACTCCAAGAGGGAGGAAAGCGCTCTGTGAGTATTCACCCTGAGCATTAATCATGCTCCAGGCAAGAGGAAGCATTTGTGAGCACAAAAGACTCTCTGAGCCTACTAAGAGCTCTGTGAGCTTCCACTAAGAGCTGATAGACAACCTGACACCAGGGACTTGCATCTTTTTCCACCCCCCTGCATCTGTTTGTCCTACCCTTTTTAACAGGAAAAA
>NW_006160017.1:82320-93842 GCF_000334495.1 Tupaia belangeri chinensis
GGGAGCCGAGGCCAGGATGGCCCCAGCCTCTGTTTTCCACATGGCTGGGCTGCCTTTTCTTCCCACTCTCTACCATAGGAGGGGCTCTTTGTTCAAATGTGTTGCTTGTGGACAGCCGTGACTATATGTGCAGGACCAGGGAGGAGGCAGTGCTGGGACAACATCCAGAGAGGCCAGGGGCTGAGCCTGCATCAGTGAGCTCAGCTGCCATGATGCAGCCTTGAGTGTGGGCACCCCCTGTGCAGCCAGAGACAGACCCACAGCGCCCCCTGCTGCCCACTGCACAGAGCTCAGTCTCTCAGGGGAAGTCCTGGCAGTAGTTCACCCTGAGAGTCTGTCAGTGTCAGTCCAGGACACCCACAGGCCATGCCCCTGCTCTGTTCTGAGGACACTGATGTTAATAACTAGCCTTTTCCAGGGAGGACTTCTGAGTTACCAGGAGGACACTTGGGAAATATGATGACCGTCCACCCTGAGGAGGCTGCAGGGAAGTGAGAATGCAGAAGTGAGATCTGAGCAGCTCCTTGTTCAGGGGCCAGGGCTGAGGTGGCTGTGTTCAGTGACTGAGTGAGGTGGGTGATCTTGCTTGAGAACAAACACAGCAAGCACGGTTTATAGATGAGGGGCGGGTTCTCAGAATGTTTCAACATGCATAAATATTCAGACATCAGAGAGTGTGGGGTGTCAGGGGATGGCAGGCCTCTCACATTTGTGTTACATTTTTGGATGAACCTGTTGTCAGGGCCCATGAGTGTGTCTACATAGGTGTTTCCCAGTACAGAAGACACGTCCTTTCTTCCTTCCCTCTTATCTATCTTCCTCCCTTCCTTCTCTTTTTTTTGATGTTGAATAAAAGAAAAATTTTCAAAATCCACTGTTGTGAAGCTTTTTTCTAATGTTCCACTAAGAGATCTATAGTTTAGTTTTCACATCTCGAATTTGCATGTTGACACCCAGTTTTCTTAACATTAGTTTTGAAAAGACTGTCCTTTCCATAGTGAATGGTCTGAGCTGCCAGATTGAAAATGATTTGAACATTAGGGTTTATTCTGGGCTTTCAGTTCCATTGTCTATATGTACGTCTGGCTGTATGTGAGAATCACTCTGTTTTTACTATTGTAGCTTTGTAGTATGATTTTAAATCACAAATGGTGAGACCTTCTACTTTGTTCTTTTTATAACATAGTTTTCACTGTTCAGGATCTTTAATTGTTTTAATTCTATGTGAATTCTTAGGGTGTATATTTCTAATTGGTTCTTGGGAAATCATGATGCATTTTTGTGTAGAAAAACAGAAAAATGTGTCCTAATGTTCCTGTCCTAATATTTGTACCAAAGAACATTTATGGAATGTCAATAACAATTTCAATGAATCTGTAGATTACTTTGGAATGTACTGATATTTTAACCATACTTTTTGTTTTGTTTTGTTTTGCTTAATATGCAGGCACCCATTACAGAGACAGAGAGAGGAAAAGTGAGAAATCACCTAAAAAAGGGATGGTCTTACTGCAATCCCTTTTCTAGTCTTAGCTCAGGATTTGGGGTATGCATGCCATATGCCCAGCATGGTTTTGAAGCAACCAAGCCTAAGATTTGAACCACAGACTCAGCCATGTGAGATCCATTGTCTTAACTGCCACACTAGCTGCTGACTCACCGATTTTTATTCTTCGAATCTTTGAGCATTTGTTTGACACTGAAAGTATTCTGATTACCCTGGACCACGCCTTCCCCCCTCCTGGACAATGGCTCCCCCACCCCGCCCCCCCAGTATAGTGCCTTACGCTCCTAGCGGGGAAGGGGTAACCTATACAGCATTGGGCCTATTTTCTGCACAGTGCCATGTGTGTGCGTGGGCGTGGACAGTTCTATTGCTTTGGAACACATGGTCTGAAGATCTAATGACTTAAAACAGTATTTGTTATCTCAGGGTTTCTGTGAGTTAGGAATCAAGAGCTTGCCTGGCTGGGTGCCTCTGGCTCAAGATCTAGTCTTCTCTGGGTGGGACTGGCAGGTGGCATGGTGGTTGGGGGTGCTGGATGCCCACATGGCTGACTGTGGTGTGAGTCCCAGACCTGGTGGCTTACTTCCTCACTTTCCCTCTCTCCGTCTCTCTCTGATCAAACTGGAAAATTATAATGGTGGTAAATAAGGTTTAAAAAAATAATAATTTAGTCTTCTCATTTAGTTTCAGGCAGGCTGTCAGCAGGGGCTGTGTACCTCTGAACACATGGCTGGGTTGGTAGGATCCACTTACCAGCCCACTCACGTGGCTCTTGCAGGTCTGGGACTGGCTATCTTTTATTTCATATCTTTTTTTATTTTCTTAAGAGGCTTTTGCCTTAGGCACATGTGTTTGCCAGAGAGAGACAGAGATGGTGAAAGGGAAAGTGAGAAATCACTCCCCAGGAGGGATGGCCACACTAAAATCCCTTCTCCTCCATTCTCCTTCCAGGATCTTGGACATGCACGCACATATGCCTGGCATGATTTTCAAGTCACGAGGTCCTCGACTCTACCGTGGTTGGCTATGTGGGAGTCTAGTAACTGTTACGCCATCTGCTGACCCCTGGGAAGCATTCTAAGAGGAAGCAACCAAGACATGGTCACAGTTTTTGTTTTTGTTTTGTTTACATGAAGGAAGACGGGTATATTTATTTGCTCTCTGATTTTTCTCAGCTAGAACTCCAGCCCCTTGTCCTCTAGCACGTGGCCATCTGTGTGGCCTCGCTGGCCTGGTCCCAATGAACGCACACAAGAAGCTGGCCCTGCTGGAGCTGCCCTTCCAGGGCACTGTAGATTTGGGCATTCTTTTTCCTCTTATCATATATATTTTTAAAATTTCTTTCATTCATTCATTTATGTTAATTTGACCAGAGAGAGAGAGTGGGAAAGTGAGAACAGCAAGCCACCAGGTCCAGGACTCGAACCGTGGTTGGCCATGTGGGAGTGTCCAGCACCTTAACCACCACACCACCTGCTGGTCCTCCTTTCATTGTTTTTCTTCTGAATTTACTTTGATGGCTGTTTGTTTCTTCCTTCTTGGCAGTCAACTTGGCCCCCTTCTTGTGGCCCTGGGGCAGTACATAGCGGGACTCCTACCCCTGTCAGTAGAGTGTGCTATGGATGAACATGATGCAGTTCTTCACTAGGTTCTTGGTGAGGACCAGCTCACTGGAGACCAATGATCCTTGTTTTGCATGTACCACTCTTTGAGCCCCAGGAAAGCTCCATGTACAGCCTCAGGGAAGTGCCACAGCCATTTTTATTTTTTAATTATTTATTTAATTTCATTTATTTATTATTCTTCAGTATGACAAGAGAGAGAGAGCAAGCCTTCAGGTCCAGGACTTGAACCATGGTTGTCCACATGGGAGTTCAGACTCTTAGCCACTATGCCACCTGCCAGTCCCTAACACCACATTCTTTATAGCCCAATCTCAGGAGTGAAGGCCTGTTATCTCTGTGTTCTACTTGACAGACTCCAGTTGTCATACAGTGGGTTAAAGATGGCATCTATGGAGGGGCCAGTAGGTGGTGTCGTTGTTAAGGAGTTGGACTCCTGTATGGCCAAAGGCAGTTTGAGTCCTCTACCTGGTAGTTTGAAAATCACACTGGGTGCATGTGTATGCATGCCCAAAATCCTGAGAGGAGAATGGAGGAGAAGGGATTGTGGTGTGGCCTTCCCCGTTAGGGAGTGGTTTCCTACTTTCTCTATCTCTCTCTCCAGCAAGCATTATGGCAAAAGGGAAGGGAAAAAAAAAGGCATTCATGCCATCTTTCAAAACTGAAAAGTTTTAAGAGTCAATGAAAGTTGGGACCAGCAGATGGTGTAATGGTTACATTGCTGAACTCCCCCATAGTTCACCACAGTTTGAGTCCCAGAGCTAGCAGCTTAAAACTCATGGCAGGTACATATGTGTGTGTGCCCAAAATCCTGAGAGGAGATTGGAGAAGAAGGGAGTGTGGCATGGCCATCCTCCCGGGGGATGACTTTTTGCTTTCTGTCTCTAGCAAGGTACACATGTCTTTTAGAAAAAACCTCTCTTAAAAGGAAAAAAAAAAAAAAAACTTTGTAAATTCTTAAAAGTCAATGGGGTGGGGGGGAACAGCAGTTAGCGTAATGGCTATGTCACTGGACTCCCATGTAGTCAACCACGGTTCGCGTCCCGGACCCGGTGGCACGCCACGCATGTGTAGCGTGTGTGCCCAAGATTCCAAGAGGAGAATGGAGGAGAAGGGATTGTGGTGTGGCCATCCCCCCTGGTGGGTGATTTCTTGCTTTCTGTCTGTCTCTCTCTGTCTGGTGAGCACATGCACCCTATGGTAAAAACCTCTCCAAAAAAAAAAAAGGCAATGAGGGGGACCAGCAGGAGGCTAGACACTCCCACATGGTTGACCACAGTTTGAATCCTGGACCTGGTAGCTTGCTTTCTCACTTTCTCTCTCTCTCTTTGTGTCTCTCTCTCTGGTCAAATTTAAATAAATGAATAGATAAATAAAATTAAATAAATAATTCTTAAAAAAAAAAACCGTCAATAAGGAGGCTGAGCCAGTGGCGTGGTGGTTAAGGCACTGGACTCCCACATGGCTGACTATGGTTCAAGTCCTGGAATTGGCAGCTTGCTTTCTTACTTTTCCTCTTTCTCTTTCTGGTCTAATTTAAAAAATGGCACTAATAGGGGCTGGCCGGTAGTGTGGTAGTTAAGGGTGCTAGACTTCAACTTGGCTGACCATGATTCAAGTCCTGAACCTGGCAGCTTGCTTCTCTCTCTCTCTCATCCTTCTCTGGCAAATTAAAATAAATAAATAAAGTTAAATAAAAATAATTCTTTAAAAAAGAAAATAAATAATACTAATCAATAAAATAAAATAAAAATAATTCTTTAAAATAAAATTAAAAAGAGAAGAAAAGAAAAGAAAATCAATGAGGAGCCAGCAGATAGTGCGATGCTTAAGGTGCTGGATATCCACATGGTCAACCCAGGTTTGAGTTCCAGACACAGTGGTTTGAAAATCATGCTGGTCAGGGCTGGCAAGTGGTGTGGTGGTTAAGGGCGCTGGACTCCCATATAGGCAACCGTGGTTGAGGTCCCAGACTTGGAGGCTTCCTTTCTCACCCCCCATCCCCCGTCCCTCTCAGGTCAAATTAGAAATAAATAAATTACTTTACTTAAATTAAACAATTATTTAAAAAGAAATAAAATAAATTACGCTGGTCACTTGTGCATGCATAAAAATAAATAAATTTAAAAAAATAAACTGACTTTGTATGGCAATTTGGTGTTGTGAAACTCTGCTGAAATTGTTTATCACCTCAATTTTTTTGGTGGATTCTCTAGAATTTTCTATACATAAGTCACCTGTTCTGCAAACAGAAGAGGTTTACTTCTGTCCTTCCTCTTAGATGTCTGGTCATTCTTTTCTTTCATAGACTATCTTCAGTTTTTTCTGCCAAATTCTCATACAACTTATTATCTCTCTTCTCTTTGGGACCTTGAGCAGGGGCATACATTTCTAGCTTTGGTGGCACTTTGATCCCACAGGAGAGAAATTTTTAAACAAATGTATTTATGATTATGATTTTTAAAAGTTTTCTTTTTTAAATGTAATTTTCACTTATTCATTCATTTATTTTAATTTGACAAGAAAGTGACAGGGGGGGAGGGAAAGTGAGAAAGCAAGACACCAAGTCCAGGACTTGAACCATCATCAGCCATGTGGGAGTCCAGCACCTTAACCACCATGCCATCTAATGGCCCTCTGGCATAGTTTTCATGCCACCAGGTCCCTGATTAAAACTGCAGGATTGGCCACGTGGGATCCAGCACCTTAACTTTCATGCTCCCTGCTGGCCCTAGTTTTTGTTTTTTTGAAAGAATGTAGAGCCTTGGGTTATGCAGTTGGCATGGTAGTGAAGGTGGCTGGATTCCCACATGACCGGCCACAGTTCGATTCCAGGACCCGGCGACTTGAAAATCACGCTGGATGCATGAGAGTGTGCTCAAAGTCCTGAGAGGAGAATGGAGGAGAAGAGGTTGCAGTGTGGCTGTCTCCTCTGAGCAGTGATTTCTCACTTTCCCTCTCTTTGTCTCTCTCCACTCGCTCTCTCAGATATTAAGCAGTCACTGTGGACAGTGGCACTGTGGTAAAACAGGATGCTCTGCAGCACTAACCCACATGCACAGGCTCCAGGTTCGCATCTGGTTACCTCCCTGAGCAACCCGAGCATACATGCACCAGTGACCCAGGGCTGGCAGAGGCTGGGGGAGGACCATGATGTGAAGACCCGGCTAAGGGTGCTCTCTCTCTCTGTCATCTGTGTCTGTCTCTCTCACCTATGGGATAAATTAATAAGCTCAAAAATACATAAACTTGGGGCTGGCAGGTGGTGAGGTGGTTAAGGATGCTGGACTCCCACGTGGCTCACTGTGGTTCAAGTCCTGGGCTTGGTGGCTTGCTTTCTCACTTCCTCTCTCTCTCTCTCTCTCTCTCTCTTTCTTTCTTTGTGTTCCAATTGGGTCAAACCAAAATAAGTAAATAAATAAAGTTAAATAATTCTTTTAAGGAAAAAAATAAACTTAAAAAACTCCAATATTTGAGAGCTTTTTTTTTTAATAGGATACATGTGATTGCCAAAGAGACAGAGAGAGACAGAGAGACAGAGAGAGAAAGCAAGAAATCACCTCCAAGGGGTGATGATCATGCCACAGTCCCTTCTCCATTCTCCTCTTAGGATATTGGGCACATATAAATGTCAAGCTGCAGGTTCTGGAACTCAAACTGCAGCGGACCATGTGGGAGTCCAGCGCCTTAACCAATATACCATTTGCTGGACCCCAAAACCCAATGTTTGTATAAATTTTAGGTAATGGGAAATCCCTCATATTAATCATAAATGAAAGTACATAAAACAGGGACCAGCAGTTAGCATAATGGCTATGTTGCTGGACTCCCATGTAGTGGACTGTGGTTCGAGTCTCGGACCAGGTGGCTTAAATTCACGCTGGGCATGTGTTGTGTGCATGCCCACGATCCCAGGAGGGGAATGGAGGAGAAGGAATTGCGGTGTGGCCATCCTCCCTGGGGGGTGATTTCTCTCTTTCTGTCTCTCTGTCTCTCTCAGTCTTTCTGGCGAGCACATGCGCCCTATAGCAAAAACCTCTGCAAAAAAAAAAAAAGTATATAAAACATGCAAATACCAAAGCTATATGGGTGTTGTAAAAATATTAAGAGAAATCTCACATCCAAAGTTAAAATGCATTTGCGGATATTGGGGTAAGGAACCTTTCAGAGGACTTGGTGGATTTTTAACACTTTGGGATTTATACGATGTGTGTGAATTGCATTTAAAGCAATTTAATAAAACACTTTTAGTCATATTCAAAGGAAGGTTCCTTCCCTTTGCTTTTAGCGGTGCAAGTCCATCACCAGGTGATGAGTCTTTGGGGAGTCAGTGTGTTCACCCACAGCCCTTGGAGCAGACCCAGCTGTTGCTTTTGAAATATAAAGTAATGGAAACTTGCTCTTCTCCAACCAGTTCTTTCCAAATCACTCCCACATCTCCCACAAAAACCGCGGCCTTGTAGAGGACCCTGCTCAGCCCCTGCCTGCCCCTGTCTGTGGGTGGCCCACATCCAGGCTGCCTTGACAGCAGCAGACAGATCACAGGACTCACATCACAGAGCCCAGGAAGGTACATGTCTTGGTTCCTCCTGAGTCCTCACTGTGCAGAGCCCCTGACAGTGCAGCCTGCAGCAGTGCTTAGCCAAGCCTCGACCTCGACCTCAACCTCGACCCCGGGCTGGGCACCAGACGGTCAGGGCAGCTCTGCCCCTAGGAGAGAGCCTGAGAAGCAAGCAGGGGTCCAGGAGTGTTTGCTGTTCATGCTCTAAATCAGCACCCTGGGGGTTGGCCAGGCCTCCACTGAATCCAGTATGTGTAGTGACCCCTGGTGACTGTTGGAGAGCTGAAGCCACAGGGGAGAACGACTGTGTCTCCTGGGAACATGCTCAGTGAGTCACCTTAGCCTCTATGGCCTGAGAGCTGGAGCCTGAAATCAAGAGACACATGTCAGGAATAAGGAATAAAAGCATAACAACCTCTCTAAAAACTGCTCTGAGAAATCCCAATGACCCAGGCAGCGAGTGAGAAGAGGAGAGGAATCCAGGCCTTGGTTGGTGTTGGACACTCCCTGGCTCCGGAGCTGGGGTTGGACTCCGTTGGCTCTTTGTCTCCTACTGAGCTCCGTGCATGAAAGGCATGTGCCTGTGTGGTGTATTATGCAAATTGGAACCCTTTTTCACCGTGTTCCCCCACCCAGGTCCTCAGTCCTAAGAGCAGCCACACTGTGAGGGATAGGCCCGGGTGGCCACGTGCTGGGCTGTGTCCGTGGGAGGAAACAGCTGCTTTGACACTGTGTACTGGCCAGGGAGGAACATTCAGGGTCCAGTGACTGAACTGCCTGAACCTCCCTCAGTCACTTAGAAGATCCACAGTGCCCCCTGGTGTCTACCATGGATTGAACTTGTCTGTATCCTCTTCCTCATTTAACAAACTGCTATTGATCATTTTGACGGCCGCTGTGTTTCTGAGGCCCTGTCACCCAATTTTAGGGTTCCATGGTCTTCTCTGAATGTTTTGGATGAGTAAAGGAATTGTTTCCAGGGCCAGCTGGCCCTTTTGGAGTTACTTGTTGTGAGCCTCACATTGGATAAACTGCTGGCTCAGGTGGGAATCATTTGAATAATTTGTGTCAAAGGATTTAAAATAACGGTGTTGGACTCCCACATGGCCAATCATAGTTTAAATCCTGGACCCAGCAGCTTGAAAATCATGCTGGGCACGTGTGCATGCATGCCTAAAATCCCAAGACAATGAAGGAGAAAAGGTTGTGGCAAGGTCATCTCCCCTGGGGGGCGATTTCTCATTTTCCCTCTCTCTGTTTCTCTATGGTGAATGCATGCACCCTATAACAAAAACTGAAAAAGAAAAAATAATAATTTAAAGTAAAAAAATGACTAATGCCTGGCAGGTGCCATGGTGGTTAAAGGTGCTGGACTCCCACATGGCCAACTATAGTTGGAGTCCTGGACCCTGCGGCTTCCCTCATTCTCTCTCTCTCTGGTCAAATTAAAATAAATAAATAAATAAATAAATAAATAGTTAAATAAAATAATTTTAAAAAATGAAGACTTATGATTAAGGGGTCTTTTTTAAAAAAAGGATTATTTAATTTTATCAATTATTATTTAAAAAATTTTCTATAAGGCACACACTACAGAGAGAGAGAGAGAGGTAAAGTGAGAAGGCAAGCCATCAGGTCCAGGACTCAAACCATGATTGGCCATGTGGGAATCTAGCACTCTCACACCATGCCACCTGCCAGCCCCAAGGGCTTGAACTGCACAGTTAGCCACTTGAGATCCAGTTACTTTAATCTCCATGCCATCTGCTGGTCCTGAAAAAAGTATTTTTTTTATTTGAGAAATTTTTGCCAGAGAGGGACCGGCAGATGAGTTTCAAGTTGCTGGATCTGGGACTTGAACCACGGTCAACCATTTGGGAGTTCAGTGTCTTAATCATTAGGCCACCCCTGAAGGAAAGTTTTAAAGTGCTCAGTGCTGGTTAAAGTTGATTGAACGGCAGTATAAGATGCAAGCAGTTCTGAGCACCTGTCTCATGGCAGACCCTGAGCCTAAAGGGCTCCGGATGTTTAGGGGACTGAGAAAGTACAGTCTTGTGTTATAAAACACAAGAAAAGAAATGTGAATCTCAGGGGTTGGCAGGTGATGTGGTGGTTAAGGGTGTTGGACTCCCACATGACTAACTGTGGTTCAGGTCCCGGACCTGGCAGCTCACTTTCTCACTTTTCCTCTCCCTTTCTCTCTCTCTCACACTCTGGTCAAATTAAAACAAATAAATAAAGTTAAATAAAATAAAAAGAAAAGAATAATTAAAATAAATGTGAATGTAATTCATCCTGGATTATATATATATATATATATATATATTATACCAATGGAACCAAACAAAATTTTTTATAAAGAATTATTTAATTTTATTTGTTATTATTGTTATTTCTTTTTAAATTTTTTCTTTTGAGAGGTTTTCGCTATAGGGCGCGTGCGCTCGCCAGACAGACAGAGAGAGACATAGAGACAGAAAGCGAGAAATCACCCCCTGAGGGGGGATGGCCACACCGCAATCCCTTCTCCTCCATTCTCCTTTCAGGGTCTTGGGCATGCACGCACACGCACCCAGCGTGAGTTCTAAACCACCGGGTCCAGGACATGAACCGCGGTCGACTACGTGGGAGTCCAGCGACATAGCCATTACGCTAACTGCTGGTTGCCGCTCTTCAAATTTGCTATAGGTCATGTGTGCTCACCACAGAGAGACAGAGAGAGAAAGAGAGAGAGAGAGTGATAAATACAAGCTGCCTGTCCAGGACTCAAACCACGGTGAGTCATGTAGGAGTTCAGCACTTTAACCACCATGCCATCTGCTGTCCCCCAACAATGGAATTTTTTAAAAGAATTATTTATTCAATCTCATTTGTTTTTGTTATTATTATTATTTCTTTTATTTGATCAGACAGAGACAGAGAGAAAGGGAAAGCGAGGAAGCAAGCTGCCAGGTCCAGGACTTGAACTGTGGTCAACCATGTGGGAATCCAGCGCCTACCACCACGCCACCTGCTGGCCCCACCAACAATGGAATTTTAATACCCTCATTTTTATGGGGGAAGCCCCAGGATGGGAAAATACCCAGGACACAAAGTCATGACAAGTCCTCCGTGGGATCACGCGACATTCCATCATGACATCAGATGCCTCAAAAGGAGTGTGCATAGGGAAGGAAGCCAGGAGAAGGGCATTTGCTGTGTGACTCCATTAATAAACCTTGGACTTCAAAAACAATCAACTGGGACCAGCAGATGGTGTAATGGTTATTTTACTGGACTCCCACTTAGCCAACCACGGTTCAAGTCCTGGACCCGGCAGCTTGAACTCACGCCGGGCTCATGTGCATGCCTGCCTAAGATCCCAAGAGGAGAATGCAGGAGAGGGGGTTGCATCATGGCCATCTCCTCTGGGGGGTGATTTCTCTCTTTCTGTCTCTCTTTCTCTCTGTCTTTCAGGCAAGCACACATGCCCTATAGTGAAAACCTCTTAAAAAAAATCCCACATAAAAAAAACAAAAAAAAACACCAATCAACCAGCACAGAGGGGATCAGCGTTTGACTTGCAGGTTTTGTAGGAGGGGTGGAGGGAGAATTTCAAAGGGGCCAGAGGGACTTTGGGATGGGGGTGCATTCACTGACTTGATATTTGGATGTTTTCAAGAGTGTCAAAATGAACTATGAATTCACACACATAAGGGTAGAAAATGAGAGTAGTTTACTGGAGTTCAATCACTCCTCAGTAAGAATTATGCTCGGGGCTAGAAGATGGCAAATTGGTTAAATCACTAGACTCTCAAATGGCTGACTGGGGTTCGACGCCAGGGACCGGAGG
>NW_006160017.1:93923-97627 GCF_000334495.1 Tupaia belangeri chinensis
GATTGCAGAGTGGCCATCCTCCCTGGGGGATGATTTCTCACTTTCCCTCTCACTTTCTGTCTCTCGCTGGTAAGCACATGCACCCTAAGGCCAAAACCTCTTAAAAAAAATATGAGTTCTATTCAAGGCAGGCAGCCACCAAAAGCACAGGATATACCCCGTGGACGACCGAGAGGCCATCATAGATCTGTAAACCCCAGGAAACAGGGAGGATGGATGAAAGAGAGGTGGGATTCCCCACTCAGCGGTGGGGTCTGAGATGCGCATAGCTGGACCTGCTACCTCAGCCCCGATCCCCCAGTTCTGATGCCCCTGCATCTCTCACAAACTGGACCTGGGTGGTCCCTGGTTTCCAGCACAGACATAGCATCCTGTGACCGGTGACCTAACTCCCTGAGAGACAGCCCTGCCTCCCCACTGCCCTGTCAATGATCAAGGCCCAGGTGAGACTGCTCTCTGGGATCCGAGAGGACCAACCAACTAGGGGAGGGAGGAAAAAGTGTCATTCTACTTTAAGGTGTCTGATATCGTTCTGTTTAAAAATTAGAAGAAGGCATTAATCTCTGATCTGAACATTTATGCAGCACTAATTATTCTGTCAAAGATACGAAGTTTAGGGGCCAGCAGTGGTATGGTGGTTAAGGATGTTGGACTCCCATATGGCTGACTGTGGTTTGAGTCCCAGACCTGGTGGCTTGCTTTCTCACTTTCTCTCTTTTCTCTGTCTTTCTCTGGACAAATTAAAATAAATAAATAAAGTTAAATAAAATACTTCTTTTTAAAAACTCAAGTTTTTAAAAATCCAATTTACTTTTTTAATAATTTAAAAAAAATTTTTTTAAATACTTACCTTATTTAACTTTATCCATTTATTTACTTATTTATGTATTTACTTACTTACTTAAATTTGACCATAGAGGGATAGAATGAGAGCAAGAGGTAAAATGAGAAAGCAAGCTGCCGGGTTCAGGACTCGAACCGTTCTTACCCATATAGGAGTCCAGCACCCCTAACCATCATGCCACCTGACAGCCCACTATGTGACTTTTTATTTTTGGATTCACTTTTTCACACTTAGCAGAATTTTCTAATATTTATCCACATCATAGCTGCTGTATGGACAAAAATATTCTATTGTATGGATATATCACATCTTGTTAATACACTAATTTATTGATGAACATTTGATTTGTTTATCTATTTTGGCTAGTATGCTGTGAAGAACATTTGTCTACACATTTTGTCTAAGTATGTGTTTCTAATTATTTTGGCTTAGTAGGTAAAGTGAAACTTCTGGGCCACATGATATATTGTTTGTCTTTTTTAAAAATAAATATTGACTTTATTTAACTTTATTTATTTATTTGTTTTAATTTGACCAGAAAGGGACAGAGTGAGAAAGAGAAGAGATATGGAGGAGAAGTGAAAAAGCAAGCCGCCAGGTCATACGGCCACTATATTAGAAAGTGTGTGACCATGGGATTCTGCCCCTTGAGATTTTAAACGCATTAAAATTTTTAACAGATTTATGTCATATAAACTAGTCACTTATTTAAAATTTGTCTACATGTTCATGTGAAAGAGAATCTATTATGCATTTTAATTTTTCACTTATACTCATTACCAATTTGAAATGACCTATAACTCATGTTCCTTGTGACTTGTAATTGTTTTGATTTTTTTTTTGAGAGAGATTTTCACTGTAGGGCGTGTACGCTTGCCAGACAGACAGAGAGAGATATAGAGACAGAAAGCGAGAAATCACCCCCCAGAGGGGATGGTCACGCCGCAATCCCTTCTCCTCCATTCTCCTCTCGGGATCTTGGGCACGCACGCACACGCACCCGGCGTGAGTTTTAAGCCACCGGGTCGGGGACACAAACCGCAGTCGACTACGTGGGAGTCCAGTGACATAGCCATTATGCTAACTGCTGGTTCCCTTGATTTTTGTTTTGTACACACAGAGAACAGATATTTTATGTTTATGTCCAACAGTTTATGAAATTTTACTTATTTTCAAGATTGAAATAAATTTTGACAAATAAACTTGTATCCTGTTTTCTCTGTACCGCTTGCTCTTGAATGAGGCCTCAGCGCCCCCTGCTGTCCAAGGGCCAGTTTCCCCCAGGTCTGGAAAGCACAGCAAGAGGGCCAGGGAGAGAGAGCTGGTCTCCTCACCCCCTAGGCCTCTGTCCCCTTCTCAGATAGGTGGGGCCTCTTCCCTGCCCAGGAACCTCCTCTGCAGGCTGTAGAGGCGAATCTGGCCCACTGGCTGCTTTATTTTGTTAATGAGTTGAAATTCACATGAGTTAAAATAAACCATTTGGATCCACCATGTTGTGAACCACCACGTCTATGTAGTTCTAAACACTCACTGGCCTGAAGGAGACCCCACACTATTCTACACTCACCCCTTGTGCACTCCTCTACCCTGGGAACCACTAGATTTTCTATAAATTAACACATTCTTGAGATTTCACATAATGTCACTCAACACTATGTGACTTTTTTTAAAAAAGAGTTATTTTATTTAACATTATTTATTATTATTATTATTTTAATTTGACCAGAGAGAGACACACAGAGAAGTGAGAAAGCAAGTCACCAGGTCCAGGACTCAAAACGTGGTTGGCCATGTGGGAGTCCAGCACCCCTAACTATCATGCCACCTGACAGCCCACTATGTGACTTTTTATTTTTGGATTCACTTTCTCACACTTAGTAGAATTTTCTAATATTTATCCACATCATAGCTGCTGTATAGACAAAAAATATTCTATTGTAGGGAACCATCAGTTAGCGTAATGCCTATTTCGCTGGACTCCCACGTAGTCGACTGAAGTTCGCGTCCCAGACCCGGTGGCTTAAAACTCATGCCGGGTGCGTGTGCGTGCGTGCCCAAGATCCCGAGAGGAGAATGGAGGAGAAGGGATTGCGGCGTGACCATCCCCCCCTGGGGGGTGATTTCTCACTTTCTGTCTCTATGTCTCTCTCTGTCTGTCTGGCAAGCACACACACCCTATAGTGAAAAACCTCCCCCCCCCAAAAAAAAAATTCTATTGTATGGATATATCACATCTTGTTAATATGCTAATTTATTGATGAACATTTTGATTTCTTTATCTATTTTGGCTAGTATGCTGTTAACATTTTGTCTACACATTTGTCTAAGTATGTGTTTCTAATTATTTTGGCTTAATACGTTAAGTGAAATTTCTGGGTCATATGATACATTGTTGGTCTTTTTTTAAATAAATCATTATTTTATTTAATTTTATTTGTTTATTTGTTTTAATTTGACCAGAAAGGGACAGAGTGAGAAAGAGAGAGAGATGGAGGAAAAGTGAGAAAGCAAGCCACCAGATCTGGGACTCGAACCGTGGTTGGCCATGTGGGAGTCTAGTGCCCTTAACCACCATGCCATCTGCTGGCCCCCTTTTTGGTCATTTTTCAGTAATTGACATTCCTTTTCCATTTTAGTTATAGCAGTTGACATTCTGACCAGCATTTTTGGTGTCAGGGTAATTCTGGTTTAATAGAATGAGTTAAGGAACATTTTCTTTCTCTCTTTCTTTCTCTCTCTCTCTCTCCCTCCCTCCCTCTCTCTTTCTTTTCTTTTTTCTTTTCTTTTCTTTTCTTTTCTTTTCTTTTCTTTTCTTTTTTTTTTCCCCTTTCCTTTCCTTTCCTTTCCTTTCCTTTCCTTT
>NW_006160017.1:98007-99923 GCF_000334495.1 Tupaia belangeri chinensis
AGACATAGCGGAGCGCTCTCTCTCTCTCTCTCTCTCTCTCTCTCTCTCTCTCTCTCTCTCTCTCTCGCACTCTGTCCCTATCTGTCAAATTTAAATAAATAAATAAATAAGAATAATAAGGAGTAGATGTTTTACTTCTCTTTTTTTTTTTTTACTTTGGAGTGTTTGCATTTCCTACATTACATAGTTTTTTGTCATTGTTTACTGATTCTTTGACCTCTGAAAGAAGGTTTCTGTTATAAACAAAATTATTATCAAATATTCCACTTTCTAATTCCTTCTGTTATATTAGTATTTGTGTATATGTTACTTACCTGTGTTATGTTAGGGTGTTTTCTATATGCGTACATAGATACCTTAATTTGGTGATTCCATGATATAAACACATTTAAAAAATCATGTTACATACTATAAATATATACAACTTGTATTTGTCAAAAAAATTTAGAAATTAAAAAAAAATACCTTTTAGTTCTATTCCATGTTTTGGCAAAAAGTTTTCCAAAAATTTTTTTTCTGACCTCAAGAGGCCTTAGGACCTTTATGCTTTTGGTTAATTTCTGCAAATACCTCTTTATAATCACAAAAAAGTACTTGGTAGAAATGACTGTGTTCAGTGAGTGTTAAGAAAATACTTCTGAGGGGACCAGCAGGGGCCGTGGTGGTTAAGGCGCTGGGCACTCCCACGTGGCCGACTGCGGTTCAAATACCAGACCTGGTAGCTTGATTCTCACTTTCTCTCTCTCTGTGTATCTCTCTCTGGTCAAATTAAAATAAATAAATGAATAAAATTAAATAAATAATTTTTTTAAAAAAAGAAAATACTTCCTCCACAGTTTTACTACCTTTCTTAACCTAATTAGGAGGCAGTTTCAATTCCTTGGTCCGGAGCTGGATCTTGGATCTGTCCTGTAGGTTAGCTGTCTGGTTATAAGACCTGCCAGGCCCTCTCATTCGCTTCCGCTGACCTCACAGCCTGTCTAAGGCGGAGTCTCTCAAGCTCAGCACCATAGACATTTGCAAAGAGTAACTTCTGGGGAGGGATCCCGGAGCTCAGCAGAGAGCCGCTGAGACAACTCACATAGGGTTCTGGGGAGACCCAGCTTCTGATTCTCTGGGGAACTGCCTGGGAGTGGGGTTGGGGTCATCTGGAGACTAGTCCCTCCCAGCATTCCCAGCTCAACTCACCTGCTATCCCAGCAGGATCAGGGGGCTGGGCCTTTCTGTTCTAGCTGCTCCCTTCAGCAACCCTGCAGGACAGCAGGAGGACACAGAAACCTGACCTCAAAGCTGGCACCTTGGGGCTGGCAGGTGGCATGATGGTGAAGGGTGCAGGACTCCCATGTGGTAGACCGTAGTTCATGTCCCGGATCCAGTGGCTTGCTTTCTCACTTTCCCCCTGTGTCTTTCTCTCACTCTGTCCCTCTTTAGTTAAATTAAAATAAATAAATAAAATTAAATGGAATAATTATTTCTTAAAATATAATTATTTATTCATTTCCACTTGTTATTATTACTTAATTTGATCAGTCAGAGAGAGAAAAAGAGAAAAAGGAAAGCAAGAAAGCAAACAGCCAGGTCCAGGACTCATACGGCGGTTGGCTGTATGGGAATCCAACACCTTTAACCATCACACCACCTGCCTGCTCCAAATGAAATATACATATATATTTTTTCTTGCAGAGGTTTTTGCTACAGGGCATGTGCACTTGCCAGAGCGAGATAGAGAGACAGAAAGTGAGAAATCGCTCCCGCGGGGAAATGCCCACGCCGCAATCCCTTCTCGCCCATTCTGCTCTTGGGATCTTGGGCACGCACGCACACGGGCCCCGGCGGTGAGTTTAAGCCACCGGGTCTGGGACTTGAACCACGGTCGACTACATGGGAATCCAGCGACGTAGCCATTAGGCCACCTG
>NW_006160017.1:99985-100555 GCF_000334495.1 Tupaia belangeri chinensis
AAGGAGCTGCTGAGTCAGGAAACTGCTCCCCAGCCATCTCCCCTCTGCTGGGCGGCAGCAGGTCCCTGGCAGTGCCTCTACAGCGCTGGCACCTGGCTGCCAAGGAAGTGCCCCTGCCCAGCCCTGAGCTCATCACACTCAAGACAAACCTCAGCCCGCAGCAGGACATCTGCGAGGGTAGAGGGTGCGCGGGTGGACCTAGAGCCTCAGTGGGTCCTGCGTGTTTTGCGCAAGCACCTGTCTCCCCCTGCACAGTCCTGCTGAGGGCTCTTGGTGCACAGTCTCGCGCGCGCCCTGACTGATCCCAAGCCTGGAGCGACCCTTTCATCTCTAAGCAGAAATGCGCGCCCTCCTTTCCAAGTTTCCGCGCGCGCGCTCACGACCTCCGTTGCACGTTCTGGGCATGCGCGCCCATTCTTTACTGGCTTTTCAAAAACGCTCTGAGCAACTGACCCCGCAGAGTGCGCCCGCACTCTGGCGGTTGTGGCAGCCCAAGAAGAGCGTTCCGATCCCGATCGCAGATCCAGTATTGAATTCACCCAGCTGTTCCCATGGGAAGTTACCAGGGCA
>NW_006160017.1:102637-104635 GCF_000334495.1 Tupaia belangeri chinensis
TCCCCCCTCACAGGGCCTCGCTGTCCCCACCCCGAGTGCGCCCCCTCCTGTCCTCCACTCACAGGGCCTCCCTGTCCCCACCCCGAGTGTGCACCCTCCTGTTTTCCACTCACAGGGCCTCCCTGTTCCCACCCTGAGTGTGCCCTGTCCTGCCTCCCTTTCACAAAGCCTCCCTGTCCCCCCTGGTACTAGCATCTCCTGCACTTCTGGCCTCTCCTTCCCTGTACCTGGGGTACAGCTTCTCAGCTCCAGCTTCTCAAGCAGCCCCTCTGCAGGCTGGGCTCCCAGGCCCTCATCTGAGTCACAGGTGACCCCAATGGAAGTCACTCCCTCTCCCCAGGTGACCCCCATGGATATCACTCCCTCTCTCCATCCTCTCAGGGTCTCTCCCCAGCTCCAGTGGGACCTTCCCCCCACCTGCCCAGTACCTTGCGACAGTCCCCAGTGGCAGCTCAGCCCCAGGCAGGGTCACCAGCACCCTGTCTGCACCAAGCACCTCGCACTACACCCAAAATGTGAGGCTTCCCATTGCCCCTGGGGCCACCTCTCAGCCCAGCATTCCTGTAGTTCGTCCCTCTGTCCAGACTGGAAGCCTGCTGGCTCCTGCCCTGGTCCTGATCCCCAGCCTCTACTCCAGGCCAGCCAGCCTTAGGGGGCACCCCAACCTCTACTCCAGGCCAGCCAGCCTGAGGTGGCACGACACATCCCACATTTGGAGGTTCAGTACCCCCAAATACCCCTTCGGCCTACCAGGCCAGCACCCAGCCTGCCTTTCCTGCCACCCCACCTGTCCAGACCCCCAGCCCATCCACTGCCTCTGGTTTTGCAGGGACGCCTGTCACACCCAGCCCTGCCCCCAACTCTCAGCCCAGCCCTGGGCAGGGCCACTCAGCTCTTAGCAGCAGAGGCCCAGCCCGCTCCAGGCCAGCGGCTTCAGGGGGGAAAAAGGCGCTGGAAAATGCGGCAGGCTGTGGAGGATCTATGCTCCAGCCTCGAGTCTCTTCACATCGCACCAAAGGGGAGAGGGACCTTGAGCACACGCAACAATGGGGGAAGCGTGGGCCTGAACCCCTGGGTTACCCCTAACCAGAGCACCCCCACAGTGACCTCAAATCCCAACAGCTCTGGGGACAACCCTGTGCTGGGGAGCCGTGCTGCCCCCCCCACTTTCCTCACAGCACAGCGGGACAGCCCGCGCAGAAACCACTCATTTTGAGTGCAGGATCCAGCCCCGCTGCCAGCCAGGCTGCCCCTGTGCCGGCCTCGAACCTGAGCATCTCTTCTGCCCAAACACAGTCAGCCAAGAGGTCCCTTGACCTTTGGTCTCTTTCTTCCAGAAGGAAGAGACCCACCCCCGTGAGTGTAAAGCCTCCTGTATCCCCTTCTCAGAGTGTCCCATCCCCTCCTGGTCCTGCCACCTCTAACACCCCAGGCTTGCCCTTCCCTGCACCCGGGGTCAGCTCCATCTTAAACTGCACCATACCCAGGCCAGTGTCTGACGTGTACCCCTAAGGATATCACTCCCCCTCCTGAACCTCTTCCCTTGGGATCTCCCCCCAGCTCTAGTGGGACCTTCTCCCCACCTGCCCAGGACCTTGCGACAGCCCCCAGTGGAAGCTCAGCCCCAGGCAAGGTCACCAGCACCCTGCCTGCACCAAGCTCCTCCCACCAGCCCCACCCTGCGACGCTTCCCGTTACCCCTGGGCCCAGTCCCCAGCCTATATTAGGGCCCTCCCATAACCAGGAGCACGGAGCCCCCAAAGTTAATCACTCTCAGCAGATCGGAAACCTGGCGGCCCCAGCTCCACTCCTGACTGGAACTTCTACTCCAGGCCAGCCAGCCTTGGGCCCACAGTACACCCAGCATTAGGGGCTTCTTTATCCCTAAATGCCACATTGGGCAACCAGGCTAGCTCCCAGCCAGCCTTTGCTGCCCCCGCACCTGTCCAGATTCCCAGCCCGTCCACTGCCTCTGACTTTGTGGGAAACCCTGCCACG
>NW_006160017.1:104660-110447 GCF_000334495.1 Tupaia belangeri chinensis
GGCCCACTCAGCGGCTGGCGGCAGAGGCCCAGCTCCATCCATGTCAGTGGGTTCAGGGGGGGAAAGGCGCTGGAAGAGCCGGCAGGCCATGGAGGATCTGTTCTCCAGCCTCGGGGGTCTCCACATCGCACCAAAAGACAGCGGGACCCAAGCACCACAGTCCACAATGGGGGGAGCATGGACCAGAACCCCTAACCAGAGGACCCCAAGGTGATTGTGCACCCCGGTAGCTCTAGAGCCGACTCTGCCTGGGAGCACTACTGCCCCTCCCTTTCCTCACAGCCCAGTGAAAAAGCCCACTCTGAACCCCTTCATTTTGAGTGGGGGACCCAGCCCCTTGCCTGTAGGGGCTGGTCTGTGCCACCCTCAAACTGAGCAGCTCTGCTCCTCGCCCACACTCAGCCAAGAGGTGCCTTGCCCCTGGGTCCCCTTCCTCTCCATTTACGGGCTCTGCTGGGCCCGCAGCTCCGGGGCCATCCACTAGCTCATCCTCTGAGTCAGGCTTCATTCTCTCGGGGTCTAACAGGTGAATCCTGGACTGTGAGAACGGCTCCTACTTCCTACAGGAGCAACCAGTGTCCACGTTCCCCTGAGGCCAGACCTTGTGCAAGCCCCATGGACATGTGAGACCTGGGTCTCCCCCTGACCATGAGATCCTGGAGGCTCAGAGCTGCAGAGTTTCCCTCCCACCGCTTCCCTGCAGTTTCGCCCTCCCTGGTGGGTCGTGTCATTTAGTCTGGGGTAGAGGGCATTTGGAGATTGTTTAGTGAGTATAAGAAAAGGAATTTTATAGACAAGGGAGCTGAAATATAAGGGGGAATGGAGAACTTGTGTGTGGCTGAATTAAGTGAAGCTCTCTCAAGTATTCAAAGGTACAGTCAAGGAAGCCTAAAATAGTTTTTTCTCTTAGGTATGTTTTTCTATTATATTATTGAAAATGAATATGTTTTATTTTTCCTTTTAAGAAACATTTAAAACATGTTTGAATGTGAAAAGTAGGGGGAGGGAGACTAATTCTGTGTGCCCCTGAGGTCTTAACCAGGTCATCTAGTTACTTTACGTGGAAAGATTTGAGTCTCCTCTCTGTCAAAGAGTACAGTTTTTGTTTGTTTGTTTGTTTGTTTGTAGCTACGTTTTTAAGAGATTTCTAAGTGTCGCTTTGTTTAAATAACTGACTAGTAGGTACAGGAAACTGTGATTCTGAGTTGACCAAATGTTTTAACCTTTCCTGTTTGACAGACTTCCCAAATCAAATTTACATTCCACATGAAGTCTTTGAGCCTCAAACTAATTTTGGGGAGTTGTCAATGGGCCTCTGGATTTTAGACTTACCTGATACATTGAAATTGTGTGGGAAACATCATCAAACAGGAAATGGTTTTTAATATCTACAAGCTACATTGGGTACATGTGTTACTGGTTGGTGGTTCCAACATGGCCTGAGAATCCCAGAGGTCTGGTATGTTTCCTGCAGTGTGAGCCATAACTGTGCTGCTCAGCAGGTGTGAGGTTCGCTGTTCTCTGTCAGAGCAGTGACCATGGGTGTCGACGGCTTCAGCTCCCCTTTCCCGGGTGGAGCAACCTGGAACACAACAAGCAGTCAAGTTGCTGCCTTAGGAGGGTCGGGCTGAGTTGGCCGCAGGACTAATGCACGGGGTAGTGGGACCTGGTTTAGTATCACCACCTGGAACCTTTCAGGAGATTCAATTTGGCCTGGGAGCCATCCCCAGGACAGGGCAATCTCTGCAGCACCAATATCCCCTAGGCAGGCTTTATGCCCAAGTTCAGCACTGGTTTCTAAGGATGCATATTTCAACCCCACATTCGCTTAATTGGATAAAAATAATAATCATCCTTATAGAAAGGATACTCTACACCTGACTGAACTCTTTGCATTGAGTTTTGCTTGGCATCCTCCCTCCTGGGCACATATTTGCTCCCAGGAATATGCTGCTTCCTGGGAATGGGTGGAGGGTGGTTATTGACAAAGTGAGGAAGCTCAGCGGCTCCATCTAGTGGATCCTACTGGAACAGCAGAAGCAAATCAGGCTGTCCCCATTGCTTAAGCAAATTGGAACCCAAATGATGACAGGGAAATGACTGGACTAGAACATTTTAAGACATGAATTCTATCCTGATTGCCAAAAAATGCCCAGGAAAAGGAGCCTAAATCAACGTCAGGAGCCACAAGAAACTCCTAACGAAGATCCACCAGAGTTTCTAGAAAGGATTAACCAAGCTTATGGGTAATGTACTGGTGTTGACCCCGAGGAACCCAAAAACAATAAAAAATGGCAAGTATGGGGTCCAAAAGATGGTGTAATGAGAATAGCACTGGACTTCCACTTGGCCAACTGCGGTTCCAGTTCTGGACTCAGTGGCTTGAGACTCATGCCAGGTGCATGTGTGTACTTGACCAAGATCCCAAGAGGAGAGTGGAGGAGAAGGGATTACAGCATGGCTATTGCCCTGGGGGGATGATCTTTCACTTTCTGTCTCTCTGTCTGTCTCTGTCTGTCTGGTGAGTGCGTGTGCCTGGTAGTGAAAAATCTCTCTCTCTAAAACAAAATAGATAAATATTGCTTTTATAGGACAAAGTGCCCCTGAGAGTAAAATGAAATTGCAAATGTCAAATGGAGCATTTGGATGAACCGCATTAGATAGTGGTTTTGAGGTGTCATGAGTAGGGACAGAGTCAAGAAGGAAGATGCAGAGCAGAATACCAACGTTTATGGCTGCGGCCCTGGATAAAATGGGAACTCAGAAAGAAGATAACCACTCACTGGAAAATATAACTGTGCTAGAAGAAGGTCACCAGAAGAGAGTCCCACATTGAATAGGGTGAAGGTGAAAGGTCAGAACAAGCAGTCTCCCAGGAGGCAGAGAGTGGCAGATGCTCAGATGAGGACAAGGGGTCAATAAGAGTTCCACCAGAATAATTCCTGACTCTTTTAGGGGAACTGGAAAAGAAATCCTTCCTCCCCCCTCCCCCCCACCAAAAAAAATATACAGGTAGTGTAGGCTGATGACACCTTGAACAAGTTGAAATAGGCATGAACAAATTGGATATCACTCAGTGGAGGTGCAGAGACCCTGAATTCAAATCAGTACCTATTTAGGCAAGAAGTCTCAAAGGGCATATAAACAATTCCTTTTTTTCTTTTTAAGAGATTTTTTCCTTAGGTCAGCTGTGATCTCTGGAGAGAGAGACAGAGACAGTGAGAGGGAAAATGAGGAATCATCCCTTGGGGGAATGGGCACACCACAGTCTCTTCTCTTCCATTCCTCTCCTGGGATCTTGGGCAGGCATACACACACCTAGGATGAGTTTGAAGCCATCTGGTTTGGGACTTGAACCGTGTTTTGCCACTTGAGAGTCCAGCAATATAAGTGCTATGTCATCGTTTGTCCCCATTTAACCAATTCTTGAAAAACTAGACTTAACCAAATCTTGCCAATCCCATATACACTCCTATTCTCCTGGGAATAAGACTTAACTTGTCAGGGTACCATTCTGTCCTGGACCTGTGGCTCTAATGAACCAATTCAGTACTTACATCATATAGTGTGCAGTCCATAGATTCTGCTCAACAATATCTTGAGAGAAAATGGATGATTTTCAGTGATGGTTGGAGAAGGTGCATTCTTCTGTCTACCAGTGCCAGATGAGTCCCAGCAATGATTACTTTTCAATGGCAGAACCCAGATACGCAAATGACCCAGCAATCCATTGGCACGGTTTAACTAATGGGTGATAAACAGAGTGGGTGAATTTTTGAATTGGCCTGTTGTATTTGGAGAAATGCTGGCTGAGATCTTCAGAAGCCTTGGGTTGGATGAAGGTCTTTTACTTCAACATAGAGATCACTTGCTAATAGCCAGCCTTGCCATTACAGATGACTGTGAAATACCGTGAGGATTCTAGACTATCTGACTGAAGGCAAGTACAAAGTCTCTCAGAAAAAGGCCCACATATGTAAGTAAAAGCTGACACACTTAGTTTCCCCTGGGCTCATGTTCATGTCTGAACTCTCTTAATCATCCTATGAAGGCTCATACATCGTGGTCCCAATTAGGAAGGAACACAATTCAGAAATTTATTAAAATATACCAGGGGGCATAAGTTGCCTAAGACTTTTTAACAGGTCACTAAGAATTGCTGGATCCTTGCTAAGCATGACTTAGGGTCCACTACCAATCCTCCCCACATGAAAGTCCAGCATAAAGGAGCGAGAACTACTGAAGACTGGTAAGATTTGACCAGATTCTCCATGATTCTGGAAATTGTAAGGACCTACAGGTTCTTATGGACACCTTTTCAGGATGGATGGAAGCATGTCCCATGAAGATGGAATAAAAAACTCAGAAGTGGTTCACGTTCTCTTGAAAGAAATCATTCCAGAATTGAGAACACCAAACAGCCATTAGAGGGATAATGGGCTCACAGTCATCTCTCCTGTTACTCAGCAGTGTCTAAAGCATTGTTTAGCACATGGAAATTACATTCCTCAGAGAGAGCACAATCTACAGGAACAATGAGATCATCGAACATACTCTGAGAAGGAGCTTTGCCAAATTATGGTGAGAAACAAATTTACCATGGGGTGGATGCTACTGACTGCCTTGTTGTGGATTACGTGGCTCTCTGAAGTAGGCTTTATTTAAGCCTTTGTGAAATTTTATAAGGAAGCTATTCCAGGTCTTCACACCAGCTGAAGAGTCAGTTGATGTTTTAGGGTAGTGGTACTGAACGTTTTTGGCACCAAGGACTGGTTTTGTGGAAGAAAATTTTTCCATGGACTATGGATTGGGTAGTTTGATGATTTATGAGAGCATGCAACATGGATCCCTCTGCATGTACAGTTCACCTTAGGGTTCACACTCCTATGGAATATAGAGCCGCCACTGACCTGCTGGGAGACGGTGCTCAGGCAGAAACGGGAGTGATGGGGAGTGGCTGTAAACACAGATGAAGCTTGGCTTGCTTATCTGCTGCTTGCCTTGTGTTGTGCCACCTGGTTTCTAACAGGCCACAGACCAGGTATTGGGACCCCTGCCTTACAGGATATAGCAGTACCCAGATATATCAAACCTTGAGTGCTGTACTGACTTCTGTTGAGGGATTTGCTTCTAACAGATGCACTCATTCCACTAATGGGACTCTGCATCTGTCCACCCAGGAGACTGAGTTTCAGTCCATGAACAAAAGGATACTGTCCATGGGAGCAGCCCCCGTAAGCTGTTCATGTGCGTTACTCAGAACCTCCCTAGTGGAATAGTAGACAGGGACAGTTATTTCTTTGGTTATTCCCTCTTCTCTCAGTGGGTATTTTGACACATCTGTGTTTCCTTAGAAATTTACCCAGTATGTTCAGCCTCATTTGCAATGAAATTGCTGTGACTCTTGTCAGGTTACAAGTATGATTAGATTTTCTTGCTAAAGCCATGCTTGACAGTTGCCTTTGATTAAATGCACACTGAGCAGCATGAAGTTGGCATGGCTGCCTCTTGTATGCACATCAATTCTTGCAATGTCGAAAGTCATACTGACAAAGACAGCAAACCACAGGGCTCCAATAGACTGTAGCGTTGAAGTGATGTTGGGTATTGGTTTACCAGTTTATTTCCATGGATTTCTCCCTTTTCTAAAGAATTGTTTATTCAATTTTTCTTTATTATTTCATTTACTATAGGGTACATATGCTCATGAGACAGAGAGAAGGAGGGAGAGAGGAAGAGAGAGAAGGTGAAAAAGCAAGCTGCTGCCATGTCCAGGACTTGAACTGC
>NW_006160017.1:110916-118953 GCF_000334495.1 Tupaia belangeri chinensis
TTTCACTGTGACTTAGGGTAGTAGTGTTTACTGAACCTTATATGTAGATATATTTGTTATTTAAGGAATTCTGCTCCCATTGAAAATATTGCAAGAGCTCCTCTCCTTAAACTGCCTCCCCAAGGAGATTGAAGAAACCTATGTGAAAAATAATGGTTGTTTAAGATTGACAGGAACCTCATGTTTAGATTCACAGTAACCTGAGTGAGGAAAACAAGAATGAATATTCACAACCTTCCTGGAACTTTTTTTTTTTTTAAGAATTCATTTATTTAACTTTATTATTATTGTTATTATATTTTATAGTTTGATTAGAGAGACACAGATGGAGGGAGAAAGCGGGAAAGTTAGAAAGCAAGCCACCAGGTGCAAGACTTGAACTGTGGTTGGCCATATGGGAGTCCAGCACCTTTAACCAGCATGCCACTTGCCGGCCCCCTTTCTGGAACTCTTGCTGGTGCCTAGAAGTCTGCTCCGTAGTCATCTCCTAATGTCTGCCTCATTTTCCCTCCTTCCTCTTCTTACATGAAAGTAGTTTGTATTCTGCTGTTTCTAGATGGTCTTTAGGACACAAGTCCACCATCTTCTCAGTTTGTTGGATTTCTGAATAAAATAGCTTTTCTTGCCCTAACAACTTCTCTCTTAAGTTATTGGTGGTCATGTGAGGGCAAGTGGAGATTGGGATTAGCAACACTAATTCAATCAAACAATGTCTGTTCTCACTGGACCCCTCAGTTGAGGGTGGAGAGCAACCCTTCATGCAAATCATCTCTCCTCCCCTAGGGTTCTGGGCCTGAACATGGTGAAGGCTGAGTACAGAGTGGTGCTGGGGGAGCTGCTTCTCCCCTGTGAGGTTCCTGCTGCTGAGCCCCAGTGAGCCAGAGCAGAGGGCACAGGGCAGGGCTCCAGGATCTGCCTTTCATTTGAGATCCATTCATGGGCCTTCAGAGACAGCCACAGTGCTCCTGCTGTCTCAGGGCCGAATTGCATCCTGACTGGAATGAATGCTCTCTTACATGTACCATTAGCACCTAATAATACTGTAACTCTAAAAAAAATAAAAAAAAAACCTCTTTATTCTTAGGACATTTTACATTTATAGAAATACTGAACAGAAAGCACAAATAGTTCCCACATATTTTCTCCCTCAGCCTCCCTCCACAGTCCCAGTTCTATCATCTCCTGTGAGTTTTATACATTGGCAACATTATGAGCCATCATTGATGAACTACAGTCTATCATTTGCATTGGAGGTCACTGCCTCTTTTGCACAATTTCATGGGTTTTTCCAAACACAAAATGTAACATGTCCACAGTTTTTGTAACATATGGAATAGGTTCATTACCCTAAATCTCCCAAAGGGGAGAATCCAGCTACTTCTGTTCATCATTTCTTTCCTCCCCAGGAACTCCTGGAATCCACTGATATTTTTACCATCATATCTTTTAGATTTTTTTTTTAACAGAGATTTTTGCTATAGACACGTACGCTTGCCAGAAAGACAAACAGACAGGAGGTGAGAAATCACTTTCCCAGGGTGATGGCCATGCCACAATCCGTTCTCCTCCATTCTTCTCTCAGGATTTTGGGACTGCATGCCTTTGTGCTCAGCATAAGTTTTAAGCCACCAGGTCTGGGATTTAAGCCACCCGGTCTGGGACTCAAATCACAGTGGACTACTTCAGAGTCCACGATGTAACCATTTCACCATCTGCTGGTCCCTATAGCATCATTATAGTTAGTGCTTTAAAAATGTCACGTTTGTGGAATTGTGCAGTTTGTATGCCTTTTATATTAGTATCTTTAACATAGAAATATACCTATGAGTGGCTTCCATGTTACTTTTTGGCCAAATAGTTCGTTTACCTTTAATCTTTAAATAATACTCCACTGTATGGAAATACCAGTTTATTCATCTATTTTTCAATTCAAGGGTATTATGGTTGCTTCCAGGTTTTAGCAACTAGTAGTAATACTGCTCTGGGGCCAACCAGCATGGGAGGTAAGGCGGCTGGACTCCACGTGGCCGACTGCGTGTTTCAAATCCCAGACCTGACCACCTAAAAACACACAGTCCTGGGTGCATGTGTTCCCACATCCAGGAGGAGCATGGACAAGAAGGAAATGCAGTGGGGCCATGCCTCCTGAGGAGGGATTTCTCATGTTCCTTTCTCTTTGCTGTTTCTCTGCCTCTTCCCAGTGAGTGCGTGCACTCTGTAGCAAAAAGCTAAAATGAAATAAACACTGCTCTGAGCATTTGAGTTCAAGTTCTGTGTAAATGCACAATTTCAGCTGATTTGTGTGAAGACCTATTTTGTCTGCTGCTTGGGGACACAGGAGAAGGTGAGCTTTGGGAGAATGTGTCTTCAGTCTTCCAGAGCATCTGACACCACCCTGCATTCCCACCAGCTACAAAGGACACTTACTCCGTGACTAGGTTAATCCTAATTCTAGTTTGTCTTAGGGCATCAAAGGAGTTTCTCCACACTAGCAGGATAAAAATCATATGTTCTAGAAAATAATGTTTTCAGAATTGCCAGTGGGCACGTGTCCTCAGAAGAGACAGAAGGTTGGTTGGGGAGCACCCCCACATTCAGACATAATATACCGTGACCCTTCTCTTCCATCTCTCCATCCTGTAGGAATTTGGGGCATACATGCACATGTGCCCAGTGTGACTTTCAGGCTGTGGGGCTTTGAGTCATGCCATTATCAGACATGTGGGATCCAGCTTCCCTTTACCACTAGGTTATGGGGCTAATGTGTTCTAAAACATATTTTGATTGCATGTGTAAGGCCAAATCTAGTTACAGAGCTGAGTTCCCATGTTAGTCTAATCCACCATGATTCTCTTCTCCCTCATCTGGCCAGTAGCTGTCAGGTGGTACAAACTCTTAACTCAGGAAATTCCCACAGGCTCACACCCCTGAAGAGAGGAGCACAGTGACCTGGAACACACCCCTGCAGACTCCTTGATGCTTCAGGACTCAATGTCCCAGCCAATCACGAGCCCCTCTAAAAGATGCTCACATAATTTCTAGTGGTCACTAATAGTAATAGAAGGTACATCACCTTTTATAATTCTCAGCAGCTAAATTATCCTACCACCCAAATTTTAAGTTAATGGATATCACTTGGAAGAGTTGTCTTACCTCTGGCTGAAATACTTGTCCATTCCTCCGGCCCCTAGTCCTGTGTGGCAAGGAAACATAGAGAACTCAATCCACCCCATTCCTCTGGATAAAGATGGTCTGAGGAACATCGTCGGGGCTTTCCTTCATTGCAGTCACTTCCTTGGCCCATCTGATGGCACAGTCACTAGCAAACCCAACCTAGTACTGGACGCCACATGGCCGGTTGTAGGCTCGCATCCCTGGGTCAGCCTGAAAACCTGCCTGGCCCATGTCTGTGTGGGTGTCTAAGGTCCTGATGAGCTGGAGTAAAGGGGATCTCTTGGTGACAAGACTCTGCCATCGAACATGTCCCTCTCATTCTATTTCATGGGCATACACAAGCATTATCATGAATAAAATAACTTTGTAAAAATGAAGGAGGTCACCCTGTGTCAAATCCAGCTGTACCCCTAGTCCTGCTCAAGTGACTGAGGTAACAAAAATTACCCAGCTGACCAGGAGACTCACACTCTAGGGTACACAGAGAAGTGTCCCTACTGCTGAAGGTCCTAGTGGTGTGCAGTTGGGTGCACAGTTTCCAGTTTGCTCTAGAAAGCCCCTTCTATGCTGCTGCATGAGTCCAGCCACCACAAAGATCCCCCAAGCAGGACATTGCATGGTGACAGGCATCGTATCAAAGGGATGGTCCAACCATGAGGAAAGTGATGTGCAGGGGCTCAAAAAAATGTGGATATGAAAGGATCAAAGAGCTCAGACCTGGTCTTGAACTCATGATCCCAGCACAACTAAGGGTGCAGAACTCTGCGATCCTGAGCCTAAGCCCATAACCATGAAGTCAGTGATGAGTCCAAACAGAGCTGTCCTCCAGCACAGGAAGGGCACCTCCCCCCACATCAGCTGATTAGCTGATCCATGATCTCAGAACACATTTTCTCCCTGGGAACCACCTTCAAATGCAGACATCACAATGTCATGTGGTGCTGGCCCCCATCAGGCTTCAATGGGGACAGTGCCAAGAATGGGCTTAGCTAGGTCCATGGAACCTCTATCCTCTCAGGAGCCTAATTGGCTCCTCAGCCTGCCTTGACTGAGGCATCTTTGGATCCAGAGAAGTTGCTGGGCACTCCAGAGCCCTGGTGTTTAACTGAGTCTGAGTCAGAGCTCAGGATATAGCAGGGAGGGCTCGCTGGCTTCTGGGGTACCAGTGTATCCCATAGTGACCAAGTGAAGCCACTGCTCAGGGTGCAGGTGAGTCTGGCAGTGGCTCTAGGAGATGCAGAGAGGGAGTGAGGCTGATCATCACAGGCTGGAGACAGAATCTGCAGATAGAGAAGCGTGGGGATAATGGGACCAGAGTGATGTTTCTCAGGGCAATTGGCGAGAAGCAGACTGGGAGCTGCCCCTGATTCCCAAAGCCTGTCCCTACCTGTGCAGTGAGAGAGGAGCATGAGGAGGAGAGGAGTCCAGGCCATGGTGGGCACAACCCCTGGTGTCCACTTGGCTAGGCTGCCCCATGGCCCCTTTCTTCCCACCCTCTGCTACAGGAGGGACTCTTCATGCAAATGTGTGTCCATCCAGTGACTGCCCAGCCCCTCCGTGAGCCCTGGGCTGGGCCTCAGCTCACACTGCAGTCTGAGGGGAAGGGAGGTTGGCTCTGTCCCTTGGGGAAAAAGAAGAAAATGGCCCAGATCTAAAGCAGTGGCATGGAAGAGCCAGATGCTCACGTGGTTATGGGGACATCACGTTTGCCGGGGCATCACACGTCAGAGAGGATACAGTTTGCCCAGCTCCCCTGGAGCCCTCTGAGTGGTTACAGCTGCCTGGCACAGCCCTCTCTCTAGGATGTCACAGCGCCCCCTGCTGGCTCCGGAGCCTACCTCCTGCAGTCACTGTGATAACACTAAGCACAGGGGACATGTCTTCTGTGTACAGGAATTTTTCCTTTTGTCACTACCCTAGACAATAAAACGAGAAGGGATCTCCATATGTCCCCCAGTGTAACAGTGATGCCATCATACCTTGATTTTTATCTCAATGGAAAATTCATTTTCCCCCCACGTGTCAGCATCTGTTAACTGTACCCCAAAGCTGCATGCTGTTTCCAGACAATGTGTAAGGTATTTGCAAGGAAATGTAAAGGGTGCAACAAGAACAACACGGGGGAAGCTTGTCCTGTGTGGGTGTGACAGCGTACAGGGACGTGGAGCTGAGGAAGCCTCATGACGTGTGGTATTTAAGTTTGGTTGTACCGGACAAATGACATGATGCCCAAGGTAGGAACTGTAAAGGGTGTTCTAACCAGAGGTCAGCGCAGGTGCCAGGTCCACAGAAATAAGGGAGGCTGTTTTTGGTGACCCTGGTGAATGGCTTCTCAAGCCACACAGAGAGACACCCTGAGCATTCCAAAGAGAGTAGAAGAGAAAAATCTGAGGTTAAAAAAATAAAAAAATTTTCTTGGCTGAACTTTGTATTACTCGTTAATAATTACTAATGCCTATGTATGGTCATATATTTAGAAAGCCATAAATTTACTCACAGTGATGTTTCCTCTTAATGTATATTCATAATGGAGATTCAGCCACTTTAAGTCACATTTTTTAAAAGTTTTTTTTTTCTTTCTTTTTACAGTTGGGTGCATGTGCTCACCAGAAAGAGAAAGAGAAAGTGATAAATCACCCCCTAAGGTGGATGGCCACACCACATTCCCCTCCTTTTTATTCTCTCGGGATTTTGGACACACATGTATATCCATCCGGCTGAATCCAGGACTTGAACCATGGTGTTGGCCATGTGCGATTCAACACCTTTACCCCCATGCCATCTGCTGATCCGATTTTATTTTTCGTATTACTGAGTAGTACAGTCTATAATCTACAAGTACTTGTTTCTGTCTGGGTCCAGTGTACACAGGGCTCTGTGAGGGCTCTCTGCTGAGTGACACCAGGGGAGCTCACGGGTTTGTGTCTAAGTTCCTCTCTGGTCCGGAGCACTATGTGCTCGCACTGCTGTCCCGCGCAGTACAGAAGTAATCAGCCTCATCCTCAGGCTGGAGCTCAGAGATGGTCTGGGAGGCTGTGTTTCCTGACCTGGAGCCAGAGAACCTCTCTGAGATCCCCGGGGCTCGGTAGTTATTCCTGTGGGTCAGGACATTGGGGACACGACCCAGGTGCTGCTGCAGCCAGGCTGTTCCCTCGTTACCCACATTGTTGCTGTCCCCAGTGCAGGTGAGTGTGGCAGCATGCCTCAGGGTCTGGGACACCAAGGGCAGCTGAGTCAGCCTTGCATGGGTCACAGATGGTGTAAGAGGACACAGAGCACTGTGAGAGCCGGATCCAACCCTTATCAGTGAGAGTGAGGGCAGAGGAAGGAGTGGATCCTCATTCCCTGGGTCAGGTCAGTCCTCACCTGTGTAGTGAGTGAGGAAGGTGAGGAGGAGAGGAGGAGAGGAGCCCAGGTCATGGTGCAGCCTCGTCTCTGGTTCCTGAGCTTGATTAGAAGAAGAGATCCCCCCTGAGCTACCCTGAGTTTCTTTTAAAAAATATTTATTTTATTTATTAATTCACTTAGATTAATTTGACCAGAGAGAGAGACACAGAAAAAGAGAGAGAGAAAATGAAAAAGCAAGCTACCAGGTCCAGGATTCAAACCATGGTCGGCCATGTGGGTGTGTCCAGTGCCTTAACCACCACACCACCTGTTGGCCCCCAGGCCTAAGCTTCTTTATATCTCCCTAACCTTTTGTGGGGTGGTGTCACCGCACTTGAATAACAATGGGCTGGCTGACTGTTCCTGGGCATCCCTGGCCTGAGTACTCGGGTCAGATAGGCAGAGAGGGAGGAGATGAGCTCATTCAGTGGGTAGAAGAGCTTGGCTTGTGGTGACCCTGGGTCCTGGCAGGTCAGCTCTGCAGCCCAGAAACAGTGCAGTGAGCACACTGATGGCTGAGCTCCCCTGGAGGGGGGCCTAGAATACAGGGGTTATTTCAGGACTGTCCCCCACTGCCCTCAGGCCCCAGCACTACCTGCCCTCTAGAACAACCTTCATGCTCCAGTGAGAAGGTCACTGGTTGTTCTGATCCACTTTTATTTTGGAGAGATTTTTGCTATGGGGTGTGTGCACTTGCCCAAAAGAGAGACAGACAGACAGACAAAGCGAGAAATCACCCCTCGGGGGGATGGCCATACTGCAATCCCTCTTCTCCTCCATTCTCCTCTAGGGATCTTGGGCATGCACACACATGCGCCCACTGTGAGTTTAAGCCACTGGGTCTGGGACCCAAACCACAGTCGACTACATAGGAGTCCAGTGACAGAGCCATTACACCCACTACTGGTCCCGATCTCCTTTTTTGATGCTCCTCATAACATCATAGAGGGACCCAAGGACACCCTTATTTTTACTTTGTGCCCTTTGTCAGCTCTCGGGTCCCATCTCTGAGACTATAGACACACTTCCTATCTCTCTCGGCTCTGTAGAAGAGGGCTTTCGCTGTTACTCAGCCACTACCATCTGCTCCTACCCCAGGCTCTGAACAGTTTACTTTGGCTGGGCCACTCCTCCCGGAGACAAATGCCCTGCTCACTCCCCAACTTCGCCTTGAAGATTTCATGCCCATCTCTCTGCCTCCGGTAGAAGTGAAGCTGAGTTGATGTTGCTTTTATTCCCTCACACTTTACTTTTCTTGAGTTGCTTATTTGTGTGCTTAGAACATTTTTATTGAGATTCCTTTTTTGGCCCTCTTTAAAGGTGAAGTTTCTTCTGAGTTAATATTAATAAATAGTAAAACGTTGTCTTTGAAAAATATCTTTCCACTGTCCAATGTCCTCCTGATATTTTACCCATACCATCCTTCTTAGAACAAAAATCTTGCAATAAGTGCAACCAAAAACGTTCAGTATTCCG
>NW_006160017.1:119115-121784 GCF_000334495.1 Tupaia belangeri chinensis
GGCTTCGCGGGCTGTGGCTGGAGGTGGGAGATGACAGGTCCTTGGTGAGAAGGCATCTGTAGGCATCTGAGGGGGCCGCCTTGGGGTACTAGACCTCCCAGCTGCTGCCCCTCCTTCCAGGCACAGTAGCCGCTGCAGGGACTGTCCTTCGTGGTAGGGCAGAGTTCCGTGTCCCTTGCTGGAAGAGGAGTCTGGTTTCCCCCGTGGCCAGGGTGGAGTTTCTGCAGTTTTCCCTCCCCTACCCTGGACAGCGCCTTCCTCCCGGGAGTCGGGGGAGGGTCCTCCTGGCCCTGGCGGGCCTCATGCGGCACCTGGGGGGGCCCTGCGTCCGTGCGTGCCTGTGTGCGTGGGCGGTTCTCCCTCACGTCCGGAGAAGGTGCGGCGTCCCCTCCCCTCCCCTGCCCTGCCCGAGAGCGTGGCTCACCGCGGCGTTCCCAGGCCAGTCCTGGGAGTCCGAGGATGGTAGCCCCCTCGGTGCGTGTCCCCGGGGACAGGACTCAGACGGACGGATGGACGTGGTGGTCGAAGAATGGCAGGTAATGGGTTCTGGGGTACTGCAGAGGCCGCGCCGGGGGCCCAGCGGTGGGGCCGGGGCGTGTGGGAGGCTTGGGGTCTGCCCCGAGCAAAAATCTCTCTCTTTTTTTTTGTTTTTGGAGAGGTGTTTCCTATAGGGCGCGTGTGCTCGCCAGACACAGAGACAGAGACATAGAGACAGAAAGTGAGAAATCATCCCCCAGGGGGGATGGTCACCCCTGCAATCCCTTCTCCTCCACTCTCCTCTCGGGATCTTGGGCACGCAGGCACAGGCGCCTGGCGTGAGTTTAAGCCACTGGGTCCGGGACTTGAACCGTGGTCGACTACGTGGGAGTCTAGCGACAGAGCCATTACGCTAACTGCTGGTCCCATAGCAAAAATCTCTCTTAAAACAGACCTTTTAAAGAAATGTTTTAAAAAGTTATTTTAATTTTATTTATTCATTCATTGATTTTCATTTGACCAGAGAGAGAAACACAGAGAGAGAGAAAGAGTGAGAAGGAGAAGGGCAAAGTGAGAAAGCAAGCCACCCGGTCCGGGACTTGAACCAATGTCAGTTATGTGGAAGTGTCCAGCGCCTTAACCACCAGGCTACCTGCTGGTCCCAAAAAGAAATCATCATGATTATTTTTTAATATTTACCAGAGAAAGAGAGCGAGCTTGCAATCAGGTCCAGGACTCAAACTGCAGCTGACTACATGGGAGTCCAGTGCCCTTAAACACCACACCACCTGCTGGGCCTACCAAATGCTTTTTAATAACTATGCTTTTTTTTAAGAATTATTAATTTAATTTAAATTATTATTATTACTAATGTTTTTCAGTTTGACCAATGAGAGACAGAGAGAGAGAGAAAGAGAAAGTGAGAAAGCAATTACCAATTTGAAATGTTCTTTAAGCCATACTCATTTTGACTTGCAATTGTTTCTATTTTCTGTTTTTTATGTATAGACAACAGATATTTTATGAAATTTTATTGTCAAGTTGAAATGAATTTTGACAAACTTGCAACCTGTGTTAACTCAGAATTACTTGCCCTTAAGTGGGGGCCTCAGCCCCTCCTGCTGCCCAGGACCCAGATTCTTCAAGGTTTAGGATACACAGCAGGGGTCTCTGGAGAGAGAGGTAGACTCACCACTTGTCCCCTGTCCTCTCCTCAGGTAGGAGGGACCTCTTCACTGCCCAGGAGCTTCCTCTGCGGGCTGTAGAGGCAAATCTAGCCCACTGGCTCATTTTTCTTAGTGAGTTGAAATTCATATACCTTAAAATAAACCATTTAGAGTGTACAACTCAGTAGTCTGTTGTGAACCACCACCTCTACCTAGTTCCAAACACTGTCACTGCCCTGAAGGAGACTCACTGTGAGTTTAAGCCACTGTGTCCAGGACCCCAACTGTGGTCAACTACACGGGAGTCCCGCAACATTGAACTGCTGGTCTCTCAACATAATTTTTTGAAAATACTGGCCTTTCCATAGTGAATGGTCTTAGCTGCCAGGCTGAAAATGATTAGACCGTAAGCGTTTATTCCTGGGCTCTTGGTGCCATTGCCTATATGTACATCTCTCCACATGTCAGAGCCACTCTGTTTTCAGTATTGTAGCTTTGTAGTATGATCTGAAATCAGGAATTGTGAGACCTTCCACTTGGTTCTTTTTTTATAAAATAGTTTTAGCTGTTCAAGATCATTAATTATTTGAATTCTATATGAATTTTAGTATGTATAATTCTAATTGATTGTCGGGAAAGTTATGATGCATTTTTGTGCAGAAAAACAGGTAAAATGTATCATAACGTTCCTGATCTAGTATTTTTACCAAATAACATCATTGCAATGTCAATAGTGATTTCAATGAATCTGTGATTGCTTTGGGAAGTAGTGACATTTTAACCATTTTTTTTTTGTTTGTTTGTTTTTGCCATAAGATGCATGCATCCATTACAGAGAGGGAGGACATGAGAAATCACCTCCTGGGTGTGGAGGGGATGACCATGCCATAATCCCTTCTCCTCCAGTCTTCTCTTAGGGTTTTGGGCACACACACACACACACACACCTAGCATGCTCTTCAAGCTGCTGGGTCTAAGATTTGAACCACAGACTCAGTCATGTGGGATCCATTGTCTTAACCTCCA
>NW_006160017.1:121850-134012 GCF_000334495.1 Tupaia belangeri chinensis
TAAGATGCATGCATCTGTTACAGAGAGGGAGGACATGAGAAATCACCTCCCGGGGATAGAAGGGATGACCATGCCGTAATCCCTTCTCCTCCAGTCTTCTCTTAGGATTTTGGGCACACATACACACACACCTAGCATGATTTTCAAGCCGCTGGGTCTAAGATTTGAACTACAGACTCAGCCATGTGGGATCCATTGTCTTAACCTCCACACCAGCTGCTTGTTCACCCATATTTATTCTTTTACTCCATGAGCATTTGGTTGACACTGGAAGTAGCTTGACTATGGATATGGTTAAACAAAAGTGTTGCTATTCCCTTAGTTTGTTTATTTTTAAAATTTCTTTTGGAAGTATTTTGTAGTTTAAAAGGAGGAGTGTTTCATCTTCTTGGTTTTGTTTATTCTTAAATATTTTTGTTATTCTGGGCTGAGTGCTGTTATTAGTTAGATTGTTTTCTTAATACCATTTTCATTGTCTATGGTTCAAGTATAGAAGTGGAAAGGATTGGAATTTGATAGAAAATGGTCAGATATGGAGGATCTATTGCTGAGTGAAGTAAGCCAAGCCATGAAAGAAAGATATTGTATGCATCCACTCAATATATCCCAACTATCTGCACTCTATGATAGAGAGCAAAAAATTGGAGGACATAAAAGCAGTGAAGGTACTTAATGAGAAGAGGACAGTGTGGAATGGGGGAAGTGAAGAGAAGAGGATAGAGAAAGATAGCAAGAGAACAATAGAGAGGCAGGACGTTAGTGAGAAACAGATATGGCTTATTAACTGTTGATGATGACATGTATAGTATTCTCAACTGGAGTGGTCTGAGAAGTATTTCATGATGGGCAAAGTATTTTTTACAAGCAAAATGAGAAATAGCAATTGACTGTTTTAAAAAATAATTAGAATAATAAAAATAATGATTGGGGAAAACATAGAAAACCCAATTACATGTACTCAGAGCTAACTACAGACAAGTGTTTGCAAAGTCCTGAATGAATTTTTCTTGCTACAGGGTATGTGCATTTGCCAGAGACAGACAGACAGACAGAGAAAGAAAGAAAGGGAAAGTGAGAAAGCAAGCCACCAGGTCTGGGACTTGTACTGCAGTCAGCCATGTGGGAGTCCAGCACCCTTTAACACCACACCACCTGCTGGTCCCACTGACAGTCTTATTTGAAAGCAAGTATCATTTTACTTCATTTTTTTTCTATTTTGATTTACTTTTGTTTTTCTTTTTCTTTTCTTCTCTCTTGCTCTGTTAGATCTTCCAGTACTTTGCTGAGTAAAAGTGATGAAAATGTGGATCTTGTTCCTTCCTTTAGAGTAAAACACTATAGTCTTTCACTTTTGTACATGCTGTAAGCTCTAGGTTTTTCATATCTGTTCTTTATTATGTAGAGGTAGTTTCCTTCTAGTTTAAATTTATTGAGAATTTCTAGTTATTTATTTAGTTTTGTGATCAAAGAGTGTTGATTTTTGTTAAATGGTTTTGCTTCATCCAGGGCTTCACTGGTTTGCATTTGAGATTGCCATACTCACCATCTTCAGTATATATATATATTCCTATTTTGTATGGTTCATGAGTTACCAAGTGGTTCTGATTGGGTTACTGACACCATCTCATTTGGCTGCAGCTCACCCACATCCTATGCAGTCCCTGAGTGCTTAGCCTGGGCCCTTCTCACCTACACCCCATTCTTCAGCATCTCCTGCCCCTGACACAGGCATATTCTGACCACCTTCTTCACCTCACCTACTTCAGCCCTCATCCATGGCCTTGTAGTCGACATTTTTATCAGAAGCAGACTTTCATCCTGCCCTGCCTCTCAGCTCGTCCTCATTCATTTCATATGCAGTGCTGACTCATAACCTTCATCAGACAGGTTCTTCCTGGTCAGTTACTCCCTGCTACCGTCTGTGCTACCCACACTGATCTCTCTTCATTTTCCTGAAGTATGTGTTATTTCTGAAGATATTTTTATGAGTGTCCTCTTTCTTTAGATAGCGTCAGCTTCCAGGAGACAGTTCCTTCCTGTCTGACCTACCTCGCACACTGGACCCCACACAACACCTAGAGTCGGGGACATGGAAGATACATATCACGTGGTTGGATGGACAATCTCTGCAGAGCTGACACCCTGGAGGTCTGACAGAGCTGGACTAAATTGCTTATGTTTCTACCTAAGCAGCCAGTGTGTAGCTTTTTTGAATGCTTGGACCTTTATGGAGATAAAGCAGATTGAATGAGGTCATAAGGGTGAGCCCCTAAGCTGAGAGGAATGATGCCTCCCTGGCCTCCTTGACGTCTCAGGACCCCAGGCTAAGGACGAGGCTGATTATCACTACCACTCCTTCTATGACAGCCATTTAAAAGAAATGTGGGTGCAGACAGCACATGGCTCTGGACACAGCCAGAAGATAGGCACCTGTAAACAAAGCAGAGAGCCTGAGAGAAAGCAGACAGCCCCAACTTGACCTGCTCCTTCCAGCCCCAGAACCCAGAAAGACTGAGCATCTCTGGATGAAAGGGCCAGGCCTGTGGCATTTGACTCTGGAGGCCTCACAAACTAATGTACCGCTTGAACTCTGACCCCAGGATAGTCTGCCCCTAGCATTTAGTGCTACTCTACACTTGAGAGAATCACACACTGTGCTGTTGAGGGAGACTGAGTTTGGGGACAGAATTTGAGAGGGTCCCAACATATTCTCAAGACACAATTTTTTGGCTAGGATCTGAGATCCATAATTGAGAACAAAGGACACAGCTGAGTTGGTCCCAGGTGGGTGCTGAGCAGAGAAGCCCTGGGGCCAGCAGACAGCAGGTTCTTGTCTCAGTTACTCCCTGACCTAGAACACCATGAGAGCTTTGACGCTGTCATAGAAGGAGTGGTAGTGATAATCAGCCTTGTCCTTAGCCTGGAGTCCTGAGATAGGGAGGCCAAGGTTCCAGGCTTGGAGTCAGAGAATCAATCAGGGACCCCTGAGGGTTGATTGCTTTTATAATAGGAGTCTGTGGGCCATCCCTGGGAGCTGCTGGTACCAGTGCACATCATTGCCACCAATGTTGTGTTGTAGAAAAACAAACATTGAGGAAAGGAAACAGCACTCAGGAGAACTCTTTATTATGTTGGCGGGCACAGAGGAGTTAACATTCTGAATTTTTGGCTCTAACTGGGGGTTGGACACAGTCTTTTATGGGGAAATAGGGGAAGGAAGGTCTTGGGATATTAGAAATGGGGAAGGGGTTCAGAACCTGCCCTAAAATGGAGGTGGTAGAGAAGTAGGAAGTCTAATCTATTTAAGGTTTTAGTTTATCTTGTAGCTCTGGGGACAGGCAGTAAGTTTGCTGGAGGGCAGAAACCTGGGGCAGCTATCAGCCCTGAGTTATTTATGAATTCAGAGTCTTTCTATATCTTTCTCTTCTCTTGAGCCTCTTTAACTATATTTAAAGAGGGTCAATTAACAGGAGAGCAGTAAATGTAGTTTTCCTGGGCAGGGACAAGCAGTTGATATTGATGACTTTATGGTGGGAGGTTACAAAGAATCATTTAATCAGATTAAACGTTAAATGGTCTGTCAGTGTTAAAAGAGTAACTGTTAGGGGCCCCAAGAGAGGCAGTAGTCATGGGCCCATGTCTAGGGCTCATTTAAACCTGTCCAGGAGTTAGCTGTCATTTGTCGCTGTTTGGAGATCAAATCTTTAACCTGTTTGGGGATGTTTTGCACTATATCTTATCTGTTGGCATAGAAGTTATATATATATGTATTTTCTTTTCAGAAACAAAGAGAGTCTTTTGTTTGTTTGTTTTTGGCAGTCAGGAGATTTAACTCCCTCCAGTTTTGTAGGACTACATTAGCCAAGGAGTCTAGCTGGACTTGTAGAATCTCAATAGTATGTGCTATTTCTTGGAATTTATCTGTCAGGGCAGTGGACAGCTGCTGGTAGTAAGTAGTGGAGGATGTTATTTCTTTAATCTTGGTCTCAATCCCAGCAGCAATCCTCAGCCCTGCTAGGAGGGGAATGGATTGTATTGTCTTGTGAACTCTAGTATGTACCGCTAGGGGGACATTGACCATCTTATTTTCTCATATAGTGTCTACTTGGGGGGTGAGAATTGTCAAAGTACAGGTTTGGGACTAGTTTGCTGTAAGGCACTGGTAGGCGTAGGGTCCGCATCTGAGGTAGAACTCTAGGTATTGGGAATAAATCGTGATCCCGTCTTTGGGATATGTGTTGTGGCAGGTCATATTACCTACTTTAATGGAACTTTGATTTGTAAAACAGTCCTGGCGTTTGGAGGACAGGTGTACCTGGGAGACTGGTCTCTCCCATACAGAGGTCAGATTAACAAGTGGGGTGTTATTGTAGGGTAGGTCGGAGTGGTATGTATATGGAAAAGGGCTATTTGGATGTAAAACCAACAAATGGACATTAACTGGGGTTGTGCTCGACATAGGAGAGCATGGGTCACATTAATGAGTGTAATTATCTTTGGATTGAGTTGGGGGTCTCTCTGAGGTGTAGGGAGTCTTACCTGAACTCGGGGAGCCTGAGGCTTAGGCCTCTGTAGTGTATTTTGGGCAGCGGCTTGAGCCTCTGTAGGACATTTATCTCTTTTATCTGGGAGTTCATATTGTCTGGGACTTGTGTAGCAGACCTGTTTTCTTGTGAGGGGGCAATTGTAACAATTATGGACTCTCTCTGCTGTTACCCACAAAATAGGTTGTTTAATCATGCTGGCATCTTTGGAGGGTGACTGAGTCAAGGGAGGACTTGCAGTCTCACCCCTGGTGTACAAATATCAGCTGGCTCAAGAGTCCCAGAATGACTATAGGATTGTAAATCCCAGGCAGGTGGCTATTATGGGCAGGTCACGTCTTGTAATCGGATAGTGGCTTGTTGGATGGTTTCATTGTACTATTTGAGGCAAGGGTGGGGGCAGGTAGGCATCTGTCAGGCTCAGTAAAATAGCAAGGGCCAGGGACAGGAGTATCATTAAAGTAAAATCAGTATTAGGAACAGAATTTTAACGAATATGTTTCTGGTTGGTGACCAGCAGGTGGCACGGTGGTTAAGGCACTGGACACTCCCACATAGCTGACCATGGTTCCAATTCTGGTCCTGGTGGCTTGCTTTCTCACTTTCCTTCTCTCTCTCTCTCTCTTTCGGTGTGTGTGTGTGTGTGTGTGTGTGTGTGTGTGTGTGTGTGTCTGGTCAAATTAAAATGAATGAATAAATAAACAAAACTTTTTTAAAAAAGGAAATGTTCCTGATTATTTAACCTAGACATTTTAAGTTTATCAAGGGCTTTATTACCAGGAGGTATAATAACGTTAGCAAAAGATTATTCTGTAACTTGTAGCCCTTTGGAGTCACCACTGCCAGACCAATGGAAGTATAGCCAGCACTACGGGAAGGGCTAGGAGTAGGAAATTGTAAGGTTACGGTGGGGGTGTCATCCGTCGCTATTTCCAAGCTTTTGCTGTGCATAGATTGGTAAGCGTCTGAAGTGACCAGAGTAGGGCTGTAAACTTTTTAAGCTCTTGCTGTGCGTAGAGCAGCCAGTCTAGGAGTGGCTGCAGCAGGGCTGCAGACTCAATGACAGGTCTTGGTCTTCTGGAAGGTTACCTTGGCTGTTCAGGGTGGTTTTTTACTGTCTAGATCTTGGGTTTTTTTGGTGTTGTGGCTTGTTTTAATCTCGACTGGTGGATTTACGGGGTTAGTCTTGTAATTTTAACTGTAGTGGGGTAACAAGCAAAACAATATATGGCTCTAATTAGAGGGCCTGTAGTGATTTTTTTTTTTAATTTTAAACTCACACAAGATTTCTGGGCTTATGTTTGTGTATTCTGTTTTTTAGGGGAACTGGATTTATTTTTAAGGTGACACAGGCTATTTTTTAAAGTTTTTTTCAAAGCCACCAGATTTTGCATCAGGACTGTCTTGTCCAGTTGATAGATTTCAGCCATTTGGGCCTGG
Organism: Tupaia belangeri chinensis; assembly: GCF_000334495.1. Taxonomy (NCBI): domain Eukaryota; kingdom Metazoa; phylum Chordata; class Mammalia; order Scandentia; family Tupaiidae; genus Tupaia; species Tupaia belangeri. Next base: position 127,835 of record NW_006160017.1, read on the forward strand.
GTGACTAAAGGGGGTAGCCAGCCAAATATAATTTTATAGGGGGAATAACCTTATTTTTGTGGTGTATATTGAACTTGGAGCAGGGCCAGCGGGAGGGCATTTACCCAAGGATGTCTAGTGTTCTGACAGATTTTAACCAGGGTGGACTTGAGGGTGTGATTTATTCATTTAACTCTCCCAGAACTTTGAGTCGGTAACCAGTGTGAAGCTTTTATTTTATGTTGAAGGGCTTTACAACTCTCTGTAATTTCTGTCATGAAAGCAGGGCCATTGTCTGACCTGATCATAAGGGAAAACCCAAACCGAAGTTTATCTTTTTTTCAGAAGGGCTTGAGTGACATTTCTGGCCTTTTTAGTTTATGTTGGGAAGGCTTTTATCTAGCCTGAATAAGTACAGACAGGACTAGTAAGTACTTATAGTCCCAGCATGGTCGCACTTTCAAGAAGCCTGCCTCTAGTAATTTTAGGGGAGTTGTCTCAGTGGCTTATATTTTAGCCGGCTCAGGTGGCCCCTGGGTGGGGTTATTTTTGTTGCAGGTCTTCCATTGCATGTTCACAGCTGAACACAATGATGGTAGGCGAAATAGTATTGTCCTAGTATGTTTCTTAGCTTAGTCATTTTTTAGTGATTCAAGTCGTGGTGGTGTTTTACCGATGAATATTTCAGGGATTGAGGTTATGTGTATTTTTTTATTTGGCAATCTCTACTATTTGTCTTTTTTTAAGGGTTGTTCTCTCTGACTTTGTATAGTGATGTTTGTTGGAGGTATAAGGGAGGGCTTTTAGGGAGACTTGTGAGTGGTAATATATTGTTTGTGGTAGTCAGGGTTAGGTTGGCAGCAGCCTTGGCTGTCTGGTTTGCCAACTGTTTTTTGGGGGGTGATGGAGTCTTCTCCCTTCTGGTGTTTTCTACAATGAATGATTGTCCTTTTTTTTTTTTTTTGCTTCCAGACTGCTTTTAATAATTGACAGATTTTTTTTGTTGTTGCTCTTAACTGTCTTTTCTTTTGTTGAGAGAAGTCCTCTCTCTTGGTATAATGGTCTATGAACATGTAGGGTAGTAAAAGCATATTGTGAGTCCATGTACATGTTGACTCTCTTACTGGTCATCAGTCTTAAGGCTCAGAATAATGTCCAGAGTTCAGCACGCTGAGCTGACCATCTTTGGGTCAGTGCCACAGCCTCGACCACTGTGTCTCGAGAGGTAACAACATAGCCAGCATATCAAATTTTATTTTTTATGTAGCTGTTATCGTTAGTAAAGAGAGTGAGTTTGGGGGCTTTTAGTAATGTGTCTACAAGATCAGGATGTCCAGAAAAGACCTTCTTGAGGGCCTGTTTACAATCATGATCAGCAGGACCCAGCATGGCTGGGAGGAAGCTAGTGAGGTTGAGGATCTGTAGAGTCTGGAGTCTAATTTGGGGATTTCTAATCAATTAGTCATGGTAGTGGGCCATCTTAGAGTTGGCTAGTCATTTATATCCCCTGGTGTTTATCAAGGCAGTCACTGAATCAGGCATTGATAACTTGGGCTAAGATGAACTTGTCTGTCTTTTTAATCAATTAAATGGTGGCAGCAAAGGCTTATAGGCAAGGGGGCCATCCGGATGTCACTGGGTCTAATCTTTTAGACAGGTAGGAAATAGGTCTCTCTCAAGGCCTAAAGGGCAGAGTCAGAACTCTTAGTGCTGTATAGCTTTTTAAATGTATAAACAGATTGAATTTTTGGGTGGTGTCTGGGAGGCTTTTTTTGTTCTTGCTGTTGTTTTTTTTCTATAGGGCGTGTGTGCTCGCCAGAAAGACAGAGAGAAACAGAGAGAGAATGTGAGAAATCATCCCCAGGAGGGATGGTCACGCCACAATCCCTTCTCCTCCATTCTCATGTTATCTTCTGTTGTTGTCCGATCTTTCCATTCAAATTCTGGAAGATAACGTTCAACTCTGGACTTGTCCCTACTATTAAGCTGGGACAGAGACAGAGGGACAGGGAGAGACAGAGAAGGATACAGGGACTCTACCAGAGTAAATTCTCAGCAGAACATCTTCATTGCCTCGTCCCTGAAATCACTAGATCTCAGCTCTCATGGCCTTTAAAAATCATTTTGATAAAGGTCCAATATGATCAGTATTTAGTGAGAAACTAATATTTTTGTTAGGTTTAACATTTCCTTGTGATAAAGACCTACTAATTTACTGTGTGTAGTAAGTTTTACTTCTCACTTTTGGCACTTTCTGCAACTGTGCGTTTCACATTTTTTGTCAGGATTGTGTCTTAGGTGTCACACATTTGTCTGCATCGGGAACATGGTTTCTTTCCCCTATATTTTCTTACCATTTCAGCTTAGGAGGAGCTGACTGGGAGACTTCCTGCTTTTGCAGACAGGTTGGACATCCAGGCTGGCACATGCAAAAATCATCATTCTCTGCACGCCCTGAGTGGAATTGGCTCTGAGTGTGCGAGTGACCCCAATGCTCTAGACTCCCAGGATTTAGAATAAATGACCTGTGGCTGAGATCCCTGCTTCCCACAGACACTCTGTGTCTAAGCCCTCAGAGACCTTCCTTACCTGATCTGACAGATCAACCCTGACCTAAAATCCCCCATGAATTCCTCACTGCAGTTTGCACAAAACTCAAACTCCTCGGCTCCTCTAAGGTGCCCCCATGGTCTGGCCACTGTCCCTGTTCCACCAATGCTGTGGGTCTGCAGCCTCACTTTCTACTATGCACCAGCTCTTCCTCTGTCTCGTGGGAGGAGATGAGTTTCACTAAATTGAGTTTTGTTTTAATCATCTCAGTGGCTCCATAATTGAGATGTATTGATTGAAAAAATTTCAAGGAATTTTTAGCTGTGCAGATGTGAAGCTCATGGTATGATAAATTTGATGTTTTTCTTGCTAATGTCACCTCTTGTCACACACTATGATGTGCTTTGCATCTGTTGACATATTGACCCTCTCTCTCCTGTGACAATGAGGCACTGTCTCTACCCAGTCCTCAGTCTTAGGCAGTGACTCAGTTGCCTGGAGGAGGAAGAAGAAGATGAGGATGTCACTTGTCCCAGGCTCCTAATGAGAGAGTCTGGTCTGTGGTGGCCTGTGTGTCCCCTGTGGCTCTAACAGCCACAACATGTGACAGCTCAGGGAACTCACCACTCAGCTCCCCTCCAACCTTCTGAGGTTCCCAGTTAGTAGCAGTGACAGACACTGTCACCCAGAGAGCACTGCACAGTGCCCCCTGCTGGCACCTGTCAGTTGGCCCCTCCAGGACTTGGTCCTGTGGGCTCCCCTGAGACTCCACAGTGTGACTGACAGTGCTCTCAGCTCCTCACCTGCTGGTGCTCAGGAAGGTGGTGGGAGTCAGGGTCTGTCATTAGAGCCCGTAGGAATGATGCGACCATAACAGAGACCTCAGCACACTGTCAACCCGGCACACTGTCCTCATCTGCATTTCATTTTACAAAAGTAAACTGAGAGTAGCTCTCACAAATGTCAGCGGCCCAGAAAGACTTTCACCATTGCATTTCTGTTATAATTTGTCTAACAGGTGACAGCCAGATAGAAAGTATAGTTAACATAAGTGCAGCTTTCTGTCCAGCCAAACAGTGTAAACAAGACTCAAAGCCAGGACGTCCATGTAGTTGAGGACATGGTCTTTACCCAAATGCTCTCACCCAGGGCCGACTTACTCTGCACACCTGGAGCAGTGGCAGTGTCTGGGCTCATTTTTATTGTAATGGCTGAGGGGAGGGGAGGGTGTGAGTGAAGTTGGTGGCTTGAGACCAGGGATGGCGCTAACATCTTACACCTTGGGAACAGCTGGACAGAAGTGTCAAGAGTGCTGCAGTTCAGAACCCAGATTAATTGGACAGCTGCACTGTGGACTGATTGTAAAAGTACTGGAGGATCAGACAGAAAACTCTGGAAGGAGAAACTGACATTTAATTAACTTGATTGATTAGCTCATTTTTTTGGGGGGGGAGGTTTTTGCTATAGGGCTTGTGCAATCGCCAGAAAGACAGAGAGAGACAGAGAGATAGAAAGTGAGAAATCAACCCCCAGGGCGGATGGCCACGCCGCAATCCCTTCTCCTCCATTCTCCTCTTGGGATCTTGGGCATGCACGCACACGCGCCCAGTGTGAGTTTAAGCCACCGGGTCTGGGACTTGAACCGTGGTCAACTACATGGGTGTTCAGCGACATAGCCATTATGCGAACTGCTGGTCCCCATTAATTAGCTAATTTTTTGCCAAAGGGTGCTCGTGCTCACCAGAGAGAGTAAGAGAGATACAGAGAAAGTGAGAAATTGTTCCCCAGCAGGAAATGGCCATGCCACCATCTCTTCTCCTTTATTCTGCTCTTGAAACTTTGGGCACGCACAAGTGCTTGTGATCCAGGCTGGGTGAGGGTGGCCATCAGTCACCATGGAAAGGCTGTGTATGTGCCTTTGTCTTTCTCTATCTCTCCATCTCTGTCTCTCTATCACAGAAGAAAGAAAAAAATAAAGCATCATAGTTTGAGTAAACAGCAGAAATGCCTTCCTCACAGGTCTGGAGTCTCAGAAGGTGAAGTCAGGGCTCTGGCAGGTTCATGTACAGTGGGGGCCTGGCCTTCACACCAACGGTCCTATCACTGTGACCCTCATGAGCACCCTGTGGGGGCACAAGGAATTGGCCTTTGCCATTTCCCAGTCCTTCCTCTGACTCTCAAGTGGCCTGCCCTGTCTCCTCTGCCAGCATCACCCCTCACCTTCTCAAGGAAAAGCTCCACACATAAGTGACAACATAAATAATAACACTCACATGTGTGACCTCCCTACTTGAGCTCGGATGGTTCCTGCTGTCCTCAAGGGAGACGGCAGTTCCCCAGGGGCTCAAGTTGTCTTTTTCATTATTTGCGGGATGTTGCAATGATTTTTGTACAGACATATTTGTGATTTTAAAAATATTTTATATTTGCAACACATTTTGTAATTTTTACTATCACCAAAATAATAGACATTTTTAAACTACCTTTACGTTATGTAAGGGACAATGAAATTAAATAGTGAATTTGATCAATTTTTTACTCACTCGAATGAATTGTTAGTACATTCTCCATCTTCTGGGTAGGTGATTGAAGACATCCAACAATATTAAGAACTATTTCCACAGCACACATTTTGATCCCTTCCTGCTCCATCTGTTGGGGATGTGACAGAAATTCCAGGTAAAATGTGAGCTCCATTTTGAAGACTGAGAGGTGGAGTCAGGGACTCTGGAACTCCAGGACATCCTCATCTGTCAAAGTCCTTCTGCAGCCACCCCACTTCCATCTTCAGACCCCTGGCATAAGGGGTACTGAGAACAGGGCTCCCTGCCCCAGCTCGAGCCTCGGGACCCCCAAGCCAGAAACCCCTATCTCTGTCAGCAAGGAATGCCCTCAGCTCTGTAGCCACTCCACTTCCATCTTCAGACCCCTGGCATAAGGGATACTGAGGTAGGGCTCCCCACCCTAGCTCCAGCCCTGGGACCCCAAACCAGAGACCTCTATCTCCGTCAGCAAGGTAGGATTTTCGTTCCTTCTCCTCTCTTTCATTTATACATTTCTCACTTCTCCTTGCCACACAGAAAAGCCCTCAACTCTGCAGCCACCCCACTTCCATCTTCAGACCCCTGGCAAAATCACATGCTGCGCACTAGCGCGATTTATTTATTTATTTATTTATTTATTTATCCTTATTATTTTCTTCCCATTTATTTGGTCCTCACTTCCCTTGTGTACACAATCCCTGGTGGTTTAGATGGGTCTGGAATTATAGTTCTGAAATATTCTAGTATTTTAAGACTCTCTGGGATCCTCCCTTTTACTGAACCACCTGCGAAAAAGGAGATACTTTTCTTTGTACACCTGAAGAGAATACTCCACCTTGGATCACATTGCTGAGCACAACAGAAGAGAGACTTTGGCAGTCTTCATTCCACAGGAAAAAGGAAACACACTTGTTCCTATTCAAGGAAACGTTTTCTTAAAAGGTAATCCAAAGGGAACACATCTCCCAATACTTAGAAGTAGAAGAAGAACCTCAGGTCTGAAATTATTTTCTTCCCATTTATTTGGTCCTCACTTCCCTTGTGTACACAATCCCTGGTGGTTTAGATGGGTCTGGAATTATAGTTCTGAAATATTCTAGTATTTT
>NW_006160018.1:0-979 GCF_000334495.1 Tupaia belangeri chinensis
ACATCCATTACCAAAGTTCACAAGAAAAGTACCACCTAACCCCACGCCCAGTGCAGCTCCCCTTCTCTGGCATCTGGACAGGCGGAGGCCTTTTTGGCACAGGGTGTAGGGTGTGTGCCTTTGCTGTGAAAAATGTTAACTTTTCTATTTCAATCAAGGGGAAGATTGGAAGAACATTGAAACTTCTCTCTTCCTACTCTACATGTTTGTGGTTTTCCATTTCTGTGTCTCAGGGCAAGACTTTAATCTTAGAAACCTGGGTCTAGAAACAGAGCATTTCACACACGGCAGCTCACCTCCCCCATCCGCTAACATTACCTAGACCCTCCAGTACGTCCTCTTGACAAGGCAGAGCCCATGAATACACACAGGTAATAAGTTTTACTGACAGAATACACGTGTGGCATACATCTTATAAGGAATCGAAGAGAAACTCTACTCTATTGTAGATACTCTATAGGCAAAAGAGTCACACCTCACGGTTTTGAAGACGTTTCCAAATGCCTAAAAAGCCAAGCAGTGCTTGAAACTCAACATCCGGCTATGTAGGAAAATGTTTGCAAAGTTGCTGACAGCGTGGATAAAGGAGAGCAGTCAGGGCACGAATGTCCCTGGAAGTTTTTCTGCAGGACCACAAGGGTCATGAGGGACTCGATGAGAATGTGCCTTGGATCCCGGCTCATTTCTCAGCGACAAGAACTACTGCCGGGCTGAAGTGGGTAAGGGATTCAAAGGCCAATTAAGTTCTCCCCATGGGCCTCACTACTGGGACGTGAGGGAGGCAGCCCTGACTCAGCTGGGCCTCAGGCGCACCCCAGGCCTGGCACAGGGACGCGGCCCTCCGCGGAAGCACAGCACAGCACAGGAGTAGCCGCCCTGTCTGCAGCTGGCGGGGCTCCCTGCTCCAAAGGCTTGCCTGCAGCGAGCTGGCCACAAGAGGGCGCAGACCCGCCTGGGGCAAGGCAGCGGCACAGACGCA
>NW_006160018.1:1971-5552 GCF_000334495.1 Tupaia belangeri chinensis
CCCTACACATCCATTACCAAAGTTCACAAGAAAAGTACCACCTAACCCCACGCCCAGTGCAGCTCCCCTTCTCTGGCATCTGGACAGGCGGAGGCCTTTTTGGCACAGGGTGTAGGGTGTGTGCCTTTGCTGTGAAAAATGTTAACTTTTCTATTTCAATCAAGGGGAAGATTGGAAGAACATTGAAACTTCTCTCTTCCTACTCTACATGTTTGTGGTTTTCCATTTCTGTGTCTCAGGGCAAGACTTTAATCTTAGAAACCTGGGTCTAGAAACAGAGCATTTCACACACGGCAGCTCACCTCCCCCATCCGCTAACATTACCTAGACCCTCCAGTACGTCCTCTTGACAAGGCAGAGCCCATGAATACACACAGGTAATAAGTTTTACTGACAGAATACACGTGTGGCATACATCTTATAAGGAATCGAAGAGAAACTCTACTCTATTGTAGATACTCTATAGGCAAAAGAGTCACACCTCACGGTTTTGAAGACGTTTCCAAATGCCTAAAAAGCCAAGCAGTGCTTGAAACTCAACATCCGGCTATGTAGGAAAATGTTTGCAAAGTTGCTGACAGCGTGGATAAAGGAGAGCAGTCAGGGCACGAATGTCCCTGGAAGTTTTTCTGCAGGACCACAAGGGTCATGAGGGACTCGATGAGAATGTGCCTTGGATCCCGGCTCATTTCTCAGCGACAAGAACTACTGCCGGGCTGAAGTGGGTAAGGGATTCAAAGGCCAATTAAGTTCTCCCCATGGGCCTCACTACTGGGACGTGAGGGAGGCAGCCCTGACTCAGCTGGGCCTCAGGCGCACCCCAGGCCTGGCACAGGGACGCGGCCCTCCGCGGAAGCACAGCACAGCACAGGAGTAGCCGCCCTGTCTGCAGCTGGCGGGGCTCCCTGCTCCAAAGGCTTGCCTGCAGCGAGCTGGCCACAAGAGGGCGCAGACCCGCCTGGGGCAGGGCAGCGGCACAGACGCAGGAGGAGATGCGCCCCCGAGCAGGTGCAGGCCAAGTGTGCACCTGCACCTGGAGGGGCCGGGCCTGGACTTCCACTACTTCCTCTTCAAGTAACTGCTTCCCTCCCACGGCCGCCCCGCCCCAACTGCCGCCCATGCCCATGCCCGCGCCGGCATCTGCCGTGCCCCCCTGAGCGGGAACCGCCAGCAAGGGACGCTGTGTGCTGTTGCCACAAGGCGTGAGAACTGCCTCTGCGCGCGGCCCACGCGGCCTTAGGCTGTAAGCGCTACCGTAGGGCAAAGGAATGGCTGCGAGGGCCGCTGTCCTGCAGACAGTCCTACCCGGCTGTCCTCCCTTTAAAACATGCACGCCTGAAACAGCCCTTCATGCTTTTCACATTGCAACCCTGCCAAGAATGGACCTGGATGCCACCGCGGTGCAAGACTTTGGGAACCTGGACCCTAAGGCAACGGACCCTCGGGTCGGGGCAGTGTGTCCGTACTCTCGGAGCATCATTCCCTTTCACTCCGTCTTGCTCACCCTTCCAGAAAATAATATGCCCCAGGAGTCGCACTCATTCTCAAGGTCCCATGGAAGATTTCTGGCCAACAAGTGGAAACCTGGGAAATGCTCTTGTGGATACTTTGCTCTCATGCCATCCCTCGAGGTTTTCCTACCTCACCTGCCCTTAGCATGTCTGTACAATACCTAGAGGTCGTCAGTAAACGTGGCTCGCAATGTTTCTTTGAATATGTCTGTTACGCCTCTGAGCAAGACTTGCCATGGAGGGTGGATTTCAGCCCGCAGAGCAGAGAGCACAGGAACCACTATACCCTCCTAGACCCCGTACTTAGAAACGGTCGCGGAATTTCAGGTGTCACTAACGAAAACTCTAGCAGTCAACTCACTGACTTGCAGTTACAGAAGTTTCTCGAGGAGCTTCAGCGAATCTGTTTCTGATGATATGCCGACTAGTACCACTTCTCAGTCCACAAGGTACCTTGAAAAGACAAGGATGGTTTTGAATGGCATACTCTGGGCTTGCACTCGTATCTAAATGGACGCTGGGTATGGTATATCCAAGTCGCTGAAATCCCGGGGCTCACTTAAGAACACCAAAGTCTGCTCTGGTTTCGGCATCTGTTCCTAGTCCACATATGCTTAGAGACTAAGTCGTGTTTGATCGCTACTTCAAATTCCCTAGCAGGCCAGCCTACAGGTTTCCTTCCTGCAGCCTTTGTGTTTTGTGGTAGAGTCAAGTTTTACAGTCTGAGCTTTCTTACTGCACATCCTCTGTCTCAAGAGGTAAAACACAGCAGCCTAGGAGAGTACACTTTGCAAGCAGGATTGCAGTTGCAATACTAGATGCCAATGAAATAGAAACTGAAATAAACCATGGACACGTACTAGTAAAAGTGTTTCCCAAGCAGCGCCAATTCAGCTCGGCATGTTTCATTCCTCTGGGCTAAATTCAGCAATGCAATCTTTTGGATACATTAAATTGTAAGGCTACGTAGACCTCCTCATTCTGGAAGAGCAGCCCACAGAAAGAGATCCCGACAGCAAGCACGAAGCCAGGCATTATAAATATCAGCAACAGTCTTTTAAAAATCGTATTATTTTTGGACCATTAGAGTGCTGAAACCTCTAAAAAAAAAAAACCTTTAAAATAACTTGCACACGTGGGTGGTTGCACGATAAACCTCTGGAAAGATCAAATGGAATCACATCACAGAGGGGTGCCGGCAGAAAGAAAACGGGACGACCAAGGGAAAACTGGGGGAGAAGACGCGTCACTGGGTTTTCCTCTGCTGTGCACAACTTCACTTTTGGAAGTATGCAAAATATTCAATTCCAGTTTTAATTTGTAATGAAAATCTCCAAAGACAGGGCAGCCATTCTATCTTTCAGGTGCAACTCCTCTGTACCTTACTGTAAGAGAAGGAAATTGTTCCCCTGTCTCCCCTCAACCGGCTGTTCTACCTGTGGAGTCGTCTGCTCTGTACACTTGCCTTTACAATCCTGCTTTCGCTAGCTTAAAAAAAACTCATTTAAAAGGGTAAATACGTTACTGTTTAACACACAATGCATTTAGAATGAAAAAGACGAGGTTCCCTAGAAAGCCTTAGCTACAAAGTCATTCCTGGCTGCAGAAAGGGTAGATGACCCTGTCCTGCTGGAGTCTGCAGAGATTCCAAGAACCGACCACACTTGGGAAAAGAAGGGCTGTCTCCGAAAGGACTAAGTGCACGCAGCCGGCAGGCAGATAGTCCAGCCCCGCCGGCGATAGGGACTTTTCTTTTTCTTTTTTTTTTTTTTTAGTTTAAATTTTGATACTTTTCTTCCTGCTCTCCTTTTTATATTGATGAAATCTTCCTTTTAAAGGATTACGGGGAACCAGCAGTTAGCGTAATGGCTATGTCGCTGGACTCCCACGTAGTCGACCGCGGTTCGTGTCCCGGACCCGGTGGCTTAAAACTCACGCCGGGCGCGTGTGCGTGCGTGCCCAGGGTCCCGAGAGCAGAATGGAGGAGAAGGGATTGCGGCGTGACCATCCCCCCTGGGGGGTGATTTCTCGCTTTCTGTCTCTATGTCTCTCTCTGTCTGTCTGGCGAGC
>NW_006160018.1:5576-9375 GCF_000334495.1 Tupaia belangeri chinensis
AAAAAAAAAAAAAAAAAAGAAAGGATTACGTTCAGTGACTAACTCCTTATTTCTTTCTATCTCACTTTCATATTGACTCAGTCTTTTGTTTAAACAGCAAAGCTCTCTGACTAACTCATTTGTTTCTACTCTTTCATTTTCATATTGATGCGGTCTTTCTTTGAAATGATCAGATTCACTGAGTGACTCATTTCTCTTGCACCATAAGGCTTTGTTTTTCACTCTGAACGTGGTGTTTGATAGTTTCACAAAGCCGATCCTGCATATCCATTGTCCTTGCTTTAGCGTCAGCTTCCTTTTGAGCATTTTCCAACTGCTGTCGAAGCAACATATTTTTGCTTTGTAGTCGACAGTTTTCCTCATATTTGAATTCAATTTCCTTTAGTAGACCCTGTGCTTTGCTTAGGATTCTCTCTACTTGCTGTAACAGCAAATTCTCTTCTCTGGGAGTTTTTTCTCTCAGGTAGACTACAGTTTGTAGGTTATGGACTTTACTTTCAGTTTCAGAAGGTTGAGAAAGACTCTCATTTTCCTCTTTCAGTTTCATTATTTCTTCATTCATTTTTCTTTGTACACAAAACCACGTGTCACTTGTCCTCTGGAAAGCAAGTTCTAGGTCTCTTTTTGATTTTTGATTTTGATCACGATCACGTATAGCCGCAGCCAGTCTAGAATGGTATGATTCCACTTCTGCTTCCAGTCTTTCCTTGCTTTGCTTTTCATTCTCCAGTTCATAATTTAACATCATATTCTGAGTTCTTAGAACATTAAGCTCTTCACTATGCTGGGATATTGTTTTACTTAATGATGCCTCATTCCATTTTATTGTCTTTTCAAGATCATGAGTCTTTTCTTTTAGGATTTGAATGTCCTCAACATATTTCTTTTCCTTTTCTTGGTTCAGATGTTGTATTTTATCTATTTCCACTCTTAGTTGAGCAATTTCATTCTGCAATATGTGCTCTGCTCCCAGCGGATATTTTTCTATTTTGTATTTATCAGAAACCTCTGAGTTTCTTTTCTTTTGAGTCATTTCTAGCTCCTCTTGTTCATAAAGGTGATGGGTCATAATTTCATCTTGTATTATTCTGAAACTTTGTTCCAAAGAAACTTTTTTCTTGGTGTTTTCATGCTCTTCTTCAACTTGATACAAAGTATCTTTTCCAGTGTCTAATTCTACATCCAGAGTTCTAAGATCAATTTCAAGCTGTCCTTTCACTTCCACTTCATTGTACTGTTCTTCTTTATCTTTTAAATTTTCCCACAGACTGCAGCATTCTTCTTCCCACTTCACTTTTTTCACTTCTAATTGTGAGTTGATCTCTTTGGTTTCTGACAGCTCCTTTTGTAGTCCACTTTCTTCATTTTCCAGCCTCTGAATTCTTCCTATAAGTTCTTCATAATGACTTTCTTTATGTTCTATTAATCTTTCACCTGGCAACATTGCATCCTGGATTTTTATTTGGCTATCAGCATCTTTAGAGTCCACTCTAAGCACTGCAGGATTCTTGTAATTAGAGTGAGGCAAGTCATGGTCCTCTGAGGCTGCCTGATATGACTTCTTCTTTTCCTTAGATGTTTCCTTTGTAGGCCTTTCTTCTTCCAGATTTCTTTCATGTAAACTGTTGTCAGCATTCACGCATGGTGGACCATCAGAAGATGAATCAGTCTCCAACACTCGTATAACACTCTAATTTTTTGAGGTACACTTCTTACTTTTATTTTTCTTTATATCCTTCTCATGCAAAGTTGATCTGCTGACTCCTTCCGGATATATTCTATGAGAATGGTTGACAACATTCACACCTGGTCGACCATCAGAAGGTGGAATCAACCTTCAATGCTTGTTTAAACCTACATTTCATCGAGGTCCATTTCTCATTGTTATTCCTCTTGGTGTCCTTCACACACCGAGTAGAATTGTTACTATCGCACTCTTACTTCTCCTTCGCAGGAAATTGTTGATGATCAACTTTTGCACTCTGTTGAGTGAATCCATCGCCCTCGTCCCAAGAAAGAGCAACAGCACCGTCAAGTACATTTTTTGATGTTTCCATTTCACTTCTTCTGTGTGTTTCTTCATCAACCTCAGACTCCCAAAATGACTCTATGACCTCATCATCTCCTGTTCTGAAATTGGATCTTGCAGATTGTCTACATGTTCTGCGCACTCTATCACAAGTTAAATCGTCTTTCTTTCTTTGCTCTTGTTCAATAACATCAATACCATTTTCTTTTTCTCCAATTGTTGATATTCTTTCTCCTTCCTTGGTATCGAGATCTAAGACGTCATCACCCTTTGTAGGCCGTGAATCATCCCTCTTAGGTTTCTTGAAAATGCTTTGTATAGAGTCTCCAGAACTCTTTTTTCCTATTGCATTATAACTTTGAAACATTTCAGGTTTGAATTTCTCTACACTTTTAGAAAGTAGCTCACAGCAGGTATTAAATCCACTAAAATTTGCATAAATTTCTGCAGTATATCCCAAGTCATCTTTATAACAGGGATTAACACCAAGATGAAGAAACAGCTCGACCAGATATGTTGATCTATGTTTTGCAGCAAACATGAGAGCTGTCCTGTGCATTTCATCAACAGCATATACATTTGCATTTTTATTTAATAAAAATTCCACCATTTGTGGCTTGTCTGCATTTATAGCACACAGAAGTGGTGTCATTTTTGCCTCGCTTCTGACATCAACATGCACATGGAGTGAAAGCAGCTTCTCTGCCATCGATATCATGCCATGATGAGCAGCATAATGAAGAGCGGTGTAGCCCTTGGCATCTGCAGCTTTGGGATCAGCACCATGTTCCAGCAGAATATTTGCACATTTCTCATGTTGGCATTGCACAGCCATTATCAGTGCTGTCTTGTCTCGACCATCACAAATGTCAAGTTCACATTTTCTTTCTGCTAACAGAGTCACCACTTCTTCATGGCCACTGGCACAGGCCAGATGCAGAGCAGTCCCTGAAATAATGTTGTAATTGAGAGCAGGATGGCCGCTAGAAACAGGAGGAACAAGAGGTACTGGTTGCCATTCTTCAATCAACTCCTCCTTTTCTTTGAGTGTAAGATCAGATCATTCTTGTAATTTGTAAGTTTTAAAGAAAAGAAGTCTGATTATCCACAGTATTAGGATTCCTTCCAAAATAAGATGGTAGGTGGGTGCCTCGTAGGCCATCTCGACCAGCATCCACCATTCTGTGACAGTTGCCACCGTCTGGCCCAGAACTCCCTACCAGAAGACGGGTCGCCGGTACAATGGATACCTCGCGGCATCTCCCGGTGACCGATAGTGACTTTTCAAAGACCGAGTCCGCCACCTGCTATACCTGGTATTTCTTAGACTATGTGTTCTCACTCTGTGCAGAAAGGACCATCACTGCTAAAATTACTCAGCCCATCTCGATGGACGGTAGGGGATCAGGGTGAGATAAGAAGAACAGAAGGAGGGAACTGGAATGAGCTAAGAAGCACAAAAGTTGGTTCACTGTTAATAAATTGAAGTAACAGGGACATGAATTGAAGGCTTTGGGCTAGTAATCTGAGATCTTCAAGTTGCCTCAGAGGCACACACCAATTTTGCTACCACTGAGTCCTTCAAGGAAATTCAGGTTTCTCGCACCTGCTAGAGCTCCCCATGGAATCCCACCCCTCTACAAGCGCAGCTCCCCGCTGCCCCTCCCCCACCACAGAATGTCTGTTGCCCCACATTCTGCCAGTTTAAATTCAAATCCTGCCCTGCCCCACATGGGCTACTGAGCACCTGCCACAGGCATCGCTGGGGTG
>NW_006160018.1:10755-11219 GCF_000334495.1 Tupaia belangeri chinensis
CCCCCCAGTAACCGTCACTGGAGGTGCGGACGGTGCCCCTCCCCTCCTCTTGGCAGCTCCTGCTGTGCAGACTCTTACGCTGGCCCCGTCCGCCGGGGTCTCCCAGGTCATCCGGGGAGGCTTGACCCCAGCTCAGCCTCCTCCGGCTCCAGCCCTGGTGGCCCAGATCACTCCCATCATGGCCCCAGCGACCACTGGGACACAGCCACAAATGGCTTTTGCTGATGGCCACCTGGGCGCCTCGCAGGCCAAGGCCTCGCTCGACGACTCCTGCATCCCCGGGAGTGTTTACAGAAACTTCCGACGCTGGCAGCGCTTCAAGACCCTGGCCAGGAGCCACCTGCCCCAGAGTCCTGATGGCGAGGCTCTGTCCTGCTTCTTCATGTGAGTACCTGCTGCAGGGGAGTGGGACTTCTCTTTGCACTCACCCATAGAAAGAAGGCAGGGAGGGAGGAGGAGGTGGA
>NW_006160018.1:12710-23073 GCF_000334495.1 Tupaia belangeri chinensis
GGGGACTCGTGGACATGGGCGGACACCCGAAGTGACTGCCGTTGACGAGTGATCCTGGGAGGGGCTGCTGGGCTTCAAAGAGCCCACCAAGGGGAGATCGAGACGGGACCTACGTCGGAGAGTTGCTACAAGGCGCTCGGAGGGGGGGGTGTGTGGGGCCGGGTTAGCTGGGGAGCGGGTGAGACTTCAGAATGTTCTAAGCCCAGGCACTTACAGCCCAGTTCTCTGGTCCCTGTCTCGCCTGACGCCCACCATGTCGCTGGAAGAGGGCCTGTCCCGGGCCATGCAGGAATGGCAGCGCACAAGCTCCTTTGACCGCAGGAAATACTATGACATGGCGGCCAAGTGAGTCTGGGGTCCTGGGCAACGGGGCCGTGTGGTGGTTGAGGGTGGGCGACAATGGGGTCTGCGTGAGGGGCCTTGCAGCCCAGCCCATGAGGGTGGTTGTGGACCAGCACAGGCCCGGGGTCGCTCAGCCCCTGTCACTCCCACATCGAGGCTGTGGTCTTTCTGTTCCAGTGTCTCCAGGGGCCCCAATCACCCGTGGTCTTGGTACAGACAGTGGGCAGGGGCTGCCGGAGCCAGGGCAGCACAATGGGGGTCCCCTCCAGGACAGGCGTCAGCGTCAGCTCGGCCATCCAGAAGCTGGAGCTGCTGACTTGGAGAGGATGGGATGGCCTTTCCTCAGGAAAAGTGGCCACATCTCGGTTGCTGCCATCCCAGAAGGGCTGGGGTGGAAGAGGTTGGTCAGGAGAAGCCAGTTCCTCAGACACCGAGTGCATCCCTGCCAGTCCCCTCCGTTCAAATACCAAACAAGGCACAGCCTCAGAGGAAACAAGTCTCCCCTCAGTCAGCCACCCTCATCTCTCCAACCTCAAGGGCTCACTGTCAAGCCTTAGTCCTGGATCTGGGCGTGGTGCCCCGGTTTATCCACATGAAACTCATCCCCAGTGTATCTCCAGGCCGTTGGCCCCCTTGTGCGGTCTGCACAGGGACAAGAGAGGACCTGAGGACACTGCCCAGGGCACAGGCTGACTTGGTACAAGAGCCATGGTCTTTCAACGGGCCCTGCACATGCCCGAGACACCGAGTGTCCCCAGACTGTGCTTCGGACCTGGGAATGCTTCCTCCTGGCTTGGCCCTGTTTGGGTCTGCACAGTCCGCCCCAGGCCTGTCCACCCCTCCCTGGTGTCTGGTGCTGGGGGCTGGAGCCTGGCCTCCCACTCAGCAGGGCCGGGATCTTCCTCCCCACAGGTTCGTGGAGTTCGAGGCTGAGGAGAAGATTCAGCAGCTGCACTGGCTGAAGGGCTCCCAGTGCCTGTCTCCTGCAGCCCCACCGGAGCCTGACCCTCCAGGGCTCCTGATCCCCGAGGTTGTCCAGGAGCCAGGTATGGACCCACAGGCTGACGGTCTCCTGGAACAGGCCCAAGGGTCCGAGGAGGCCACTGTCCCCACGTTCCCTACTGTTCAGTAAAGAGGGCATTTGTCCTTGCAAGTGGGAACACACCGGCGATCCTGGGATCTCGACTGCACAAGGCCGTGAAGTGAGGACTGGCCTGGGCATGGGTCTCCGCTACTCTCAACAAACCGCCTGTCCAGGAAGCGGCCCAATGGGGAGAGAGAACCTGGGCCAGGGATGGCTCCAAACTCCCTCCCACCTGCCCCTCACGTAGATGCCCACCCCTCATGGGTCCTGGGGTCCCGCCTGGGCCATCTTTCTACCCTTTGCATCCTGCTCCAGTCCCATGGTGGGTGGAAATGGCAACTGGAGCCCCCTGCCACATGTTGGTCTTCTCCTTCCTCCTAGGGTGCAGTGTCCCCAGGAAGGCCTGCCCGGAGGCCACGCCCGGCCACCTGTCACCATCCAGAGCCCATCAGGGGCCAGACCCCAAGGGGCCAAAGGACATCCCGCCTGAAGCCGAGCAGGACTATGTGGACAGCATGGAGGGGCTGCTGGAACACGGTGGCCAGTGGGCAGAGGAGGCCGTCCAGCCCGGACAGGAGGATGGGGCGTTCTCCGACCTGGGGCTCCTGAGCTACATGGAAGAGCTGTGCTCCCAGGGGGACTTTGTCACCGAGGTGGGCTGTCCTGGGTTCTGGTGTCGGCATGTTCTGGGGAGCCCCACAGGCCTAGGAACTCAGCTGTACTGCTCAGGTCCTGACAGGGGGAGCCAGTGTGTGCCTGTACGTGGGTGCTTCTCCGTACATTATGGTGGTTGCCATGTGCGTGTCTGTGGACACACGTGCGCACACTCCTGTGATCGTCTGTGTGCCACTGTGGCTGCTCTATGTGTGTGTGGTGTGTGTGTGTGGGGTGCACGTTTCTATCCTGCTCTGGCTGCTTTGTGTACGTATGTGGGTGTGTTTCTAAGTGGTCCCGTGACTGTGTGCGTGGTTCACGTGTGAGTGGTAGCAAGTGCGTCTGTGTATACGTGTCTCTCTGCGTGAGAGCGTGCGCTTCTTGTGTCCCTCTGCCTTGTGGGTGGGTAGGTATGTTAAGTGTTTCTTTGTTCAGGGTGAGTTTACCACAGGTGTCTGTGGTATGTGTCTGTGGGTCCGGGTTATGGGGACGGTAGTGCTGTTGTATTTTCCCCGTGTCAGTAGGCGTGTCTGTGTGATTTGCATTTCTGTGTATTCCTCTGTATGGCCACAGACACGTTTACGTGGTGTGTGCGTCTATCAGTGTTTCCTTTTCGGCATTCACATGTAAATATCTGTGTGCGAGTCTGTGGGTGTTTGAGCGTGTGTGTGTGTGTGTGTCTGTGAGCGTCTCTATGCGTATTAGGTGGCCTCCACGACTTACAGTCGCCTGGCACTGTGCATGGGGATGGGATGGGGGGTGCCCAGGAGCCCGGGCCCCAGGCTCCTCTTTCCAACTTCCCAACAGCTCTCTTCCTCCCACCCTAGGTGGAGGCCATCTTTCACCCCAGATTCCTGGCAGAACTGCTCTCCCCAAAACCAGGCATGGATCTCTTGGCCCTAATGGAAGAGCTGGAGCAGGAGGACAGGCTCGCCCCAGATCAGGTACCACAGGACGGAGGGCTACCAGAGTGACCAGGGGTGATAAGACTCCAGGCAGACCAGGGAGGGCAAGACACCTGCTAGACCAGCGATGGTGGGATCCCATGGAAATGAGGGATAGAGGACCGTCGGGTAGACCAGGGAAGGGGAGATACTAGGTAGATCAGGTGGGAGGAACATCAGGTAGACCAGGGTGACCAGATCAGGGCATTCTCAGCTTCCCTGCCTCCCCTAAGGTCCTGCCACTACCCTCCTCGCCCTCGTGACACTCGGCACAGAGGAACTCATATCCACTCGCCTTCCTCCCAGCTGGTGGAGAAACACCTGCAGGCCCTGAAGGAGGACAGGGGCGAGGAGGCAGCCCCAGGTGCCCCTGGAGCACCTGAACTGGGGCCCAGTAGTTTTACGTCTGCGGCCTGCCGAGAGGCAGAGAGAGATGACTGTGGACCGCGCGAAGGGATCGCTTTGGAGACCTCCCTGCCACAGAAGGCTGCCCAGGGCCCCGAGAGACATGACGGTGGACATGCTGACATTCTCTGGCCTGAGGACACTGCTGTCTTCTTAGGGCGTGTGGGGACACACACACTGAGCACTGCGGGGCCAGCCTCTCCACGCCGGGGACACGGACTCTCTCCTCCTTGCCTGGGGACCAGGGGAGCCTCAGGCGGTGTAGGCACCTCGCCTGTCAGGGGGATGCGCTGGCCAGCAGATGGCTCCAGCAAGGACGAAGAGCAGCTCCCCAGCCTGGCCTTCTTCATGGCCTCCCCGCACAGCCTGTTGCCCTGGGTGCCAGCCCTGAGCCCTGCGCCCACCTCGGGCCGTCTCCGCCCTGGAGGTCGCAGGCCCCGGGGAGCAACCAAGGCCCGATCTGCACACAGAACAGGCCTGAGCTCAGCTGCCCATCTGCCTTCCAAGTCAAAGAAGCGAGCTCTCACTGGAGGTCCCATCCCTAGTAGTAAGAAGCTGAAACTGAGTCCTGAGTTTGGGGTTTCTGCAGGGCAAGCCCTGGCTCTCTGACTGGCTGCACCCTCACAGCCTCAGCACAGGAAGTGGAATATACTGGCCTCTGAGCAGAGGAAGACACCGCACCGCAGCCAGTAGGGGTGTGCGGGGTCTCCGCAGGCCACCTTCGGGGAGGGCCTGGACTAGGTGTTGGGCCGTCTGCAGCCTGCACCTCAAAGGGACCAAGGGAGCCCCAGCCCCGATGACCCAGCTGTTCCTCGGATTTTCGGGGGTGGGGCGGGTGGGGCATTTGTTGGGGGTGTGGGGAGAGTGGGAGGCGCTGGGAGGTCAGGACCTCCAGGTTGGTCTTCGTATGGACATAAAATAAAGATTGTTCTGTTGGAAATGCTCTCAAGGTGCCGCCCTCTGAACTTGGGGGGTGTATGGCTCAGTGAAGGGAAGGCAGTGAGGATGTGGGATTGGGAGGAGCCCTGTGCATCAACCAGCTGAGAGACCGAGGGCTTCTTTGCACATTTTGGTAGGCCCCTGACACTGTTTCCGGGAGCTGACAGACTCTGACACCCCAGCACCCTGTTCCTCATCTCTGTCTCAGGGGAATCTTGCTTGTTGTGGGGTGTCCCCTGAGGATTCCTTGTTCTCGGATTTCCTGAACTACCTTTGGATGGTTTAGTGCTCTGGGACTCTCTGACCTCTGGGCCACTAACCAATTTTCTGACCTGAAACCTGGGCCTGGCACTTTTTTGGGGGGAGCTTCTTCTCTCTGCTTCCCTCAAAGAGGCCACAGAGAAAGGATGGAAGGGTCCCCCCTCCCCTATATGGCTTGGCCTTTCCCTGAGGGTTGGGAATGGAAGGGCCTGGCTTCCCGTGTCCCTGTTCTAGGCTCAGAGCTCGCACCGCCCTTGCCAAAGGGGGTCGTGAAAGTGAGCAGTGGTGTCAGCACCTCTGGATCCTAATCAGGGGACAACAGGGCAGTGGGCTGAGAGAAGAGCGAGGAGGCCTCCGTTCGGTGGGAGCATTTGGGACACGACTGGCAGGAGCCCTTTCTCCACTGTGAGGGTTCTTTCTCTGCTTTCTGGCAGGGGAGTCCTGTCCAGCTGACTGAGGGGAACCACCTTCTTGTGGCCCTGGGGACTGACCTCGGGGTCTGAAGGCTAGCAATGACTGGACCCCATGGCGTTGGGGCGGGGTAGGGGATGGTCCTCACCCACCAGCCCTGTCCCGGAGAAGACAGCGGGCCTGCACCTACCCAGCTGATCCTCATGGGGTCTGGGTGGGAGAGGCAGTGCCCATACGCACACTGTGAACGTCTTGGAGGTCCACTTTGTCAAAACTAGCAATTGTGCAAACACCACAAACACCCCACTGGAAAATAAAGACCCAAACCCAGTGTCATAGCCCCCAAGTACACATACTTCAAAATTCCTGAATGTGAGGAACAGCCAAAACAGACTCTCCATGTTCAATCCTATGCACCGAATCCCCATGTCTCACAGAATACAAAATACATAAGCCCCATAAAGTCCATTAAACACACACGCATTCACCATCAATAATCTTCAAATACTGGAAATCCACCTTAAAAATGATGAGGATACATCCTCATACTTCGAAGCAACCCCAGGAAATTCTCAAAGAACTATACTCTGGAACAAGCATAGACCACATCTAAAAAACTTTGGACTGCCACAAACTCCCAATACACACACTCCCAATAAAACACACAAAAAAATCCCTTCATTTTGGGATATTCACACGCTCACAAACCCATGCACACACGTGCAAACAAACAGTCCCAGTCCCTGAATACATGCACACCCCGCACACTATACAGAAACCCACATTCCAGAGGACGGCCTCCCCTCCACCCCATTCTCCAGTGAGTCCCAAACACATGGGGAGACATACGCGAGCATCCTCAGAAGAAATACACTATCGACGCTCCTTATAACCCCACACTCCAAAGAATAAACTCACAGAATTCATCCACCTGTTGATGGATACACAGGCCAACGAGTGTACATGCCCAAAGCACATAGAAGTAATTCTAGTTATCTCATCATGGATAAATACACATACAACTGCTTGCAAATCCTAAATCGTACCAGTGTTGTATATGAACCATCCCCACATTGTCAAACACTATCTGTCCTATGCAGTGTACGGTGTGAATATATTCTGAGAACTGTGTCATACGGCTTTATCCTTAGGCAAACTTCATGGCATTGCTCACTGACACCAAGCTGTCACCAGCCCACTAAATATTCAACACACTTCTAACGGAGTTTATAAGAACACCAGCCCAGCGGACACCCAGTAGAGACATGCAATGAAGCTCTCATATCCCTTGAACCACTACCTTCCCAGGAAGATACATCCACAAGTAGACCAGCCTACGTGGGGATAAACCTAAGTACCCCACAAGTCCACATAACTGAAACGAAAAGTAAAACTACCTACGCCGCTCCAATGGAATAGCAGGTCAAACGTGTGCGTAGGGAGCCAGACGCACATGGCCAACAACGATTGGAACTGTAGTCCCCCGGTGGCTGGAATAACACGCACGGTGCTTCTGTGTGTATGCCCAGATCCTGACGTGGTGGAAGAAAAAGCGTTGCACAGTGACCGCACCCCGCTGGGGTATGCTACTTGTCTTTCTCTCTCTGACAAGCACACACGCTCCCAAGCAATGAACAGCAAAGAGGACGGAAATACACCGAGACAGGTAGTCAGTCGGAAATCAGTGGGCAGCTCAGACATTGCCCTGTGCATCAACCAGCTGAGAGACCGAGGTCTTCCTTGCACATTTTGGTAGGCCCCTGACACTGCTCCCGGGAGCTGACAGACTCTGACACCCCAGCACCCTGTTCCTCATCACTGTCTCATGGGAATCTTGCTTGTTGTGGGGTGTCCCCTGAGGATTCCTTGTTCTCGGATTCCCTTATATACCCTTGGATGGTTTAGTGCTCTGGGACTCTCTGACATGTCAGATAAGCAATTCAGAATTTTTATGTAGTGAACAAATTAACTCTTATTCAAGAGAGAAGAGACAGTGATTTCCAGGAAATGTGGAAGTTCTTTCAGGATTTGAAAGAAGAAATAGACACCTTAATAAAGAATCAGATGGAACTCTTAGGGATGAAGAATGTGATATAGGAAGTTAAAACCTCCCTCAAAAGTATTAAAGTAGATTAGATCATGCAGAAGATCGAATCTCAAATGTAAGAGACTAAACTTCTTACCTAAAAAATATCAAGAACATTGAGAAGCCAACCAAGAAAAATGAAGATAATATATGAGAATACTAGATACCATCAAGCACTCTAACATTCAGATAATTGGTATTCCAGAGGAATAAAATAATAAGGGCATTGATCATTTATTTCATGAAATCCTGGAAGAAAACTTTCCAAACCTAGAAAAGTATTCAAATATCCAGGCCCCTAAATACATAGGACCCCAAACAGAATCGACAGAAGAAGATCCTCTCCAAGGCACATCATAGCCAGATTGGCAAAAACTACAAAGACAAAGACAAGATACTAAAGTTGGCAAGAAGGAAATGGTAAGTTCCTTACAAAGGACACCCCATTAGGCTAACATCGGACCTCTTTCAGAAACAATGTAGGCAAAGAAAAAATGGGGAGGGACCAGCAGTTGGAGTAATGGCTATGTTGCTGGACTCTCACGTAGTCGACCGCGGTTCGAGTCCTGGACCTGGTGGCTTAAACTCATGCTGGGCACGTGTGCGTGTGTGCCCAAGTTCCCGACAGGAGAATGGAGGAGAAGGGATTTCGGCGTGGCCATCTCCCTTGGGGGTGATTTCTCGCTTTCTGTCTCCCTGTCTCTGTCTGTCTGGCGAGTGCATACACCCTATAGAAAAAAACCTCTCCTCCTCAAAAAAAGGAAAGAATGGGGAAATACAGTCAAAGTGTTGAATGAAAAATAATTTCAACTAAGAATACTATACACAGCAAGATTATATTTCATATGGGAAAGATAAAAATAAATTCTCAGATAAGCAAAATCTGAAAGAATTTACCAACTCTAGACCAGCTCTTCAAGAGGTTCTGAAGGGAGTGCTATACCACGAAAACTAAAAAAGTCAGACAGACTGTTGTAAGAGAGTAAAAATCAACCAAAAAAAAATGATTCATCTATGATAGGAACAGGTCCAGAAATATCAATAATAACATTGAATGTTAATGGATTAAATATTCCAATTAAGAGACACAGGCTGACCAAATAGATTTTTAAAAAAACAAACCAACAAAGAAACAAAAAAAACAGAAACTCTGTATCTGTTGCCTACAAGAAATGCATCTTATGGATACAGACTACATATATAGACTAAAAGTGAAGTCTAGAAAATGGAGATGAAAAAAGGCTAGAGTTGAGATATTGACTTCAGACAAAATAGACTTCAAGACAAAGACTGAAAGAGACAAAGAAGGGCATTATATAATAGTAAATGGGCTAATTCAGCAAGAAGACATAACACTTATAAATATCTATGCACCCAACACAGGAGTGTCTAAATATATGAAGGAGAGATTGTTGGAGCTAAAAGGAGAAATAGGGAACAACACTGTAATTGTTGGGGGTCATCAACACCCCATTATCTCCTCTAGACAGATCTTCTAGATAAAAAATAAATAGATACAGGACCTAAATGATACTATAAATCGAATGGGCTTGAAATATATATATAGAACTTTCCACCCTAAGACCACACAATATATATTTTTTTCACCCTGGCATGGAAGCTTTTCAAAGACTGACCATATGAGAGGACACAAATCAAGATTTTACAGATTCAAAGGCATATAAACTATATACACCATCTTCTTTGACCAGGATGGAATTAAACTCGAGATTAATTTCAAGAAATACCCTCAGAGGGAACCAGCAGTTAGCATAATGCTTATGTCGCTGGACTCCCACATAGTCGACCGCAGTTCGCGTCCCAGACCCGGTGGCTTAAAACTCACGCCGGGCATGTATGCGTGCGTGCCCAAGATCCCGAGAGGAGAATGGAGGAGAAGGGATTGCTGCGTGACCATCCCCCCTGGGGTTTCATGCCTAAAAGCCAGACATGTATTCGTAGATATGCATATGTCAGCAGAGCTTGCTACTGAAAGTAGTTAGACTATTTAAGAAATTTTGTGAATAAATAAAATGTGAGGGAAAAAAGGAAAGGAAAACAACTGTGGACACCTGAGATGGGGGGAAAAATATATATATAGCTAGAAATGGAAAATTATTGATGGTAACATGTATGATTAAGCTACTATGCAGCATATTCTGGATGAGAAATCACATTTTCTATGCTGTTACAATGCTCAGTGAATGAATGTAAATTAATTAATTTAAAAACAGAAATAAAAAAGAAAATAAATGAAAGCAAAAGCTAGTTCTTTGAAAAGATTAACAAGATCGATACACCATTGGCTAGACTGATACAGAAGAAGAAAGAAAGAAACCAGATAAATCAAATATGTGATGTTACAGGCAATATTACAACAGACAGAATAGAAATACAAAACATCATTAGAGTGACTATATGCCAACAAGAGAACATGGAGGAGATGGACAATTTCCTGGATGCCCATAATAAACCAAGATTGAATCAGGAGGACATAGAAAACCTGAATAGATCCATAACAAGCCAAGAGATTGAATTAGTAATAAATAACTTCTTCACGACGAAAAGCTCAGGTCGGGATGACTTCACTTCTAAATTTTACAAAACTTTTAAGGAAGAGTTAAACCCTGTCCTACTCAAATTATTTCTAAAGATCCCAAAGGAAGTAAATCTTCCAAATTAATTTTATGAAGCCTCTATCATCCTCATTCTCAAAACAGATAAGGACATGACAAAAAAGGAAAACTACAGACCAATTATCTCTGATGAATATAGATGCAAAAATTCTCAACAAAATACTTACAAATTTTATCCAAAGACATGTAACAAAGGTTATTCACCACAGTCAGGCAGCCTTTAACCCAGGGATGCAAGGGTGGTTCAACATATCGAAGACCATAAATATAAAACACCATATTAATAGAAAGAATGATAAAGACCATATGATCATTTCATGGAGGAGTCCGACCCGGTGAGGCCCCAGGATCTGTCTGAGCCCCCAGACCTTTGAGCTCCGCTTCCGGTAGGATCAACACGTTGGCAAGGCTACTGTTGTGCACCCCCCGACCTTGGAACAAAGCTTGGGTCAGTTAGCATGTCAGCAAGGCTGCTTGCTATTTGCTCCAGAGAATTGAGGCAGCCTCACTGGGAAGCGACCCCCCTCTGACTCCCCAATTTACTACTATGAAAGAATTGCATAGCTCTCCTATACATCCTGAGTATATGATAAAATCTTCC
>NW_006160018.1:23268-31635 GCF_000334495.1 Tupaia belangeri chinensis
AATTGAGGAACTGCACTAGACCCACCCTTAATCCACCCCTGAATAGGAATTGCACTAGACCCACCTTTAATCCAACCCTGAATAGAATCTTTGTTCTTTATTGTTAAAAACTTTATGAGCTGTTAATTGAAACACTAGCCCCTCTCCCTTTACTTGCATGTAACACGTTTTCAATAAAAACACACGATGATTCCTAGCAGTCGTCACTCCTCAGAGAGCGATCTCTGAGGGGTGTCCGACATAGGACGTGCATGAAAGGCATCGAGGCCTCTGTCTTCTGTTCACCTTCGCCGCCTTCGTCGAGATAACCCACCCACGCCGAGGCTGGACCCCGGCAATTTCAATTGATGCAGAGAATGTATTTGATAAAATACAACATCTGTTCATGATTATGACTCTCAGTAAGATTGGTATAGAAGGGTCATTTCTTTTTTTTTTTTAAGAGAGATTTTTTGCTATAGGGCGGGTGTGCTCACCAGGAAGACAGAGAAAGTGACAGAAAGTGAGAAATCACCCCCAGGGGTTGGCCATGCCGCAATCTTTTCTCCTCCATTTTTCTCTTGGGATCTTCGGCAGGCACGTACACGTGCCTGGCGTGAGTTTAAGCCACCAGGTCTGGGACTCGAACCGTGGTCGACTACATGGGAGTCCAGCAACATAGCCATTATGCTAACTGCCGGTCCCTAGAAGGGTCATTTATCAACACAGTAAAAAGCCATCTATAAAAACCCTATAACATACTAATTAGGGAAAAACTAAAAGTTTTTCCATTAAAAACTGGTACTAGACAAGGCTGCCCACTTTCTCCAGTACTTTTTAGTATAGTGCTGCAAGTATTAGCCAATGCAATCAGAGAAGAGTACAGTATAAAAGGCATTCAAATAGACAAAGAAGAGGTGAAATTATCTTTATTTACAGATGACATCATAGTATACTTAGAAGACTCAAAAGTTTCCATGAAAAACTTGTCAAAGTAATAAATGAATACAGTAAAGTGATATCTTGATACTAAATAAATATTTAAAAATCTATAGCATTTCTATATCCAAACAAGTTGAATGAAACAGAGTTGAGAAAAGGAAACTTTTTACCATAGCTACAAAATACATAACATATCTAGAGATAAAACTAATGAAGGAAGTCAAAGACCCTTACAAAGAAAACTATGAAAATCTCTAAAAATATATTGAAAAGGACATGAAAAATTGGAAAGACATCCTATGTTCCTGGATTGGAAGAATTAACATAACCAAAATGGCAATTACACCCATTAATCTACATATTTAATTCAATTCCAACAAAATACCAGAGACATTCTTCACAGATCTAGAAAAGACAACCATAGAATTTGTCTGGAATCATAAAAGACCTTGTATTGGCAAAGCAATCCTGCACAAGAAGAGTGGAGAGGGTGGCATATCACTCCCTGACCCCAAGGTATACTATAAAGTTGTGATAATCAAAACAGCATGGTATTGGCACAAACACAGCAGGTGGACCAATGGAATAGAGATCCCAGAGATAACCCCCAAAGTTTATAGCCAACTGATTTTTGACAAAGAATATCAGTCGATCCAGTGGGATAAAGAAAATCTTTTTAGCAAATGGTGCTGGAAAAAATGGGTATCCACCTGCAGAAAGATCAAATTGAACCCCCATCTTTCACCATTAACAAAAATCAACTCAAAATGGATCAAAGATCTGACCCTAAGACCTCACACTATAAAACTACTGGTGGAAAATGCTGGGGAAACTCTGGGGTAGGCAAAGACTTCTTATAAATAAGACTCCCAAAGTACAAGCAATAATCCCTAAAATAGACAAGTGGGGGGTAGCCAGGGTGTTTCTGTGTTTTTGGCAGTATCACTCCAACTCTGCCTCTGTTGTCATATGCATGTCTACCCTTATTTATTTATTCATTCATTTATTTATTTTTTGGAGAGTTTTTTTGCTATAGGGTGCGTGTGCTTGCCATAAAGACAGAGACAGACAGACAGAAAGCAAGAAATCACCCCCCCCGGGGGGGAGGGGTGGTCACACCGCAATCCCTTCTCCTCCATTCTCCTCTAGGGACCCTGGGCATGCACGCACACTCGCCCAGCATGAGTTTAAGCCACCAGATCCAGGACTCGAACCATGGTTAACTATATGGGAGTCCAGCAACATAGTCATTACACTAACTGCTGGCCCAAGAAAGGAATATTTTTGTCAAATATGCCTCAGACAAGGGACTGATGACCAGAATACATATGGAACTCAATCAATTTACTAAAATAAAAAAATGATTAACACAATTAAAAGATGAGAAAATTAGCTGAACAAAAATCTGTCTAAGGAAGACATACGAACAGCCAAAAAGCATATGAGGAAATGCTCAACATCCCTCATCATAAGGGAGATGCAGATTAAAACCACAATGAGATACTTAGCCCCTGTCAGAATGGCAAAGATTAAAAATACATATTTTCTGCTTAAAGAAAGGGAGAGTGAAGTCTTGACTAGACGGAAGGAGTGAGACCTGTGAAGCACAAACTGCCATTCCCTAAATGTTCCCTGCTTCTTGCAGCATCAGGAGCTCAGTCTGGGCAAAGGAGAGTGGCTGGAGAACTGGTGGGCTGTGGGTGGGGGATATCGTATCCCCTGACATGCTCTGTCATCGACTTCTCATGATCACAGCCCACCTCAGGCCCTGTTCCTGATTCTCAGCCTGTCTTGCTTAGCTCCTGAAGTCCAGTCAAGCCCACTGAGTCTGCCATTGGTCTGTGCACTAAGCTTCTTTCCCATGTCCCTTTGACCAAGCCTCTTCCTTGGAGACTAAGGATCCCCTCATCAGACATCACAATGCCCTCCAGTGTATGGCAGGACCTCAGTAATGCACTTTCCCTTTCTGAGTGTCATCAGACCACTGCTATGTCACTGTAGGGCCCTGGGTCCCCACACCCCAGTGTGGACTGAGATGAGCACATATCATTTTCCCATCAATTCCTGGTATACAGGGCACCTGGGGGGATTATAAGGGCCTAGTCAGAGGGGTCCTTGATAATTTCCTCTGCCCATTGACAGGGGTGCAGGATGTACCCCATGAAATACACTCCAAAGTACTGGCCTTAGAACACCCAGCAGGCTCCAACCTCAGCCATTCTAGCAATCACTGTTCCTGCACCAGGGTGGGTGATTTTCAGTGCTGACTTAGGATACAGAGATTTGCCTTAGTTCCTGTCCCCTAAAATCCAGGATTTATGACTTTCCATCATAAAACAAAACACCCATGAAGATCTACCTGGTACACACTGCAGAGTACCTTATGTAAAATACATAATGATATAAAGTATGAAAGCAGACAATGCCCTGTTCCACAAACAGCACAACACCAGGCAGACAAGGTGCTGTCATCATGTTAGCATCAGATGGGAAGAGGCAGAGGGATTTGTATGTACCACAGCAATCCAGTTACCATAACATCCGGGAAGTGCTGTCAGCATGTTTCAAGCAGGAGGATTCATGAGGAAGAAAAGGTCAAAAGCAACTCACCCTGGGCAGCAAGGGCCAGAAATCCTGGTGGGTCCCAGGAAGGCAGAGGCAGCTGTGGGGTCAGCTGGAAGCCCTTGGTCACTGGGCTCCCTCAGGTGGTTTTTAGCAGAGGAGAGACACAAGAAATGAGAACAGGTCCAGTGGGTTTGGGAATGACAGAGCCACCTTTCCCAGAGTCGCCCTCCTCAGTATCTACAGGTCTCATCTTTCTTACAGAAGACCAAGCCTCCATACCTCTGCTCTTGTTATGTCACTGACACAGCTTCTGCTAGGACAGCCCCCAGCCTGCCATAGAAGAGCCCAGAACCAAGAGGTGACACAATTGAAGGGAACTGCAAACATTCCCTCTTAAGGGTCATCAGCCTCCTGTGACATCACATCCAGGGTAAGCGATGGGGATACCCCTCCTAGAAGGCTCTGCCTTCACCTGACAGATCTTGTGGAAGGGCACAGGTCCAGCTCCTCCCATGCTTAACACTCACCTTCTTCACCCACTCAAGCAGACCCTATGCACATCCCTACTCAGCTGTACTGAGACCTGCTCAGGCAGTTCTGGGGAGTCCTATTCAGGATTGCATGAGCAGGTCTCCCCTGCCTGCACTCAAACCTGGAATAAATGTCACTACCCAGGATCTTTGTCTGGCTTTTGTCCCAGAGCCAGAGCCTGGGACAGCCCAGCCCTAGTAGGAATGCCAAGCTCTGCCCAAGGCCTGCTACCACTAAGCTGATTAAGACCTGTCCTCAAAAGTCCCTAGATGACGCCTTTTCAAAGAACCAATAAGGAGCCATCCTAGGCTACTTAATTGGATTTTACTTTGGCTGTATAGATCTTCAGGAAGAAATGGTAGGTGATTGATCCTTCATTAGGACAAAGGAGATGGGGCATGCCTTTCACCCCATTTTTTACCAAGCCACTAAGACATGGCTTCTATCAGAGAAATGCCAAGTATCTCACAACTCTGGGAAACAGGTGAGGATTTTCTTGGCCTTGAAGCATGAACCTGTAGTGAGGTAAGCCTTGTCAGCTTGTGGATACCCAATGGTACACAACTCCCAGGGACTATGGTAGCAAGGAACAGATCTGCATGCATTCAGTGGCTGGACCCCATGGGGGAGGTTGTTCTCACTCATTAGCCATGTGTGTGAGGAGCCTGTGGCACCACTGCCTAGCAATGGTCCGCAGGGGTTTTCCCTGGGAGAGGACAGTGCCCGTATGCACACAGTGAACACCCTTCAGGTCCAGACTTTCAAAATCCACTAATTACACATACAGGTATCTCACACCAGCTGAAATATAGATCCACACGCATTGCCACAGCTCCAAAAACACATACTTCAAAAATGCCAGAAATGAGGAACAGTCTATACAGCCTCTCTGTATTCAAACACACACACTGAACCTACCACATCTCACAGAATACAAAACATACAGCCCTAGAAACTCAAATTCAAGCGTGGCCACAGTCTATTATCAAATAAATTGTAAATCCATCTCACAAATGCCGAGAACACACATACCTAGAAAAAATATCACCAAATTCTATAAGTATTACATTCAGGAACAGAGAGGAATTGAAAGTCTTGATATACTCACAAACTTCCTACATATGCACATGGAAGACCTATGAATATACACTCTGCACACTCACAGATACACACATAGCACAAATCATCCTTGCACTCACAGATACATCCACATTGTCACAGACGTACAGTCACATGCACAGAAGTGTTGTCAGACCCTGAATGTATACATCCCCCCAGAACACTATACAATAACCCACATCTCCTGAGTTCAACCTCTTTATCTCATCACTCAAAGATTTGCAGGGACCAGCAGTTAGTGTAATGGCTATGTCACTGGACTCCCACATAGTCGACTGCGGTTCGAGTCCCGGACCCGGAGGCTTAAACTCACGCCGGGTGCGTGTGCGTGTGTGCTCAAGATCCCAAGAGGAGAATGGAGGAGAAGGGATTGTGGCGTGGCCATCCCCCCTGGGGGGTGATTTCTCGCTTTCTATCTCTCTGTCTCTCTCTGTCTGCCTGGTGGGCGCACACACCCTATAGCAAAAACCTCTCAAAAAAAAAAAAGATTTGCAAACACATGAAGCAACATATACATACTACATACGTAGGCTAGCTGTTAGTCCCTCTGTGGTCTTTCTGGGAACTCTGCCATA
Organism: Tupaia belangeri chinensis; assembly: GCF_000334495.1. Taxonomy (NCBI): domain Eukaryota; kingdom Metazoa; phylum Chordata; class Mammalia; order Scandentia; family Tupaiidae; genus Tupaia; species Tupaia belangeri. Next base: position 28,980 of record NW_006160018.1, read on the forward strand.
TATATGCTCTGTCATTAACTGAATAGTCATGGTTTCATGCAGCACATGAGTTTACTAAGAAATTACCACAGCACATTCCACTAAAACTTCAGTACTATGCTCTTCTCCCTGTATGAACACCGAACTCCATCTTTCTGTCAGATACACACTCAATTTCCAGAACACACAGCATTAATAATTCCCTACTGAACAACACAAATACATAGCCCCCTCAAATATTCATCCAAACTGCCATGCCCCTTGAATGTACCCATTAACATGTAAGTGTCCCCATGCCCCAATTATACCCACAATTGCCACAATTGCACACTACAGACATGCAAACAGAAAACCCTAGCTCCACAAATATTCACATAGCCTCTAACTACTTGAATAATCATAATTACAGACTTCCAAATATTCTCAGAGAAATAACTCATACATCTACCAGAATAGAGTACCATACAAATCCCACCTCACAGCTGCACATACTCATTCTATTCATCCAAAATACTTACACATGTTCCTTTACACACTGAGCCATCCATACACAACTCTTGAAAAATCACAAATAGAAATACACATAACCATACTACATGTCCTGAAACAAAAATGATCTTTCAGCATCCTCCAAATATACAACCCCATTAGATTGCACACCACAAGAAATATCCAAGCATATTCTCTTATAAGACATGTGCAGAAACTAATAATCCTTACGAACTTCTCATCTCCCATCACACACACACATATCCCCGAAATCAAGGGAAATACACACAAAATATTCCTATGATACAAAATTACAAAATCTAATCTCAACTCTTTGGGTATGCTAACATCTCACACCCTCCAAATACAAACTTCCAACCAGTCAACCTCTTAAAACAGTCATGACCTACACTTAATTGAAAATATCCACAGACTTGATCTCCAAGCCAAACATGTAAATACACTTATCAGATTCTCACCAACCTATAAAACAGATAAGAGAACTGCAAGTACTCTTATCTGAGAGGCTCCAGAGAGACAAACAATAATCCATCACTTCACTTGAATTGCCACCACCACATAGAGGTACAGCCACAAGTACACCACCAATTTCAGTTAAACACCGCTACCTCACACACACCACATCCCTAAAGTGAGAAGAAAAAAAAAATAGGAAAACAGCTTCACAGGCTGGCCTGATAGCGTAACATTTACAATCTGCTTATGGCCCACTGCAGGTGCTTTCCTCACCCTAATGGCTTGTAAAACATACCAGGTGCTTCTGCCTGTATGCCCCTAACCCTGGGGAAGGAGGAAACAGAACTGCAGTGTGGCCAAGTCCTGTGGTCAGTCTACATCTATGAGAGACTTGCTTAATCTATCTCTCTCTCAGGGAGGCACACACTGCAACCTATCAATAAAAAGAAAATAAATGATAAACATTGTCCCAACATGATCAAAAAAATACATTTATCCCACAAGAACCCAGGAAAGTACACACACGTCTGTAGTAAATTTTACTGATGTATAGCATATACTTTATGAACTATAATAAATATATGCTTTATTGCAAATTCCATATAATTAAAAGAGTCTCACCTAAAACTTTCGTAAACACTTCCAAACTTTTGCATCCACAGCAAACCATGCTTGCGAGGCAACATCAGGCTATGTATGAAAGCCTGTCTGCTTGCAAAGTTGCTCACAGCTGCACAATGAGGACAGTTAGGACATGAATGAAGGTTCCTGGAAGTTTTTCTTTATGACAAGGTTCATGAGGGACTCAATGAGAATTTGCCTTAGATTGTCGCTCATTTCTCAGAAACAGGAACTACTTTTGGTCTGAACTGGCTAACAGATTCAAACGCCGAGGAACTTATCCCCAAGGACCTCATTACTTAGACCTGAGGGACGAAGCCCTGACACAGCCCGGCCTCACGCTAACCCCGCCACACACACAGACATGGCCTTCCCTCCTCAGCAGCACAGGAGCAGCCCTGTCCGCAGTCAGCCAGCTCCCAGCTCCAAACGCTTGCCTGCAGCGAGGTAGACACAGGAGGGCGCAGACCCGCACGGGGCAGGGCAGCTGCACAGACATAGGAGGGGACACGCCTGAGCTTTCATTCAGGCGGCCAAGAGAGGGCCTGCTATGCCAGCTTCTCTCCCCACCTGCCGCTCTAGACCTGTGCCTTACTCTGAGCTGGAAGTGCCCTCAATGGACGCTGGGAGCCATTGTAGGTCTTTGGACCTTGCGCCAAGGCTCCGGAACAGTGCATGCATACTGAGCAGGCAGTACAGATCCCAGACCTCTCTGCAGGAGAGCAAAGAAATGGCTGGGTGGGCCCCCTGTGGGGCCTGGTCAGGCAAAACCTACTCTTCTCACTGCTCTGCTTAAAACACAAGCATCAGAAACAGCCCCTCATGATTTTCACGTTGCAACCCTGTGGTGCATGCAACTGGATGCCATCCTCAGTGGAAGACTTTGGGAGCCTTCCCTAAAGCAGAGGACTCTCACGACAAGTGCGTCCACACTCTTCAAGTGTATTCCTTTAATTATTGTTCACATCTTCCAGAAAACGTAGTACTAGGCCCTTTTATTCCTACTTGTTCCCAAGTTTCCATTGCAGAAGAGTTCTGGCAAGGTATTTTAGACCTGGAAAATGCTCTTGGAGATAATTTTTCTTCACTC
>NW_006160018.1:31919-35690 GCF_000334495.1 Tupaia belangeri chinensis
CCTTTAGGTTTTCCTACTGCATTTCCTGTACTACATGTATTTATGTGATAGCAATTTTTTTTCCTGAAAGTTGGTTTTTCATTTGTTTGTTTGTTTGTTTTGCTATAGGATGTGTGCGCTTGCCAGAAAGACAGAGAGAGAGAGAGAGAGACAGACAGACAGGCAGAAAGCAAGAAATCACCCCCGAGAGATGGCCACACCGCAATCCCTTCTCCTCCATTTTTCTCTCTGGATCTTGGGCACACATGCACACATGCTCAGCATGAGTTTAAGCCACCAGGTCCAGGACTCGAACCATGGTTGACTACATGGGAGTCCAGCGACATAGTCATTACACCAACTGCTGGTCCCAGCATGCACATTACAAAAAATATAAATTTCCACTTCTAGTTGCTAGAATTAATTCCACCCCTCTTTCTGACCCTCTGTCCCTTCCCACCCTCCTCTCACACCACCTCTAGTGTCCAAAATTGTCCTCCATTCCCTTCCCACCCACATTGCATTGATCACACAATTTCCTACATAACCTGACTACTTTCAAAGGTGAGTTCCCTCGTTACTACTAAGAAAACCAGTTTTAACTTAAATCAAAGAACCGCCAAGGAACTTTGCTTAAAGCCCGGAAACAGGTTAGGATTCTGTTCAAATGGTAGGTGCATGAACCTATCAGTCTCATATACTTTTATCTTCTGTTCTGGTTCAATTTTCCTGATTAAATTCTGGGATATAGTATTCAACTCCAGACTTGTCCCTATGATTAAGTTAGCTACTTTCTCAGTTTTTGGACTCTTATTTCCATGTATCTGCGTTTAGTTTTCCTGATACAGCACATCCTTGAGAACTTCTTGGAGGTCTGGTCTGGTGCTGGTAAATTCTTTCAGGTTTTGTTTATCTGAGAATGTTCTTGTCTTTTCTTCCCACCTGAAAGATAATCTTGCCGGATACAGTATTCTTGGCTGAAACTGCTTCTCTCTTAACACTTGGAATATATTTTCCCATTCTCTCCTCGCTTTTATTGTTTCTGATGAGAGATCTGCTGTTAGCCTGATGGGATGTCCTTTGTAGGTAACTTGATGTTTTTCTCTTGCTAATCTTAGTATCTTGTCTTTGTCTGCAGTTTTGGTCAACCTGGCTATAATGTGTCTTGGAGAAGATCTTCTAGGGTTGATTCTATTTGGGGTCCGTTGTATTTCCTGGGACTGGATCTTTGAATGCCTCTCTAGGTTTGGAAAGTTTTCTTGCAGGATTTCCTGGAATAGATTATCAATGCCCTTATGGGTTTCCTCACCTTCTGGAATGCCAATTATCCGGATATTTGGACGTTTGATGGTATCCAGTACTTCTCGCATATTATTCTCAAATTTTTGTGCCATTTTCTCAGCCTTCATGGTGGATTTTTCTAGGCCAGCCATTTTTTCCTCTACATCTGAGATTCTATTTTCTGAATGATCTAGTCTGCTTTTAATACTTTCCAGGGAGATTTTTACTTCTTGTATTATAGACTTCATCTCTAGCAGTTCCGTTTGAGTCTTTTGTAAAGTGTGTAATTCCACTTTTAGATCTTGCAGGAATTTCCTCATCTCTTGGAACTCGTCAATTTCTTTCTCCTTTCTCTTTAGCAGTTCATTATCTCTCTTCTCTTCCATCTCTGTTAGCTTAGACATTATGAATGATCTGAATTCCTTATCAGACATTTCCATGATTTTCACCAAACTGCTTGTGGATGAAGAAGAGTTACTCTTTTCCCTTGGAGGAGAGGTATTTTCTCATTTTCCCATATTTCTCGTGATCCGGCGGTGATTTCTTGTCATCTGATGGATGTTGTGTTTCTTTCAAATTCTTGAAGTTCAGCCTTAATGTTCAGGAGCAAGCAGACAAAGGTGATTTAGAATCTCTTTGCCGTTCTGTTGTAATCGCACTAGCTCGTTTCTTGGAGGCTGAATTATCAGTAGAAAATCTTCATTCCCTTAAAAATCTAGTTCACTGGAGCCATGTGGAACCTTCTCCTGAAGGCCTGACTTCTTCTCCCAAATCACTTCTTTTAAAATGTTACCCTTTTGATCAGGATTTGACACTTAGAGCTAAGTTTAGTCAACCTAAAAGGTAGCACAGGAACCACTTTACCCTCTGCACATACTTCGTAACATATCGCAGAAATTTAGTTGCCAATAACAATCATACTGACGAATCAACTCAGTGACCTGTATTTATAATAATTTTTGAACAATTTCATCAGATCTGGTTCTAGTATTTTGCATATTAGCAGTTTCTCCTTCCACAGGATAATGTCCACGACCTCTCTAACAAAGCCAGACTTTGCCTCAAATGCACTTTTTAGATTGGCTTCACATCTAAGTACATGCTCAATAGTGGCTTTAAAGCTCTGGAAAATCCAGGGCTCCTGGAATGGTACCATTATTTAAAAAGGAGACTAAGGTCTCCTCTGATTTTTTACAACTGTTCTATTTCACCTAAGCTTAGAGACTCAGTAGTGTTTGATGGCTACTTCAAATTGTGCATCATCAAGAGAGCCAGAAGACTTTTTCCCCCTGCAACTTTGTGGTTTGTGATAAATGCAATTTACACTTCAGTCTCCTTACTACAAGGTGTGCCTCTTAAAGGGTGAGGAGAACCCAGTAGCTTAAGATGTCACACTTTGTAGTGGGATGGTCAGCTACAAAGCAGGAGGTCAATGAAATACAAATTGCAAACAAACTAATAACAAATATTTTGTAAAATCTATCCCAAATAGCGCATGGAGTACAAGTACACTGAAAGTATTCTGTGTTTATTTAAAATTCATTTCAAATGGACATTTTAAATTTATACTTCCTAAATCTAGCAATCTAGATATTTTGAACACACTGAATTTTAAGAATTTAATTTCATTCTAAGTATCTAGCACATAGAAGTAAAGGAAGTAAGACATTCAACTGCTACAAAGGCACACACATATATATCAATAATGGTGGAAATTACATGAATGTTAAACCATAAAAAATCTGAAAGCAGTTTTAAAGAATAAACAAAATTTGCATATGCAGTTAGTTGCAGGAATATTTCTGGAAGATTATGCAGAAATACAGCACTGCAGTGTTCACTTGAAAATAAAACTGGGTGGGCAGAAGTAGAAGTGAGAAGATGACTCATCACTTCATTTTCCAATGTACACAACTAATTTTTTATTAGTATTATTTATTATTTTTAGACATTCAATCATTATATATCATTTAGTTTGTAAAGAGATTTTATCCAACATGATCTACACCACACAATGAGTTGATACCATTATATACATCATCATTAACAGGCAACAAACCATATCTGTGTAACAAATATGTCTTACTTCTCCATATTTTCCCAAATTTCCCTTCCTGCATTCTTCCCCCTCCTATTCTCCTTCCACTTCATCCCCAGTGTCCAAAATAATTTTTAATGATTTTATGTCCTCCAGTCTTTCAGTTTCTACCATAGAGTGTAGACAGTCGGTATATGTTAAGTGGAGACACACAATGTCTGTTTCATAGTCTGACTTGCTTCACTCAGCAATACATCTTCCATGTCCATCCACTTTCCATCAAATACAACTGAATTTTTTAGCCATATAAGGATTGATTGTTTACATTTTTAAATAAAAACCACCAAAATTCTAAAAATTTAACTATTTAAAAGAAGAAAACACATGGAGAACCAAAATGAAGAGATATTGTAAAACCTATTAGTACAAAGTTGTTCTTGGTTGGAGAAGGGCTCTTCAGTAAATGGTATGGT
>NW_006160018.1:35707-54354 GCF_000334495.1 Tupaia belangeri chinensis
TATGAAGAGATTCTGAGTACAGACAGTACCTGGGAACCAAAGGACTGCTTCCTGAAGGACCAAGTGCACACAGCAACCAAATGCTCTGGATCTCCCAATAGAAGTGTATTTCCGGGTTTTAAATAGTGACCCTTTCCCATTCCGGACTGCGTCAGGTCCACTTGTTGGTCTCTGAGACCTTAAAGTTGACTTTGTGTCCAGAAGGCTGCTCCTGGTGACTCTGTAGCCGTCACCATGCCACAAAACGAATATATTGAACTACATCATAAATGCTATGGATACCATTTGGATTACCATTGAGAAAAAGAGAAAGAAGGAAAGTCGGGAGGCTCATGAACGTTCAAAGAAGGCAAAAAAGATGATTGGTCTGAAGGCTAAGCTCTATCATAAACAGTGCCATGCTGAGAAAATACAAATGAAAAAGACTATCAAGATGCATGAAAAGAGGAACACCAAACAAAAGAATGATGAAAAGACTCCACAAGGAGCAATACCTGCCTGTCTGTTGGACACAGAAGGACAGTCCTGAGCTAAAGTACCTTCCAATATGATTAAACAAAAATGGAAAAAGAAAGTGGGAAAATGGGAAGTCCCTCTACCCAAAGTTGGAGCCCAGGGAGAAACAGAAGTAAAGAGAAAAGGAAAGAGAAAAAGGAAAGCATGGAAGAGGATGGTTACCAAAAGCCGTGGTTACAAAAGTCTGTTTTGTTGGAGATGGCTTTACTAGAAAATCACCTAAATATGAAAGGTTCATTAGGCCAATGGGCTTACATTTCAATAAGGCCCATGTAACACATCCTGAACTGAAAGTCACCTTTTGCCTGCCAATACCTGGTGTGAAGAAGAATCCCTCATCCCCACTATATACAACTTTGGGTGTTATCACAAAAGGTACTGTCATTAAGGTGAACAGGAGCGAGTTGGGCCTTGTGACACAAGGAGGCAAGATTATTTGGGGGAAATAAGCCCAAGTTACCAACAATCCTGAAAATGATGGATGCATAAATGCTGTTTTGATGACAGCTGCATACAAATAACTCTTTGTAATCTTTGAAGATGATACACCAATCTGGAAAACCATCATGACTGATGTTTCTGAATATAGCCAGTCTTACATGTCTATAGTCATCAAAAGATTATTTATTAAACTGTACAAAAATAAAAACAAACAAAAAAAGAAGTGTATTTCCAAACACTTAATATCCTTGTCTGCCTATGAACTTGAGTATTTATCAAACTGTGTTCTCATTTGTCCAGAAAGTGAATTTACTCTTAAAATTACTAAGTGCTTACCTCTGTGAGAAACAAACAGGCTAAGGGACACTGATGTGGCTGGGCCCAGAACTCACAGCAGCCCAAGGCTGACTATTGCCATTCCTTTCCTCTATGCCTCTGCCTCTCCCCCTCTGAAGTGATGAAACAATCTAAGACCTTGAGAAGCTGAACACCCTGCTTATCCGACCCTTTCTTCCTGAGAAGGAACTCTGGGCTGCCTCTTCCCAATGGGCTGCTTCTTCCTGATAGGCTACCCCTGAGCCCACTGGAAACCACTCCTCCCCAAACTTCCCAATAAAAGGCTGTGCTCCACCCCCAAGCGGGCTGAAGATTCTGAGTGTTAACTCCTCCGTGCCTGCTGGCTTATTAAATAGTTACCCTATCTCTCCAGAGTGCTGCCTTTTTGTTCCTCGGCCATCGGGCTTTCCTCAACATTTGGTGTGTTGGCCAGGAAGCGAAAATCAGACTGGTCCTTTGAGCCACTGATCCCAGGGTGCTCCCGCCCCCGGGACAGGCACTATGGTGTAGAAGGATAGGTGTGCCCCTGGCCTGTTTGACAGGATCCCCCAGTCGTGGTGCCCACCCAGAGGATGAGCATTCCTGGATCACTGTACTCCAGCTGGAGAGAAGGACCAACTCTTACTCCAGACCTGGATGCGTCTTCTGTGGTCAGCTCTAGTAATCTGGCAAGCCCCCGGGGGATCTGTAGAGTCCTATCAGTCAGCCCACTCATTAAGAGTGTAAGAGGAGAATGGTACACTCTCCTTCGGTCGTAAGACCATCAATCAGGACTCATCCAGTATCAGTCAACCCACTCACTTAAGGGTGGAAGAGGAGACTCATACACTCTCTTTTGGTTGCAAACCAGCAGTCAGGGCTAAGGTCCAGCTGGTAATTGTTGGCCTCTGGCCAACTCTGCTAATTCGGTTGATGTGGGGAGGGAATGTGTAACTTCCAAGTGAATGTGAGTGCGAGAATTAATGTGTTTATGATCCCACAGTGCTTTGCACCACGGGGCATGAATGGGCCTGATACTGCATTTCTGTGGTGTTTCCGTTAAGACTCAGTGGCAGTATTACATGCTGAGGGCCCCCTTTTCCCTTTCTATGTGTGTAATCCAGTGAAGGTTCTATATCCAACCACCTATTGTCAAGGAAACACACAAAGCCCACGAGGGACACGGCCAGGCAGACACCTGAATGGTCTTCCCTTTGGGGAGGACACTCAACTTTTGTATGCGTTGCAACACCATTCACGAGAAGGGGAACACGGACTGTTGGGAGATTTTTCCCTGTAGAGGTGGATAGGCAGAGTAGGTGTCAGGTTACAACTTCTGACTCTGGCAACTGAGACATGAGTTCCTCTCAGCACTGACAAAAGACACCCTCCTGGACCCCATCCTGACTCTCCTACAAAGACTTCCACTACAGAGAAAAACCTGCCCACTCTGCCTAGAAAGGGAGAGGGCAAGCATCAACCTCTAGCACCAGAATATCAACCACAGGAAGGCCAAGAAGAGTGACCTCAGAGAGAAAGTTCTGTGATTCTTCTGACTGCAACCTGGACCTTGACCAAAACACCCTCAGAGGAAAAAAAAATTAAACCAACTACTGGCCCTTTAAGCACCACCCCCTTTTGGGGAGACTGCTGTAGGGCTTCCAAACCTCTGGGTTAAGACGCCCCAAGACGCCCCCCCCCCCCCACCCCCCCAAGCCTCCTGTCCCTTCAGAATCTATTAATCAAGCACTTTTTCTAACCAGTGATTTCCTGGAGCCTTTTGGAAAGTACAGGCATCTAACAGCTGGGGAAAAGTCAGAGAAAACTGAGATACAACAGAAAAACCTCAATCCAAATCTTCTAAGTCCACTATGCTGAATTGTAGGCTCACTAACTTTAAAAAGGGTTTCTCTGGTGATATGGAGTTAAATTGAAACCAGAGAAGCTGGGAGCTCTCTGTGAAATGGAATGACCCCTTTTTAAGGTGGGATGGCCCAGAGGACACTCTACACTTACCCACAGTATGGGCAGTGTACAATGAGATTACCAACACCCCAGGCCATCCCAACTAGTTTCCTTGTGCTGACTCCTGGCTATAAGTTGCCCAGATTGTTCTGCTCTGGGTGCGAATTTGCATTAGAGGAAAGAATCCATGTACTATTCTGGTCACCTATGTCATGCCACACATTCTGGCCTCTGACCAAAACAAATCCTCAGCTCGCACCCCTATTTAGCAAACCACTCTAGTAGAGGAGCCATTAATGGCTCCACCCGGAGCACCATCTCCGCCCCCCCCCCCCCCCCCCCCCGTATGCCCCTGTCTCTGCTGAGCGAGTGATTGAAACTCCACCCCCATCTGTCTCACCAGAACTACCCAAGGAGCAGGAGCCTGAGGGACCAGTGGCAGCTCAGTCCACTCAGATAAGAGACCACAAGCTGTCCTGAATTCCATGTCCAGATTCTGCCACACCTGCTGTTACCTGAAAAGCTGCCACATCCCGGGACAACCTCAATCTTCAGGTGCCCTTGAAAGTAACCTGAGGAACTCCCCTGATAGGCATAGATTGTTCTGCCTTACTCAGAACAGTCTCAGGCAATGATAGATCTCATGAAGATTATACTCCAAGCCCATCAGCCCACTTGGATGACTGCTGGCAGCTGTTCCTCACCTTGCTTAACACAGGGAAACATCACAGAGTCCTTGTAGCAGCAAAGACTTGGCTGCAAGAGCATGCCTCTAATAACATGGTAGACTCTGAGGCCTGGGATAGAACTGCCTTTCCAAGTGAAAGCCTGACTGGGATCTCCACACAGAGGATGGCCGTGCCCATCTTAGCAACCACTGGAAGGCACTCCTGCAGGGAACAGAAGCCGGTGCAAAGAAACCCACAAATATGGCAAAAACTACAGAAATAATTCAAAAGAGAGATGAGCTGCTGGGGCAATTTTACAAGAGGCTTTGTGAAGCATACCAGATCTATACTTCATTTGATCTGGAGAACTCCAATAACCAGTGGATGATTAATGCTGCATTCATAGCTCAGTCAGCCCCCAACATCTGAAAGGAACTCCCAAAACAGTAAGGATTTTCTGGGTTTCTGGGATGAATGCCACCCAACTCCTGGAGATTGCTAATCAAGGGGTAAATGTGTTCAAGAAGAAAAAAAAAAAAAAAAGGAAACAGACCGATGGGTGAAGCAGAAAGCAGCCCTGCTGGCCATAGCTCTCAGGCAACCAGATGCCCCACCCGGTCCAAGAGGAGGGTCAAAGGCTGGCCACCCCAAGCTTAGAGCAACCCAATGTGCTTACTGCAAGGAGGATGGACACTGGAAGAATGAATGCCCCAAGCAAAAGGCAAACCAAGGAAGAACAACATGGAGCCCCCCAGGAGTTCCCATACCCAGAGCCCCCAAATGACCTACTGGCCATGATGGGATCGGAATAGGACTGACTGGGCTCCATGATCCCGGGGCCCCAAAAACACCTGGTCAATGCCAGAGTAGGGGGCCAACCAATGACATTTATGGTAGACATAGGCGCTGAACACTCTGTAGTAACTCAGCCCCTGGCTCCCCCATCAGGCTGAAAGTTACTGTCATGGGAGCTACTGGAAACACCCAAACTTGGCCCTTCTTAAAGGCTAAAGGCTGCCAGTTAAGGACACTTGGTTACTCATGAGTTCTTGTACCTGCCAGACTTCCCAGTTCCACTGCTAGGGAGAGACTTACTAACTAAACTCAGAGTGCAAATCAGCTTTGAGTCATCCAGCTCAGCTGCTTTAACCATCAGCCTTGCCCAAATCCTGGCTGTAGCAATGCTCTGAAAGGAGGAATGGTGAATATTTGCTCCTGAGACACCCAGTGGAGACAATGAAACATGCTCTTTACTTGTTAAAAATTTCCCCACAGGGGACCAGCAGTTAGCGTAATGACTATGTCGCTGAACTCCCATGTAGCTGACCGTGGTTTGAGTCTCGGATCTGGTGGCTTAAACTCATGCCAGGCAAATGTGCGTGCCTGCCCAAGATCCCGAGACGGGAATGGAGAAGAAGGGATTGCGGCATGGCCATCCCTCCTGGGGGGTGATTCCTTGCTTTCTCTCTTCCTGGTGAGCACACACGCCCTATAGTAAAAATCTCTTCAAAAAATAAATAAATAAAATTTCCCCACAGTCTGGGTGGATGGGAACCCACCAGGAATGACAATAAGCCACCCATCTATAGTGGTTGAACTGACCCCTCAGGGACAGGCTGTGCACCTCTGTCAGTACCTAAGAGAAGCCGGGATCCTGGTTGAGTGTCAGTCTCCCTGAAACACTCCCTTCCTTCTGATGAAGAAGGGAACCTCTGGTGATTACTGGCCAGTTCAGGACTTGCGAGCTGTGACTGCCACCACAGTGACCTTATATCCCACCATACCCAACCCATATACTTTGCTGAGTGCCCTCCCAGCAAACTCTGAATGGTTCACTTGTCTGGATCTCGAGGACACTTTCTTTTGCTTGCGGCTGATCATCCACTGCAGGGGACACCAGAGGGGGTAAGAACCCATTGTCTTGGGAAATCAGCTGGCAGACCAGATAGCCATAGCTGTCTCCAATCAAGCCTGCTGTGGCTAAATGTTGCCACTCACAAGCCTCCCTAAAGCCCTCCCTACCCCCTGTACACTTCTGATGAATATCAATGGGCAAAATCAGAGGGAGCAATCCCAGAAGAAGACAGGTGGTAGAGACTGCCAGATAGAAGAATATACATACCCCAGTCCCTAGGATATTCACTGGTAAAGCAGCACCATGAGCAGACTCACTGGGGAAAACTAACCTAGAGAACATGATAGGCTGATACTACTTTTTGAGTCGCCTACTGTTACTGTGTGCAACTGTGACCATGAGATGTGAGACCTGTGCCAGAAATAACCCTCCCCAGGGGCCAGTTTGGCTGCCTGGAATATAAGCTACTGGGATGACTCCTCTGGAGTTAGTGGAGGCAGATTTCTCAGAAGTATGGCCATGCCAGGGCTATAAATACTTATTAGTCCTCGTCTGCACTTACTCAGGATGGGTGGAAGCCTTCCCTACATGAACTGAAAAAGTCAGGGAAGTCACTCTATCCCTTTTGAAGGAAGTTATATCTCGTTTTTGACTCCCCTTTATGATCAGGTCAGACAATGACCCTGCCTTCATGGCAGAAGTCATAAAGGGAGTAGCAAAGGCCTTGGGCATTAAATGGAAAGTTCACACAGCTTAACAACTCCAGAGCTCTGGGAGAGTTGAATGAATGAACTGTACTCTCAAGTCCGCCCTGGCTAAGCTCTGTCAATACACAGGATGCCCCTGGGTGGATGTTCTCCCATTGACCCTGCTCCAGGTTTGATGTACACCTCAAAAACGTGGTTCTTTCCCTTATGAGATTCTGGTTGGCCAGCCACATCCCTTAATCACCTAGACCCAAATGGCTGACATCCATCAGCTAGGGGAGGCAATTTTGACACAGGATCTGGTGGCCTTGGGAAAGACATTAAAGAGAATAACCCGAGTCACCTTAGAAGAAAAAACAAAACAAAACAAAAACCAGTCCCCTTGGTAACTGGGTACATAAACATGAGCCTAGGGATCTTGTATGGGTTCAAAATTAGAAAAAAGAATCATTACAGCCCACCTGGGTGGGCCCACATGTTGTGCTTGTTACCCCTATTGCAGTTAAGGTTACAGGGCTAGCCCCATGGATTCACTATACGTGAGTGAAGTGAGCCACAGAGCCAGAGGATCCCAGGACCTGGATGGTGAAGAGCCACCCTGAGCAGCTGACCAAGGTGACTTTCCAGAGAGCTGAGACCTGATGAGGAGTCTACAGCCCTGCTACAGTCAGTCCGTGGGCTGACGGCAATACCCACAGTGAAAGCTAAGGGCGGTGACAGAAGTCATCTCTACCTTACCCCTAGACGCTCCTGCCCCTAGCACTCCTCCTTGCACTAGCAGTGATTCTCTTTGACCCTGGCTATTGTCTCTGTTTATTGATCCTCCTAGAATGTGAGGAGGCTCAAGAGGGGGGACTGATGTGGATGCGCCCGGGACTCACAATAGCCCAAGGCCGGCAACATTTCCCAGGCCTCTGAGAATTCACTGCTTCTGCCCACCCCCCCTCCTCCGGAGTGATAAGAAGCAATCTGAGACCTTGAGAAGTTGGACACCCTGCTTATCTAACCCTTTCTTCCTGAGAACAAACTCTGGGTTGCATCTTACCAATGGGTTGCTTCTTCCTGATAGACTTCCTCCCCCATAGGATACCCTTAACCTGCTGAGAGGTGCCCCTCCCCAACCCTCCCAATAAAACACTGCTCGACCCCCAAGGGGGTGTGGAGATTCTAACTCCTCTGTACCACCGGTGTATTAAAGAATTACTCCTATCTCTCCAGAGTGCTGCCTTTTTGTTCCCCGGCCATCTGGTTTTCCACAACAGTCTGAGCTGGGCATTGTTTAGTAGGCTTAGCTGTGACCGCACCTGCAGGGAAATACCCTCTCTGGGAGTGAGGCTAGAGGTGCTCTAACTGTCACTGCCCAGAGCCACTCAGCTCTTTCCTGCCCTGAAGTGGCTCTTCTTGCTGTATCAGAGCTGCTGCCATGATCCATCAGGGCCAGAGTCTTGAAACGTTAACCAAAATATGGACGTGGGAATCCTTGTTGTGTCCTGGATGGTTTCCATTTTGTGGAAATTCAGGAATTCAGATCCAATTGATATTGATCAATATTTCATGATGCAGCCTCACACATTGTACTCTGGAGTTGATGCACATGCTCACATCTGCCCCTAGAGTGTCATGAACAGGGACAGATGGGGAGTGTTGATTCTCCAGTGGAAAGGCCTTTTTTTTTTTTTTTGGAGAGGTTTTTGCTATAGGGCGCATACGCTCACCAGCCAGCCAGAGAGAGACAGAAAGCGAGAAATCACCCCTCAGGGGGGATGGCCACGCCACAATCCCTTCTCCTCCGTTCTCCTCTTGGGATCTTGGGCACGCATGCACACACGCCCGCAAGAGTTTTAAGCCACCAGATCCGGGACTCGAACTGCATGGGAGTCCAGCAACATAGCCATTACACTAATTGCTGATCCCCCTTTTTTTAATGAAAAGGTCTTTGAAGGCTTGTTTCTTTTGAAGGGAGGAAGGAATGTGACACCCTATTAGAAGATGATCCTATATGATTAGTATTCCAGGTATGACAGATGTCCTGATTGATTAGGTGCATGGCCATGTAGCTTTCCTCCTGGCCTCAGGTCTCTCTGAGGTGCTAGTGAACTGGGCAGCCTTCCACACAAGTTTCTCCCAGCTGAAACCTGGCTCATGCCTGGTTCTTTCTGGGCCTTCACATAAGAAATCCCCATAAGAAGCGCCACTTCTCATGAGCCAAGCTGTCGTGCCTCTTCCATTCACCTCTTTCTCTTTCTCCACAGCATTTTCAGCTTTGAGATAGAACATGACCCTGAACTCTGGTTCCTCCAAGTCTTCTTTCCTGGCACTGCCCTTCACCCATCCTACTCCTACTAATAAGAAGCTGAAACTGAGTCCTGAGTTTGGGGTCTCTGTGGTGCAAGTCCTGGCTCTGGGACAGGTGAGACCCTCATAGTCTCAGAAGAGGAAGTGGAATGCATTGGTTTCAGGACAGACCAAGAAGCAGCACTGCAGTCTTTAGGAGCGTGGGTGCCTCGGCAGGCCAGCCTTTGGGGTAGGCCTGGACTAGGTGTTGTGCTGTCTGCAGCCTGCACCTCAAAGGGACCAAGGGAGCTCCAGCCCTGATGATCGTGTTGGTACTCAGATTAGGGAGTATAGAGCGGGTGGGTCCTGTGTGTCTGTGGGTGCAGAAGTGGAGATGAGGGGTTGAAAGGGTAGAACCACTAGGTTGGTCTTGTATGTACATAGAATAAAGATGGTTTTGTTGGAAATGCTCTCAGGGTGCTCCCCTCTGAACTTATGGCTGTGTGGTTCAATGAAAAGAGGACTGAGGATGCAGGACTGGGAGGAGCTGGGCTATAGCAGCCAGGTAATGGAAGGAGGGCTTCCCTGCACATTTTGATGGCTCCTTGACACTGCTCCTACAAGCTGACAAACTCTGACATCCCCAGCACCCTCTTCCTCCTCTCCATCTCAGGAGAATTTTCCAAGTTTTGGGTCATCCTCTAAGTGTTCCTCATTCTCTGATTCTCTTAAAACTTTCTGATACTTAGTTGCTCAGGCCTTTCTAATTTCTGGACCAGTAACCAATTTTCTGACCTTGAGTATGGACCTGGCACTATTCTCTTGGGAGCTTTTCTCTGCTTCCCTGAAGGAGGACAGAGCAAAAGGCTGGAAGGATCCTTCTTGTGCTTTAGGTTTTTCTGGGAGCAGGTGGATGGGAAAGGCCTAGCTTCCACAAGGCCAAATCCAGGTTCAAAGGTGGTATTTCTCAGGCATGATGGCATTGTGAAACTGAGCAGTGCTGGCAGCACCTCTGGATCCTAATAGGGCAGTGGGTGAGGAGAGGGTGAGGAGCTTTCCTTTCAGTGGGAATATCTGGGATACAACAGGAGGTGAGGCATTTACCTACTCTCTGGGTAGGGGAATCTTGTCCTACTGACTAAAGGGACCCGCCATGTTATGGCCCTGGGGACTGATCTCAGGGTCTCAGTTCTTGCCAGGGGCACCTACCACTATATTCCCTTCCCACCAAGGACTAACCATGGAGTGGAACTCAGGTAGGTTCAGACTTAAACTTGCACTAAGGAAAGGTACTCCCATATATACCACAGCCTTTTGTCACCCTCATTATGAGCCCATCTGCAAGAGTTTTGAGTTGGAGAGTCTGGTAGCCCCGTGGCTAAGAGACCCCTTATACAATTCAATGGCGACCTAGGTTGTGACACCTAGTGACAATGGCCCTAGGAGTGGGAAGACAAAGTTACATTGGAGGGAGACATCAGGAACTGTTGGGAGCAGGTGGAATGTGAGGAGGAAACAGACAGGTGAGCAACTGAGTGGGAGGAGCACGCCCTGAGGTTTCCAGGACTGTCCCACCTGATCTGTATGGAACTGCCTCCCTCTGCTGTGTGTGACATCTGCACCCTTCCTCCAGCCCATCCCTCAGTATCTCTGACCCAGCACACACCCAGGTATCCCCCTTGTTCCCTCCCAGCCACCGTCTTCTTCTCAGGGTCTGAGTTCTGATTCCTCTCCAGGTGGCATTTGGAGTCCCATTACTAGCTCTATGATCATGGGGGTGGATAGAGGTGCCCAAGAGCAGCAACAGGTGTGCAAAGTCCTGCACCTGCTTTCCCTCCGAAGAGCAGGGGAGGAGGGGAGGCTTGCTGGGCCCTGTGCTCCCCATCAGGTCAGCCCACCACTTCCCCTCTACTCCCTGCCCTGCTCCTGCTCCTGGTGTATGGCTTCCTCTTCCTGCCTGTCCTGTGGCCATGAGGGAAACAGAGGTGAGTCCTGGACCTGTTCATCCAGGAACAATTCCTGCCTGTTCCCAGGTGGGTCTGCACAGAGAGAAAGCCCCAAAGGAGGTGGAGGTGCTGGAGGTAGACAGTGCTAGATGTAGACAGCACACTGAAGTTCCTAAGTCAGTTGGCCAAGTAAAACCCACACTGTAGGAGCTGGTTCAGTCTAGGTGCCTCATGAGGGCTCAGTTCCAGAACCCTGTTCCAATGCCACTGGGCAGCAGATCCCCAATAGAAATCTGAACTTCCCAAAGAGATTCCAGCTGACAACATTAGCAAGCTGCCACTAGGAGTTTGAAAGGTAAACCAGACTCATGTGGCCACCTCTTCTCTTTTGCTGCCCTGTCATTCAACTTCAGAGTTCCTGACATCTTCCAGTCTCTGTGAACTGAAAGTACTGGTGAGGGTCCCATTCTTGTGACAGAGCCAACAAACTGTCAGTCCTGCCTGGGTTTACTTAGTTATCCACTATGGCCAGATCTGGGCACACATCTCACAAGAGGTGCTTGGTAAAAGGGTTGGGAGTCAGGTCAGAAGGCATGGCCTTCTCCTCAAGTACCCTGGTGCAGACTGAAGTCGTGTCCCCACTGTTCCCACATGAAAGCCCTGAGCCCCTGTGATGATATTTTGAGGTGATGCCCTCAGAGGTAACCAGGGTGACATGAGGGCATGAGGTAGAGGTCCTAGGATAATCTGAGCTCTTATGAGCAGATGAAGGAACCAGAACGTTCTCCTTGTGTAGAACACTACACAAATAGAGTTACACAGAAACCATGTGCAGTTGTTGCTGAGCTAAGAATGAAGGAGCCTGGAACATCCTCATATGGAGCTTCCCATGACCTCGTAAGACCCTCCCATTGACAGACCCTCATTTGTTACCTCTGCCCAAGCTCATCTACTGTGGAGAACTCTTAAGTTTTAGTGATTCATTTTCAAGAACAGATTAACAAAATTTACTTAACCAGTTTATAGATGTGAAAACCCCATAAAGTACACATTTCCATACAGTTTCTGAACAAATGAAATCCAAAAATAAATTGTTGCCCTTTAGAAATGACTTCTCAAAATGGTAGCTATTTATCATTCCTTTGTTCCTTTTTAATCCCTCATTCTTTTCCCTCCTCAAGACATTTGGCAGACCTTGTTTTACAGGCCTGTTCTGAGCCTGTGCCTTCCATTAGACAAGAGAGGGAAGAAGATAATAAATACCTAATAAGGACATAAAGAAACTTAGACAGCAGAACATGTCCTTCTTCCATGCACCCTGTGTCACTGGATTTCTCCAGTTCCAAACAAAAGTGCAGAGCCAGCCACAGTGGGAGAAAATGACAGAGCTGCAGAGAGACCGTGGTTTACCTCCCTGTACTCCTTTTTTCTCTTTAATTTTGTTATTTCAATTTCTTTTATACATTCAATCACAAGTTACTTAGCTTACAAAGTGAATATTCCAACGTGTACATTTCTCACCAGTCCAGTTAACTATAAAGTAAACTCCCAAGTGTGTTGGTCCTTCCACTTCTTTGCCTCACCTCATACTATGGGATTTCTCTAGCTCCCAACCAAAAGACAGAGCCAGCCACAGTGAGAGAAAGTGATGGTGGAGGTAGACAGTGCTAGATGTAGACAGCACACTGAAGTTCCTAAGTCAGTTGGCCAAGTAAAACCCACACTGTAGGAGCTGGTTCAGTCTAGGTGCCTCATGAGGGCTCAGTTCCAGAACCCTGTTCCAATGCCACTGGGCAGCAGATCCCCAATAGAAATCTGAACTTCCCAAAGAGATTCCAGCTGACAACATTAGCAAGCTGCCACTAGGAGTTTGAAAGGTAAACCAGACTCATGTGGCCACCTCTTCTCTTTTGCTGCCCTGTCATTCAACTTCAGAGTTCCTGACATCTTCCAGTCTCTGTGAACTGAAAGTACTGGTGAGGGTCCCATTCTTGTGACAGAGCCAACAAACTGTCAGTCCTGCCTGGGTTTACTTAGTTATCCACTATGGCCAGATCTGGGCACACATCTCACAAGAGGTGCTTGGTAAAAGGGTTGGGAGTCAGGTCAGAAGGCATGGCCTTCTCCTCAAGTACCCTGGTGCAGACTGAAGTCGTGTCCCCACTGTTCCCACATGAAAGCCCTGAGCCCCTGTGATGATATTTTGAGGTGATGCCCTCAGAGGTAACCAGGGTGACATGAGGGCATGAGGTAGAGGTCCTAGGATAATCTGAGCTCTTATGAGCAGATGAAGGAACCAGAACGTTCTCCTTGTGTAGAACACTACACAAATAGAGTTACACAGAAACCATGTGCAGTTGTTGCTGAGCTAAGAATGAAGGAGCCTGGAACATCCTCATATGGAGCTTCCCATGACCTCGTAAGACCCTCCCATTGACAGACCCTCATTTGTTACCTCTGCCCAAGCTCATCTACTGTGGAGAACTCTTAAGTTTTAGTGATTCATTTTCAAGAACAGATTAACAAAATTTACTTAACCAGTTTATAGATGTGAAAACCCCATAAAGTACACATTTCCATACAGTTTCTGAACAAATGAAATCCAAAAATAAATTGTTGCCCTTTAGAAATGACTTCTCAAAATGGTAGCTATTTATCATTCCTTTGTTCCTTTTTAATCCCTCATTCTTTTCCCTCCTCAAGACATTTGGCAGACCTTGTTTTACAGGCCTGTTCTGAGCCTGTGCCTTCCATTAGACAAGAGAGGGAAGAAGATAATAAATACCTAATAAGGACATAAAGAAACTTAGACAGCAGAACATGTCCTTCTTCCATGCACCCTGTGTCACTGGATTTCTCCAGTTCCAAACAAAAGTGCAGAGCCAGCCACAGTGGGAGAAAATGACAGAGCTGCAGAGAGACCGTGGTTTACCTCCCTGTACTCCTTTTTTCTCTTTAATTTTGTTATTTCAATTTCTTTTATACATTCAATCACAAGTTACTTAGCTTACAAAGTGAATATTCCAACGTGTACATTTCTCACCAGTCCAGTTAACTATAAAGTAAACTCCCAAGTGTGTTGGTCCTTCCACTTCTTTGCCTCACCTCATACTATGGGATTTCTCTAGCTCCCAACCAAAAGACAGAGCCAGCCACAGTGAGAGAAAGTGATGGAACTGCAAAGAGACTGTAGGACAGCCCCATACCCATGTTTAAACTCTCACAAGTGTTGGTCCTTTCAAACATCCCCTTCTCCCCCTTGCCCCATGCCATTGGAGTTCTCTTGGTCCCAACAACAATGCAGAGCCAGCCACAGTGGGAGAAAGTGATGGAGCTACCGAAAGAATACAGCTCATATCTCCCCCCTACCCCGACTGCCTTAAATTTCCCAGGTGTGTTTGGGCTTTCAAATATCCCCTTCTTCCCCATGACCTGTGGCATTGAATATCTCTGGGTCCCAAACACAATGCAGAGCCAGCCACTGTGGGAGAAAGTGACAAAGTCGCAGAAAGACTGCAGCTGACCTCCTCTCACCCACCTTTAAACTTGCAAATGTGTTGTTCCTTTTAAACATCCCCTTCTTCCCTACCCTCCATGCCACTAGCTGGCTCCCTACACACCATGCCACTAGATGTCTCTTGGTCCAAGCACAGTAGAGAGCCAACAACAGTGGGGAAAAAATATTGGAGCTGCACATAGACTGCAGCTCTCTTCCCTTTGCCAGTGGCTTTTTAACTGCCTGGAGTCCTTTAAGGTTTCATATTTTATTGGCCATTGCATGAATTGTATCTTTTCCTTTTCTTACATCCTTCAGCACAGCCCCTCAGACCAGGTACAACTGGTCCTGAGATTATAGGGATGAATGAAGCACCTCAAACTGACTAAATACACCCTTCTCTGATTTGGAAGACAAAGATTTCTCCAAAGAACACACCTGAGAAGTAGAGCACTTCTTTCCCCAGACACTGCTGAATCAATTCCAATAAATTAGGAAGAAGTCTATAATCCATTACATTACTAAAACCCAGAGCAGAGCCATAAGAATTATGTAAAAAAAGTGATTATCTCCTGTAAAGGGTACATAAAAACCACTCATCATCCAGACAGCACAGGAGAATTTACAGAAATGTCAGAAAAAGAATTTAGAACAATTAACTAACCAACCAAACAAAATGATATGCAAAAGAGACAATGAAATCCAGAAGATGAGAAAGTCCTTCCACAAATTAAAGAAGAAGATAGGAACTGGAACTACTGCTTTCAGGAACTAAAGTAATTAGGATTTTTCTGTTGAGACTTCTCCCTCCAAACCCATTCATGATGGTAGTCCCACCCACTCCCCATATACTGCTCTCTCTCCCTGTCTTTTAATTTAAAAATTAAAAAAAAATTAAGATAAAGTATTTTATGGGCTTTCAGATCCTTTCTCTTGCCAATTCTCATCTTTCTCCCACCTATCCAGGAGAGGAAAAGTCCCTGCCACTGGAGCTAGAAATAGTGCTTTTGGTGGCATATGAGTGCAGTTTTGGTTTTTTGATTTTTAAAAAAGAATAAAAATTTTTGTTAATATTTTTGTATTATTTCCTTTCTCTGTTTTCTCTTCCTTTTTCTTTTACATTCACCACTTTGCTGCTCATTCTCTATGCTCTGAATGTCTAGACAAGTCTAAGTATGCTAAATCAAAGCCAAACATCTGAATACTATTAGGGTCAGAATATTCTTAACTTCTCACTCAATCTGCTGCCCAAAGGGAGAAAACTGGAATGGCAATGAGTTTGCAAAAACAACTCCTCCTGTACACCTCTGAACACTCAGAGTGAACTTCAAGATATTAAGGAGAAACATAACCCAGCAGATGACAAAAAAATCACCACAGAGGCACAAGAAATATGAGAAACTAAGAAAATACCTCTTCCCCAAGGGGAAAGAATAACTCCTTTTCATCTACAGACAGTACAATGGAACTCACAGAAATGTCTGGTAAAGAATTGAGAACATCGTAGTGACAAAGCTAACAGAGATGCAAGAGAAGAGAGACAATAAACTCTAGAAGAGGCAAGAGAAAAGACCTGATGAGTTACAGGAGGTGAGAAAGTTCTTGCATGATATGAAAGAGGAAATACTCACCATAAAAAAGAATAGAAAGAAACTGATAGAGATGAAGGGTATAATATAGGAAATCAAAACCTCTCTTGAAAGTATTAAAATCAGACTAGATCATACAGAAGATTGAATCTCAGATATAGAAGACAAAGTAAATGAAATAGAAAAGTCCAACATGATGACTGAGAAAGTAGCCACAAAAAAAAAAAAAAGAAAAGAAAAGAAAGGAAGACTTAGTCTACCATGAGAGCTGAGATCTAGTGATTTCAGAGATAAGAACAATAAAGATGTTTTGCTGATAATCTACCCTGGTAGAAACCCTGTCTCCCTCTATCTGTGTCTGTCTGCCTCTATCTGCCTTCCTATCTGTGTCATTTCATTTTTTTTTGACCTTTTTCTTTTTTTAAAAAAACATTTAAGGTAAAGTTTTTTTCTTGGCTCTGAAATCCCCCTTTCTCTTGGTAATAATCGGCTCTCCTTTATCCCTCCCATCTAGGCAAGAAAAGGCAGGCCAGAAGAAGACTGAGTCTGCCATGAGAGCTGAGATCTAGTGATTTCAGAGCTAAGAGCAATGAAGATGTTCTGCTGAGAATATACCTTGGTAGAACCCCTGCATCCTTTTCTCTCTCTCTCTCTGTCACTTCCTGCTTTTCTGTCTCTATTTTAATTTTTTAAAATTAAAAAAAAATTTTTTTAAGGTAAAGTTCTTTCTTGGCTCTGAAATCCTCCTTTATCTTGGTTATAATACCCTCCCCTGACCCCTCCAGCCTAGGCAAAAAAAAAAGCAGGCCAAAAAAAAGATTGATTCCACCATGAGAGGTGAGATCTAGTGATTTCAGAGATAAGAGCAATGAAGATGTTTTGCTCAGAATTTACCTTAGTAGAACCCTTGTCTCCTTCTCACTGTAACTCTATCTTTCTGCCTTTCTATATGTTTCTTTTTTTAATTTTTCTTTTTGTAAAGTTATTTTAAGGTAAAGTTTTTTCTTAGCTCTGAAATCCTCCTTTATCTTGGTAATAATCCCCTACCCTTTCTCCCTCCCATGTAGGGGAAAAAAAGACAGGCCAGAAGAAGACTAACTCCGCAATGAGAGCTGGGATCTCTTGATTTCAGAGAAAAGAGCAATGAAGATGTTCTGCTGAGAATCTACTCTGGCAAAAAAAAAAAAAAAAAAAAGGCAGGCCAGAAGAAGAATGAGTCTGTCATGAGAGTTAAGATCTAGTGATTTCAGAGACAAAAGCAATGAAGATGTTCTTCTCAGAATCTACCTTGGTAGAACTCATGTCTCCTTCTATCTATCTCTGTCTCTTTTTTCTTTTCTTTTCTTTTCTTCTTCTTTTTTTTTTTTTTTGTTTTGCTATAGGGCACATGTGCTTGCCAGACAGACAAAGAGAGACAGAGAGATAGAAAGTGAGAAATCACCTCCCGGGGGGATGGCCACACCGCAATCCCTTCTCCTCCATTCTCCTCTTGGGATCTTGGGCATGCACGCACACATGCCTGGCGTTGAGTTTTAAGCCACCGGGTCTAGAAAGCCAAAGTCGACTGCGTGGGAGTCCAGCGACATAGCCATTACGCTAACTGCTGGTCCCTATCTCTATCTCTTTCTGCTTTTCTGTCTCTGTCATTTCATTTTTAAAAATTTTTCTTTTTTAAAAAAATTTATAAGATAATGTTTTTTCTTGGATCTGAAATCCTCCTTTATCTTGGTAATAATCCCCTCCCCTTTCTGCTTCCCAGCTAGGCAAAAGGGGAGGCCAGAATACTGAATCCACCATGAGAGTGGAGATCTATTGATTTCATAGATAAGAGCAATGAACATCTGCTGAGAAATCACACTGGCAATAAAAGGCAGGTCAGCAGAAGACAGAGTCTGCTATGAGAGTTGAGATCTAGTGATTTCAGAGATAAGAGCAAATGAACATGTTCTGCTGAAAATCTAACCTGGTAGGGAACCAGCAGTTAGTGTAATGGCTATGTCACTGGACTCCCATGCAGTCGACCGCGGTTCATGTCCCAGACCCGGTGGCTTAAAATTCATGCTGGGCACGTGTGCGTGCGTGCCCAAGATCCCAAGAGAAGAATGGAGGAGAAGGGATTGCGGCGTGGCCATCCCCCCTGGGGGGTGATTTCTCGCTTTCTGTCTCTCTGTCTCTCTCTGTCTGGTGAGCGCACGCACCCTATAGCGAAAACCTCTCAAAAAAATAATAAAATAAAAAAACCCAAAAATAAAATAAAATAAAAAACCCCAAAAAACTATTTGAAGGAAAAAAATGGTTTTGTACATGGGGTGAAACAATATAAATTCAAAACTTATAGATAAGGGTTAGCTCTATTGCTCATCTCTTTAAAAAGTTTATACAAATATACAGTCAAAACCAACAAGAGTATCTCCCTTGAAACATTATTTCTACGGCTTTCCAAGTAGACCACAGGACTGCACAATGTCTTGGAATGTCCTCAGAAAACTCTGTCAGTGATCAGGTAACAGATTAAAAACCCCAGAGTCCTTTCTTTCAAATGGAAGAGGGAAGATAAAGGGACAGAGAAACTATTCAAATTTCATCTTCTTCTTGTTCCTGGTGGTTCCCCCCCCCCCCCTCTGCCTCCTTGGAAGCCACCTCGCCCTCCAAAGCTTCCTCTGCCACCAAATCCACCTTGGCCTCCTCTACCTCCACCTTGGGCTCCAAAACCTCCTCTGCTTCCACCTTGACCCCTGAAGCCACCTTCACCCTTAGGCTTGGCCCAAATCAAGGTAACTTTGTTTCCATCAATTTCACCATCTTCCATGGCCTCCTTGGCAGCTTTGGCATCTTCCTCACTGTTGAAGTCTACAAAACCAAACCCTTTGGAGGA
>NW_006160018.1:56166-58878 GCF_000334495.1 Tupaia belangeri chinensis
CAGCTTACAACGGCAGAGTGTGTGGCGGGGGGGGGGCACAGATGAGTCTTGAGGAACTCCAGTGATATTGATGGTGGCCATGAACACTGAAAATCCCAGAGTGTGTATGCTCAGTGGCCAGCTATAGCTCGAGACTGAGGCGAAAGCTGTCTTAGTTGCCTTTTACTCCTTTGTTTCTGGCTGTTACTTCTTTAGTTTTCCTGGAACAGTACTTTCTTCAGGGTTTCTTGGAGAGCTGGCCCGGTACTGGCAAATTCTTTCAGGTCTTGTTTGTCTGAGAATTCAATCTTTTTCCTTCCCCCCATATTAAGGATAATCTTGCAGGATACAATAATCTTGGTTGATATTGTTTCTCTCTTAACACTTTCAATACATCTTCCCATTCTTTTCTTGCTTGCATTGTTTCCATTGAGAAGTCTGATGTTAACCTGATGGGGTGACCTTTGTAAGTCACTTGTCATTTCTCTCTTGCCAGTTTTAGTATCTTATCTTTATCTGTGGTCTTAGCCAGTCAGGCTATGATATGCCTTGGGGAAGATCTTCTTGGGTTGATTCTATTTGGGGTCTTTTGTATTTCTTGGGTCTGGATGCTTGAGTGCCTCTCTAGACTTGGGAAATTTTCTTCCAAGATTTCCAAGCCCTTATTAGTTTCTTCATCTTCTGGGATACCAATTATTCGGATGTTAGGACCTCTAATGGGATCTAGTATTTCTCGTATGTTATCATTTTTTTGTGTGTATTTTCTCTATCTTTTTGGTGGTTTTCTCTAGGTCAGAAGTTTTATCTTTTACATCAGAGATTTTATCTTCAGCGTGGTCTAATTGACTTTTAATACTTTCGAGAGAGTTTCTGATTTCCTGTATTACAGACTTCACCTCTAATAGTTCCATCTTATTCTTTTTTAGCGTGTCCATTTCTTCCTTCATATTGTGGAAGGGCTTTCTAATCTCTTGTAGTTCATTGTCTCTTTTCTGTTCCAGCTCATAGTATTTGTTCAACATCAAAGTCTCTCTCTGTTGTGTTTAGAAATGTGATCCAATGATGAGTATTCTCTTCAGGTATACAAAAAAAAAGTATCTCCTTTTTCACAGGTGGTTCAGTGAAAGGGAGGATCCCAGAGAGTCTTAATATACTAGAATATTTTAGAACTATAATTCTAGACCTATCTAAACTGCCAGGAATGGTGTAGATAAAGGAAGTGAGGACCAAATAAGTGGGAAGAAAATAATAAGGAGAATAAAGAAAAAGAAAGCATTTGGCACGCAATTTCGCCAAGGGTTGGAAGATGGGAGTGGGATGTCTGTAGGGTTGAGAGCGTTCCTATGTGGTAAGGAGAAGAGAGAAATTTACAAATGAAAGAAGAGGAGAAGGGGAGAGAAAAAAAAGTGTACCTGGCTAACAGAGAGAGGGGTCTCTGGCTTGGGGGTCCCAGGACTGGAGCTGTGGCGGGGAGCCCTGCCTCAAAATTTTTGATCAACTGAACTGTGGAGAAATGTTCACATATTGAAATGTTCACATATAATGTGACCGAATATATATAACACCATACCTCCCATCCCAACAATGCTCTTCCTCCATATCCTTCCTCCAAATGTCCTTCCTTAGGCCCCACTCCTGCCTTTTGGCTATTCATATGTCATCTTTAGAGACTGTTTTTTTCAACTCTTTCTCCCATCTTTTAATAGGGTTGATCTTTTTTTTTTTTTTTTGGAACAGCTACTTGAATTCTAACAGCTGCTTGTGTATTCTGGTTATCAGTCCCTTATCTGATGCATAATTTACAAAAATATTTTCCTATTCTGAGGGCTGTCAATTCACACTAATTAGTGGGGCATGGGGAAGGACATTTGGAGGAGGGATACGGAAATAGAGCATTGACGGGACAGGGAGGTAGTGGTGTTATCTGTTGACTATATTTTGAAAAACTGGACTGGGAAGAAATGTTCACATATTGAAATGTTCACTTTGTAAGCTAAATAATGTCATTGAATGTATAAAAATAAATTAAAAAAATAAATTTTTTTAAGATAAAGTTTTATATCGGCTCTGAAATCCTCCTTTATTGTGGTAATAATCCTCTCCCCTTGTCCCATCCTATGTAGGAAAAAAAAAGAAAAAAAAACAGGCTGGAACAAGACAGTCCACCATGAGAGTTGAGATCTAGTGATTTCAGAGATAAGAGCAATGAAGATGTTCTAGTGAGAATCTACCCTGGTAGAACCCCTGTCTCCTTCTCTCTGTCTCTCTCTGTCTCTTTTTGCCTATCTGTCTTTGTCTTTTTATTTTTTTTACTTTCTCTTTTAAAAAAATTTTAAGATAATGTTTTCTCTCGGCTCTAAAATCCTCCTTTACCTTAGTAATAACCTCCTCCCTTTTTTCCCTCCCGTCTAGGCAATTAAAGGCAGGCCAGAAGAAGACTTAGTCTGGCATGAGAGCTGAGATCTAGAGATTTCAGAAATAAGAGCAATTAAGATGTTCTGCTGAGAATCTATCCTGGCAAAAAAGGTAAGCAAGAAGAAGACTAAGTCCATCATGAGAGCTGATATGTAGTCATTTCAGAGATAAGAGCAATAAAGATGTTCTTTTCAGAACCTACCCTGGCCAAAAAAAGGACAGGGTGGAAGAAGACTGAGTCCACCGTGAGAGGTGAGACCTAGTGATTTCAGAGATTAGAACAATGAAGATGTTCTGCTGAGACTCTATCCTGGTAGA
>NW_006160018.1:58900-70525 GCF_000334495.1 Tupaia belangeri chinensis
TCTGTCTCTTTCTGTCTGTCTCTGACATTTCATTTTTTAAAAAATTTTCTTTTTAATTTTTTTTTTAAAGATAAAGTTTGTTCTTGGGTTTTAAATCCTCCTTTAACTTGGTAAGAATCCCCTCCAAGTTCCTTCTTCCATCTAGGCAAATAAGGCAGGCCAGAAGAAGACTGAGTCTGCCATGATAGCTGAGATCTAGTGAATTCAGAGATAAGAGTAATGTAGATGTTTTGCTGAGAAGCTACCATGGTAGGACCCCTGTCTCCTCTCTCCCACTCACTTTCTCTCTCTCTCTCTCTTTTTCTGCCTTTCTGTTCTATGTTGTTTTTCTTTTAATTTTTCTTTTTAAACATTTTTAAGGTTATTTTTTTCTTGGCTTTGAAATCTTCCTTTATCTTGGTAATAATCCCCACCCCTTTCTCCCTCCCATCTAGGCAAAAAACTGAAGGCAAGAAGAAGACTGAGTCCATCATGAGAGCTTAGATCTAGTGATTTTAGAGATAAGCGCAATGAAGATCATCTGCTGAGAATCCACCCTGGCAAAAAAGAAAAGGTAGGCCTGAAGAGGACTGAGTCTGCCATGAGTTCTCAGATCTAGTGATTTCAGAGATAATAGCAATCAAGATTTTCTGTTGAGAATCTACCCAGGTATGACCCCATCTCCTTCTCTCTCTTTGTAGCTTTCTGCATTTCTATCTTTTCATTTAAATTTTTTTAAATTACTTTAAGGTAAAGTTTTTTCTTGGCTCTGAAATACTGCTTTATCTTGATAATAGCCCATTCCCCTTCCCCCTTCCCATCTAGGCAATAATAGGCAGGCCAGAAAAATACTGAGTCTGCCATGAGAGTTGAGATCTAGTGATATCACAGATAAGAGCAATGATGTTCTGCGGAGAATCTACTCTGGTAGATACCCTGTCTCCTCTCTCTCTCTCTCTGCCTTTCTCTCTCTGTCTTTTCATTTTTTTAATTCTTTTTTTTTCAAAAATTTTTTAAGGTAAAGTTTTATCTTGATTCTGAATTCCCCCTTTATCTTGGTAATAATCTCCTCCCCTTTTGCCCTCCCATCTAGGCAAAAAAAAAAAAAAATAGAAGAAGAAGAAGAAAACTGAGTCCATCGTCCAACAGGAAGGCTGAGATCGAGTGACTTCATGTGGCACACATGCGCGCCACATGACCTTTATTTTTTTATTTCTGTAATTAACAAATATATAATGTTTTGTTTGCTTTATCCATTTTTTCTTTTTTCTTTTTCTTTTTCTTTATTTTCTTATCTTTTTTCTTTTACCTCATCCCTTTGCTGCTCAGCTTCCACCTACTGTGTGTCTACGGAAGTCTACATGAAAAGTTGCCAAAATCTGAATACCATTTGGGTCCTCATATTCCTCAACTCCTACTGAATCTGTGTTACAAAGGGAGAAAAATACAGCACCAAAGAGTTTGCAGACCACATCCTCCTGTGAGCCTCTGATTGCTCAGATTGGTCTTGCAGAAAAAGCCCCCCCCCTTTTGCCCCCCCATCTAGGCAAAAAAAAAAAAAAATAGAAGAAGAAGAAGAAAACTGAGTCCATCGTCCAACAGGAAGGCTGAGATCGAGTGACTTCATGTGGCACACATGCGCGCCACATGACCTTTATTTTTTTATTTCTGTAATTAACAAATATATAATGTTTTGTTTGCTTTATCCATTTTTTCTTTTTTCTTTTTCTTTTTCTTTATTTTCTTATCTTTTTTCTTTTACCTCATCCCTTTGCTGCTCAGCTTCCACCTACTGTGTGTCTACGGAAGTCTACATGAAAAGTTGCCAAAATCTGAATACCATTTGGGTCCTCATATTCCTCAACTCCTACTGAATCTGTGTTACAAAGGGAGAAAAATACAGCACCAAAGAGTTTGCAGACCACATCCTCCTGTGAGCCTCTGATTGCTCAGATTGGTCTTGCAGAAATTAGGAAGAAATGGACAACCCATCAGATGACTAGAAGTCACCACAGGGTCACCAGAAATATGTGAAACCAAGAAAATACCTCACCCCCAAGGGAAAAGAGTAACTCCTGTTCATCCACAGACAGTACAGTGGAAATCATGGAAATGTCTGATGAAGAATTTAGAGTATTCATAATGACAAATCTAACAGAGATGAGAGAGAAGAGGGACAATGAACACCAGAAGAAAAAAGCTGATGAGTCCTAGGATGTGACGAATTTCTTATGAGAGCTAAAAGAGGAAATACACAACATAAAAAAAGAGTCAAATGGAACTGTTGGAGATGAAGGCTATAATACAGGAAGTCAAAACCTCCTTTCAAAGTATTACAAGCAGACTAGATCGTACAGAAAATCAAACCTCAGATGTAGAAGACAGGATCGCTGGACTAGTAAAATCCACCACCAAGACTGAGAAAATAACCCTTCAAAATGAGAATAACATACAAGAAATACTAGATACTATTAAACGTCCAAACATCTGGATAATTGGTAACCCAGAAGGTGAAAAAAAAAGAATTCAGAATATTTATGGTAACAAAATTCTATGAGATGTATGAGAAAAGTGACATTGAGCTCCAAGAGGTAAAAAGGTCCTTCCATGATGTGAAAGAAGAATTGGACACCATAAAAAGAAATCGAACAGAACTGTTAGATATAAAGGCTGTAATATAGAAAATTAAAACCTCCCTCGAAAGTATTAAAAGCAGGTTAGACCATGCAGAAGATCGAATTTCAGAAGAACACAAAATTTCTAACCTAGAAAAAATTATCAAAAATACTGAGAAAACAGTCAAGAAAACTCAGGATAATATATGAGAAATATTGGATACCATGAAATGCCCAAATATCCAAATAATTGGTATCCCAGAAGATGAACCAATAAGAGCATGGATAATCTATTCCCTGAAATTCTGGAAGAAAACTTTCCAAGTCAAGAGAGGCATTCAAACATCCAGACCCAAGAAATAAAAAGAACCCCAAGTAAAATCAATCCAAGATGATCCTCTCCATGGCACATCATAGCTAGATTGACCAAAATAACAGACGAAGACAAGATACAAAGATTGCAAGAGAGAATGTCAAATCACCTACAAAGGCTAGCTATCCCATCAGGCTAACACTGGATACAATGCCAGCATGGAAGGAATGGGGAAATATATTCAAAGTGTTAAATGAAAAACAATTTCAACCAAGAATACTTTACCCAGGAAGATTATCCTTCATATGGGAAAAGAAAATAAAAATGTTCCCAGATAAATAAAACCTGATAGAATTTACCAACTCCAGACCAGCTCTTCAAAAATTCTGAAAGGAGTACTATACCAAAAAAACTAAAGAGAGACAGACAGTTACAAGAGAACAAAAACAACCAAGAATATGGCCACCTTAATGTTAGGGACAAGTCTAGAAATGTTGTGGCGTGAGATATTATGAAGACTGAGATTCCTGGCCAGAGACTGCCATCCTGGACAGGGACTGCTGGCCCTGACACTGGCAGGAAGCATTTGGGATGACAGCCCCAATCCACAGCTTTGCAGAGCATTTAAGCACAAAACCCACAAGGGAACATTATACTTTGCAAGGGTCGGATGAGGTGGGTTGTAAGGGAGGAAGGGCTGTAAGGGTCAGGGTGAGGGGGGTTGCAAGGGAGGAAGGGCTGCAAGGGTTGTTATATCCCTTTACCAGCAGTCTGTTAGCAGTTTACAGAGGTAGAGCAGCGTGTCTTTTGTTAAATGTAACCACATCCTTTTTTACTCTGCTCTATGGGGTGGGTGTGGCAGGCCTATGGAATGCATTTTAGCCTAACATACACCATTTTTCTTACCTGTTTTAGTCCATCAGATTCCCCACTGGCTTTTCCTCTTTCTTTTCTTTTCACTTCTTTTTTTTGGGAGAGGTTTTTGCTATAGGGCACATGCGCTCACCAGAAAGACAGAGAGAGACAGAGAGAAAGCGAGAAATCATCCCCCAGGGCAGATGGCCACGCCACAATCCCTTCTCCTCCCGGGATCTTGGGCATGCGCGCACACACACCTGGCGTGAGTTTTAAGCCACCGGGTCCGGGACACGAACCACAGTCGACTATGTGGGAGTCCAGCGACATAGCCATTACACTAACTGCTGGTCCCCCCCCCCCTGGCTTTTTCTGAGATTCAAGTCTTTGAATCTGTTTATTGTACCAGAATGGGACAATAATCAATACTTGTAATTATTAATTGTTAAACCAGTTTTCTTTATTTTTCTTCTTCACCTCTAACCTCTATTTCAGTTGGTTTAAACTTTTTTTTTATCACCCCAGACTGTTTGGTATAAAAACAGCAAGCTTCACTCAGTGTCAAACACAGGCTTCTCTATTTTAAGAACAAGAGATCTAAGCCTCGTCTATTTTGTTTTCTCTCGACATCCCTTCCCAGAGTAACAGTGCATTTGAGGGAAGATGTGGGTTAAAATCCAAAAGTGGGGGAAATCCAGGGTTCTCAAACAAGCTAGGACTTATGCAGGGGGTTATGCATTTGTCAGTCCCAGTGGGGGTGTGGTGAATCCAATGTTGCTCCTGGCAACTTGACTATAGTTGGCCTAGTCAGGACGACAGGAAAAGGACCAGCATAATGAGTGTCCAGGGAGGCAGGCTCATGATTTCAGATTCAGATCAAGTCCCTGGGCTGGAGGTCGCCAGCAGGTGTCAGCTGGGTTGGAGACCTAAAGGCTGGTGAGCTTCCCGGAGAAGGTGTTGCATCCTTTTGCTGATACCTGTAGGGCTTGCAGGGACTTCAAAAGGGCATGATTAGAAAGTTCCCCTTTTATCTCCTCATCAATCGAGGACAAGTGGAGGCAGCTCTCCAAACATTATTTTAAAGGGGGTCAACTCCTATACATAAGGGGTGCAATGCA
Source organism: Tupaia belangeri chinensis (assembly GCF_000334495.1). Taxonomy (NCBI): domain Eukaryota; kingdom Metazoa; phylum Chordata; class Mammalia; order Scandentia; family Tupaiidae; genus Tupaia; species Tupaia belangeri. Next base: position 63,781 of record NW_006160018.1, read on the forward strand.
CATGAAGAAGGGCAAAGGGAAGAAGACTCACTCAGTTTTCACCAGTCTCCAACTTCAACTTGGTTAAAGCTTTTTTAAACATCCTATTTATCTTCTCTACCTGTCTTTTGAATTGTGAGGTTGATAGACATGGTGAAGTTTTCCATCTTTTTTTTCTTTGAGAGTATTTTTGCTATAGGTTGCGTGCATTTGCCAGAAAGACAGAGAGATAGAAAGTGAGAAATCAGCCCCCAAGGGGGATGGCCATGCCACAATCCCTTCTCCTCCATTCTCCTCTCAGGATCTTAGGGCACGCATGCACACGTGCCCGGCGTGAGTTTAAGTCGCCGGGTCTGGGACTTGAACTACAGTCAACTACATGGGAGTCCAGCGACATAGCCATTACGCTAACTGCTGGTCCTGTGAAGTTTTCCATTTTTGAACATTTTGCCAATAATTGAGTAACACAGGTGGTGAACGCCAGGCCATTGTTGGACCCCAGATTACTGGTAACCCAAAGCATGGGACAATTTTAGACAATAATTTTAAGCAACTACCTGTACTGTCTTGGACTTGGTGGGGTATGCCACCAACTAACCAGGAAAAGTGTCTATGAACACCAGCAGGAGTGGTGCCCTGCTGACTCGTTAGGGAGCTTGGTGAGGTCGAGCCTCAAGTATTCTCCAGGGCTCTGTTCTCAAAGCCTGGTCCCATGGTACAGGGGAACTGACTTTCCAAGGTTTACTTGAGCACAGATGTAACATCTTCTGGCTGTGTCTTCGGCAATTTTTGCCAGCCCAGGAATGTAACAGTCCCTCTTGAGAAGTTCTATTACCTTTGTTTCCCTAGATGAGTGTTCCAATAGAGTAGGGAGATAAGGCCCCATCCTAGAGCATCTGAGAGGAGTCACCCATCAAGCAGCTCTTTCCATTCCTCAGGCTGGTCTATAGTATCTAGGGCATGGCCTAATTCTTCTTTCTTCCAGAGTGTATCTACATTTTTAGCAAAGGTTCAAAGAGGAAGCATGAGGGGATTTGCAGGGGTCCTACTGGCTTTAGGGTGACATCTGTGGCTACCCTGTTTGCACAGGCAATTTGGCCATCTTGATGTCTAGCCTCTTGGATAAGTCTAGCCATTAGTAGATCATAGTCCACTTTCATGGTCTCAGAGTTTGCATTAGGCCCCTCTTCATGATGCCCTTTGTCTCAGCCATGTACAGTTGGAACGGCTTTGAGACATCAAGGAGGCCTAAAGCTGAGGCACTCACCAAAGCAGTCTTCAAGGCTTGGAAGGCTCATTCCTTTTCCTTCGTCCATCTCAAGTCTGGATCCTTTCCTCCCCCCCATTGTGGCATAAAGGGGTCTGGCTATTTTGGCAAAGTCTAGAATCCAGAGGTGGCAGTATCCCACAGTTCCAAGGAACTCTTGCACTTTTTGCTTTGTGGTTGGAGTGGGGATGTTCAAGATGGCTTGGATGCAGCCTGAAAAGTCTGCTTACCTCTCTCCAGGTTGTAGCCCAGATATGTGGCCTGAGCGGGGCAGAGCTGGGCCTTCTTGGCTGAGGCCTGATACCTGAGATCTGTCAGAGTCTGCAGCAGGGCCATGTGGCCTGGAGGCATTGGTCCCTTGTCTCGGCCACCAGAAGGAGGTTGTCTACATTTTCCCCAGACTGGGGTGCCTAGGTTTTCTGCTTGGTGGTTTCTTTGACCTCCTTGTCCCTGGGGAATGTCTGTCCCTGGGGAATATCTGTCTTCTTGATTTTTTTCTCATCTTTTGAGTTTGGACAGTCTCACTGTCCTCTCAGTTACTGAAGAGTTTTTGAGATACCTCCATGAGTTCTGACAGCATTTTTCCCTCAAACTCCTCTAACTTTTGTGTTTTTCTCCTAATGTCTGGGGCCAACTGGGTCACGAACGCGATGCTCATTGCTTGCCTATTCTCTGAGGACTCTGGGTCCATGGGAGCATAGCATCGGTAGGCCCCAAAGAGTCTCTCTAGGAAGGCAGCGGGAGACTCACTCAGACCCTGCATGGTTTTGCTCACCTTGACTTTGGTTGCTGGGCTTCCATGCCACTACTCTAATCCCTCTCAGTGGAGTTTGGCAATACTGACTGAGAGCCTCCTTACCATAATTCGTGTTGATCTCCATATCTGGACCCAGGACAAGTTTCCAGGATTCCACCTCAATTTGTTCTCTTTTACTGTGATGTGAATAAGGTCTGGAGGAGTTGCTGACAGTCATCCCAGGTCGGCTGGTGGGGAAAAAGACAGACTCCAAAAGATGAGGACCTGGGGGTTTTGCAAGAAAGAAGGGCTTTGATTTTTCCCATTTTACAGGCACTAGTTAAAAAAAGAACATCGATTATAAATGAATATATTCTGAGTTTCTCCAAGACCTGTTACAATTCTTTACCAGATAAGAGTGATCTAACAACACAAACCACTTTACTCTTTAATTCTTACCAAAGTGCTACTGCATTTGTGTCTTAAATTAGTCCAGCTGTTTTGCTGCATGCAGCCAAAGGTTTTCATGAGCAGAAGCAACATGAATTTTCCCTGTCATGATAGTACACAGGTCAAAGGGTCTTAGCCTGGTAAAAGCGACACAGAAATGGTGAGTGAGCAGCACCCAATGGGGCTCCTGCATAGGCGGGATGAATTTTTCATTTGATTTCTTCTTTCTTCTTCTTTTTTTCTTTTTTTTTCTTTTTGGAGAGATTTTCGCTATAGGGCGCATGCGCTCGCCAGACATTAGAGAGAGACATTAGAGAGAGAAAGCGAGAAATCACCCCCCAGGGGGGATGGTCACACCGCAATCCCTTCTCCTCCATTCTCCTCTCGGGATCTTGGGCACACACAGACACGCGCCCGGCATGAGTTCTAAGCCACCAGGTCCGGAATGCGAACCGCGGTCGACTACGTGGGAGTCCAGCGACATAGCCATATGCTAACTGCTGGTTCCCGAATTTTTCATTTGATTTCATTGAGGCACACAGAAAGAAACTCTTTCAGGCCTGCTTTTAGGTCTACACTCTGAGAATTCAGCTAGACACCTTTGGCCCTCCAAAGTACCTGATTCAGCCCCCCTCCATTCTCACCTTTGGGGGATGGCCATAAGTTTTGTTCTGTCTCAGTGAATGGTGCTATATCAAAAGGAACAATTTTTGTTACTCTAGAATTGAGCAGTTAAGACACTCTTAAATGTATTCATTTATTCATTTAGTTTCTATGTAGATTCTCTTTCATACAGCTTAGTTAAATCCTCTCTAGAGGTGTGATTACTGATATCTGTCTGAACCCTCTGAGATCAGATTTGAGATTTATTTGAAGCGAGGGAGCCAGATATGAGACCCTTTATTGAGCCTCACAGAAAATTTCGTACTTTGTTTTGAGGGCAAGGCATTTGTTTGGTTCTTTGTTGGATAAATCAGGCAGATTTTGGTCGGGAACTTTTATCCAAGGCCAGGTAACCACTCTGGGTCTTGTTGAACTAGATGGATCCAGATTTTCATGTATAGAATTTGTTCTGGGTGGCTAGGATTTCCATAGACAGTGTGTCAGACTCATCGGGCTGTGAATAAATCTAAAGTCCCTTCTGGGGAGAGCCCACACCAAAGGTTGGCCATTTTCAATCGGCGGAATTTTCCCAAATCAAAAGGGGTCACAGTAAACCCATAATCTTTTCCCTCTTACTTGAAATATTTGAAATTATCCAGAAAAAAATCGAGGGGAGTCCAATGTGAGGAAATTCCTTGTCCCATGCTTGTTGCTTGACTACATAGACTTTTTTTTTTTTTTATTATAAATTTTTTTTTTCTTTTCTCAGGGGTGCCTTCTGGGCCTCCCCTGTTTGCACAGGCAATTTGGCCATCTTGATGTCTAGCCTCTTGGATAAGTCTAGCCATTAGTAGATCATAGTCCACTTTCATGGTCTCAGAGTTTGCATTAGGCCCCTCTTCATGATGCCCTTTGTCTCAGCCATGTACAGTTGGAACGGCTTTGAGACATCAAGGAGGCCTAAAGCTGAGGCACTCACCAAAGCAGTCTTCAAGGCTTGGAAGGCTCATTCCTTTTCCTTCGTCCATCTCAAGTCTGGATCCTTTCCTCCCCCCCATTGTGGCATAAAGGGGTCTGGCTATTTTGGCAAAGTCTAGAATCCAGAGGTGGCAGTATCCCACAGTTCCAAGGAACTCTTGCACTTTTTGCTTTGTGGTTGGAGTGGGGATGTTCAAGATGGCTTGGATGCAGCCTGAAAAGTCTGCTTACCTCTCTCCAGGTTGTAGCCCAGATATGTGGCCTGAGCGGGGCAGAGCTGGGCCTTCTTGGCTGAGGCCTGATACCTGAGATCTGTCAGAGTCTGCAGCAGGGCCATGTGGCCTGGAGGCATTGGTCCCTTGTCTCGGCCACCAGAAGGAGGTTGTCTACATTTTCCCCAGACTGGGGTGCCTAGGTTTTCTGCTTGGTGGTTTCTTTGACCTCCTTGTCCCTGGGGAATGTCTGTCCCTGGGGAATATCTGTCTTCTTGATTTTTTTCTCATCTTTTGAGTTTGGACAGTCTCACTGTCCTCTCAGTTACTGAAGAGTTTTTGAGATACCTCCATGAGTTCTGACAGCATTTTTCCCTCAAACTCCTCTAACTTTTGTGTTTTTCTCCTAATGTCTGGGGCCAACTGGGTCACGAACGCGATGCTCATTGCTTGCCTATTCTCTGAGGACTCTGGGTCCATGGGAGCATAGCATCGGTAGGCCCCAAAGAGTCTCTCTAGGAAGGCAGCGGGAGACTCACTCAGACCCTGCATGGTTTTGCTCACCTTGACTTTGGTTGCTGGGCTTCCATGCCACTACTCTAATCCCTCTCAGTGGAGTTTGGCAATACTGACTGAGAGCCTCCTTACCATAATTCGTGTTGATCTCCATATCTGGACCCAGGACAAGTTTCCAGGATTCCACCTCAATTTGTTCTCTTTTACTGTGATGTGAATAAGGTCTGGAGGAGTTGCTGACAGTCATCCCAGGTCGGCTGGTGGGGAAAAAGACAGACTCCAAAAGATGAGGACCTGGGGGTTTTGCAAGAAAGAAGGGCTTTGATTTTTCCCATTTTACAGGCACTAGTTAAAAAAAGAACATCGATTATAAATGAATATATTCTGAGTTTCTCCAAGACCTGTTACAATTCTTTACCAGATAAGAGTGATCTAACAACACAAACCACTTTACTCTTTAATTCTTACCAAAGTGCTACTGCATTTGTGTCTTAAATTAGTCCAGCTGTTTTGCTGCATGCAGCCAAAGGTTTTCATGAGCAGAAGCAACATGAATTTTCCCTGTCATGATAGTACACAGGTCAAAGGGTCTTAGCCTGGTAAAAGCGACACAGAAATGGTGAGTGAGCAGCACCCAATGGGGCTCCTGCATAGGCGGGATGAATTTTTCATTTGATTTCTTCTTTCTTCTTCTTTTTTTCTTTTTTTTTCTTTTTGGAGAGATTTTCGCTATAGGGCGCATGCGCTCGCCAGACATTAGAGAGAGACATTAGAGAGAGAAAGCGAGAAATCACCCCCCAGGGGGGATGGTCACACCGCAATCCCTTCTCCTCCATTCTCCTCTCGGGATCTTGGGCACACACAGACACGCGCCCGGCATGAGTTCTAAGCCACCAGGTCCGGAATGCGAACCGCGGTCGACTACGTGGGAGTCCAGCGACATAGCCATATGCTAACTGCTGGTTCCCGAATTTTTCATTTGATTTCATTGAGGCACACAGAAAGAAACTCTTTCAGGCCTGCTTTTAGGTCTACACTCTGAGAATTCAGCTAGACACCTTTGGCCCTCCAAAGTACCTGATTCAGCCCCCCTCCATTCTCACCTTTGGGGGATGGCCATAAGTTTTGTTCTGTCTCAGTGAATGGTGCTATATCAAAAGGAACAATTTTTGTTACTCTAGAATTGAGCAGTTAAGACACTCTTAAATGTATTCATTTATTCATTTAGTTTCTATGTAGATTCTCTTTCATACAGCTTAGTTAAATCCTCTCTAGAGGTGTGATTACTGATATCTGTCTGAACCCTCTGAGATCAGATTTGAGATTTATTTGAAGCGAGGGAGCCAGATATGAGACCCTTTATTGAGCCTCACAGAAAATTTCGTACTTTGTTTTGAGGGCAAGGCATTTGTTTGGTTCTTTGTTGGATAAATCAGGCAGATTTTGGTCGGGAACTTTTATCCAAGGCCAGGTAACCACTCTGGGTCTTGTTGAACTAGATGGATCCAGATTTTCATGTATAGAATTTGTTCTGGGTGGCTAGGATTTCCATAGACAGTGTGTCAGACTCATCGGGCTGTGAATAAATCTAAAGTCCCTTCTGGGGAGAGCCCACACCAAAGGTTGGCCATTTTCAATCGGCGGAATTTTCCCAAATCAAAAGGGGTCACAGTAAACCCATAATCTTTTCCCTCTTACTTGAAATATTTGAAATTATCCAGAAAAAAATCGAGGGGAGTCCAATGTGAGGAAATTCCTATTCCCATGCTTGTTGCTTGACTACATAGACTTTTTTTTTTTTTTATTATAAATTTTTTTTTTCTTTTCTCATCACAACACACATATGAATTTTCCATCCAAAATACACTGTGCATTGGCTCAATCAAGCACATCAACATATATGTTCTCAGCAAATGATTTCCCAATTTTTGTGTCCTGCATACCTTGCCTTTTGTTTTGCCATCCTAGGTTCCCCATCCCCACCCTCTGCCATGTCCCATCTTC
>NW_006160018.1:73292-77480 GCF_000334495.1 Tupaia belangeri chinensis
CGCGGGGGTGTGAGCCGCTGAGCTGTCTTCCATTGGCGGGCGCCGTGGCTGCTGCTTCTGCGGGGGCCTTCTTTCGTTGGCGGGCGCTGCCGACTACATAGACTTTGACAACAATAAGCAACTCCCTGGAGCTTTAATCCACAAAACAAACAAGGGGAGACGACACCGAACAATGATAAACAAGACAAGAAAAATGATACAAATTGTCCCAAAGAGGAGACAGACCTGATAGTTGGCCCCCGCCCATCACCATGGCATGGGATGAAACCTAGACCCAGCCTCGGGGAACAATGGGGTGTCCAGCTTCTAGTGGGTCTCCTCAAACACAAGGTAGGCAATGACAAACATTTCAGCCCACACTGGCCAGGAAGAATATGTTTCAGATTATCTCAAGCAGAAAATAACTCCCCTCCCTGTGTCCACTGTCACGGCACAGGGTCAATGAACCTCACCACCGAACAGGACCAAACTCAGACTCTGGGATGTGGTGGTGTGTCCAGCTCTATCCAATGAGTTTCTTCCTGGGGGCTCTGGAATCCAAGCCCCCTTTCTGTAACCAGTCACTTCCTCGGAGCCCACTTCTCATTAAGTGAACTCCCCCCCAGGCTCACCTCTGAGCCCCACAGAGTTAGTAGGTTTAGCAGAAATGGCTGCTGAATAAACAGCTGGCAAAGAGACAGACAAAGGCTCGTTTCCACAATTTAATTTTAAATTTTGTTTTAACCAGTTGTCTCGGGCCAGAGAGTCCTCAACCTGGGGCTGAGGAATGTTCCTCAGAGGCCTTACCCTAGATGCAAGGAACTCTTCTGATCCTAGACTCCCAGGAGTGGTTTGGTTTAGTTGAACCCATGAACAAGAGGCCCTCTAGCCAGTGGCTTGGTGAATCTCTGTTCGCCGAACCTGATAGGCCTGTGCCCTTACTGATCACCAAATCTCAATACTCTCATTTCCCAGATAGCCCCTTACACAACAGGAGCAGCAATCTGAACTAGACAGAGATCAGGGGATGGGGGAATCCTGGTTCTTCCTTCCTCCCCAAGTGCCTTTCCACTTTAGGAACATGGTAGTCTCCCAAAACAAGAGTGCATTGGAGAACCCCTGAAGGTGAGGGCAAAGAGTTTGAGGGGTTGAAGGTGAGAGGACAAAATGCTTGCCCTGCAGTCACTCAAAAAGAAACCAACTAGAAAGTCAAGGAAGACCTGCTGCTGGCAGAGAAGGCAAGACCCAGTGGAGCGACAGAACCAACGGAGGGTCTCACAGATCTCTGGATCCAACACAGCCTGAGTAACCTGCTCCAAAAGCAGCACCCCCAACTCCTAGGACAAAGGAACATCCTGCCATGAATAGACCTCTGTCTCCAGAAAAGGCAGAGAGAGCAAGAAGAGAAACCACTCACCAACAGACAACCAAGGCAATCTCTGGGCTTCTCCTCCCTGCCCAAGGGTTTGGCAATGGCCTGAGTGCCAGCCAGAAAATCCAGACAGAATTCTCAAGGCCCTGATAAAGTCAGAGAGCACCTCCCTGAAACTCCGACCAGACCTCTCCGAGCGGAGGGACCAGCAGTTGGTGTAATGGCTATGTTGCTGGACTCCTATGTAGTCGACTGCAGTTCGAGTCCCAGACCTCTGTTGGCCCTCAGCCAGGACCAATGCCCTGCACTGAACTAGATGCCTCTGGGACTGCCAAATGTTGTGGCGTGAGACATTATGAAGACTGAGGTCACCAAGAAATTAAAGTTTTAGGAGTCTTTATCCCTGGTCAGAGACTGCCATCCTGGACAGGGACTGCTGGCCTTACCACTGGCAGGTAGTGTTTGGGATGACAGCCCCAATCCACAGCTTTACAGAGCATTTAAGCACAAAACCCACAAGGGAACATTACACTTTGCAAGGGTTGGGGTGAGGGGGGTTGTAAGGGAAGAAGGGCTGCAAGGGTTGGGGTGAGGGGTGTTGCAAGGGAGGAAGGGCTGCAAGGGTTGTTATATTCCTTTACCAGCAGTCTGTTAGCAGTTTACAGAGGTAGAGCACTGTGTCTTTTGTTAAATGTAACCACATCCTTCTTTTTTATTCTGCTCTATGGGGTGGGTGTGGCAGGCCTATGGAATGCATTTTAGCCTAACATACACCATTTTTCTTATCTTTTTTAGTCCATCACAGAAATATCTATAATAACATTGAATGTTAATGTATTAAATTCTCAGATCAAGAGACACAGACTGGCTGAATGGATTAAAAATCAGAAACCCTCCATCTGCTGCCTACAAGAAATTCATCCCATTGATAAAGACATACAAAGACTTAAAGGGAAGAGCTGGAAAAAGGCATTTCATGCAAATAGAAACCAGAAAAGTGCAGAATTCGCTATACTGATTTTGGACAAAAAAGACTTTAAGACAAAAACCATAAGAATCCCAAGAAGATATAACGCTTATAAATATCTATGCACTGAACTCAGGAGCACCCAAATATGTAAAGGAATGACTGTGAGGTCTAAAAGAAGAGATAGACTAACACAATAACTGTTGTAGGTCTCAACACCCCCATTATCTTCTTTAGACAGGTTAGTGATACAAAATATAAGCAAGGAGATCCAGGACCTAAAAGATACCATAAATCAGATGGACTTGATAGACATCTATAGACCTTTCCACATTTTTCTCAGGCCTGCATGGTACTTTCTTGAGGACTGACCACACTGTAGAGCACAAAACCTTTACACATTCAAAAGCATAAAAACTATATCCAACATCTTCTCCGACCATGATGGAATCAAACTTAATATTAATCTCAGGAAAAGCCCTCTAAAATACACAAATAGATGGAAACTAAGTAACCTACTTCTGAATGACATCATGATGATAGAAGATATTAAGACTAAAATCAAAAGATTAATGGAAACAAATGATAATGAGTACACAAGTTTCCATAATTTATGGGACACAGCAAAAGCAGTCATAAGAGAAGTTCATAGCAATTAGTGCACAAAAGAAAAAGATGGAGAGGTGGCAAAAGGACAACCTAACATCATGCCTCAGGGAATTGGAAAAACAACAAAAATGTATGAATAATAACTTTAAAAATTAATAAAAAAAGAATAAAGAGAGACACACTAATTTTTTTTTTAAATCCCAAAAATGCCAGGAGTAAAGAAATAATAAAGATTCGAGCAGAGGGACCAGCAGTTGGTGTAATGGCTATGTTGCTGGACTCCCATGTAGTCAACTGCATTTTGAATCCCGGACCCAGTGGCTTCAACTCATGACAGGCACGTGTGCGTGCATGCTCAAGATCCTGAGAGGAGAATGGAGGAGAAGGGACTGTGGTGTGGCCATACCCCCTAAGGGGTGATTTCTCTCTTTCTAATCTCTCTGTCTCTGTCTTTCTGGTGAGTGCACTTGCCCTGTAGCAAAAACCTCTCCCCCCACCCCCCAAAAAGAAATAAAGATTTAAGCAGAAATTAATGAAATAGAAAATAAATTATACAGAAAAGAAATGAAAGCAAAACCTAGTTCTTTGAATAGATAAACAAGATTGACACACCATTAGCTAGACTAGTTAAGAAGAAGAGAGAAAGGAACCAGGTAAGTCAAAGTTGAAATGAAACAGGCAACATTACAACAGATATAACAGAAATACAAAACACTATTAGAGGATACTGTGAGTGACTATATGCCAACAAATAAGAAAACCTGGGGGGCTGGCAGGTGGTGCAGTGATTGAAGGTGCTCCCACTTGGCCAACCGTGGTTCAAGACCTGAATCTGGTGGCTTGCTTTCTCACTTTCCCTCTCTCTCTCTGTCTGTATGGTTAAACTGGAAAGTAACAATAATAATAAATAAAGTTAAATAAAATAATTCTTTTAATTTTTTTTTAAAATGAAGTCCTGTTCATATGTTCTACCTTCTCAGATCTCCAGGGCCAGTAAGGATAATGTAATTTCCATTTGATATTTAGAGTTAACAAAAAAAAGAAAAGAAAAGAAAAGAAAAGAAAAGAAAAGAAAAGAAAAGAAAAGAAAAGAAAAGAAAAGAAAAGAAAAGAAAAGAAAAGAAAAGAAAAGAAAAGAAAAGAAAAGAAAAGAAAAGAAAAGAAAAGAAAAGAAAAGAAAAGAAAAGAAAAGAAAAGAAAAGAAAAGAAAAGAAAAGAAAAGAAAAGAAAAGAAAAGAAAAGAAAAGAAAAGAAAAGAAAA
>NW_006160018.1:80273-116045 GCF_000334495.1 Tupaia belangeri chinensis
GGGGGCTTGATCACCCGCGCCCCGCGCGGCTTCCGCCGGGCGCCGACTACATAGACTTTGACAACAATAAGCAACTCCCTGGAGCTTTAATCCACAAAACAAACAAGGGGAGACGACACCGAACAATGATAAACAAGACAAGAAAAATGATACAAATTGTCCCAAAGAGGAGACAGACCTGATAGTTGGCCCCCGCCCATCACCATGGCATGGGATGAAACCTAGACCCAGCCTCGGGGAACAATGGGGTGTCCAGCTTCTAGTGGGTCTCCTCAAACACAAGGTAGGCAATGACAAACATTTCAGCCCACAATGGCCAGGAAGAATATGTTTCAGATTATCTCAAGCAGAAAATAACTCCCCTCCCTGTGTCCACTGTCACGGCACAGGGTCAATGAACCTCACCACCGAACAGGACCAAACTCAGACTCTGGGATGTGGTGGTGTGTCCAGCTCTATCCAATGAGTTTCTTCCTGGGGGCTCTGGAATCCAAGCCCCCTTTCTGTAACCAGTCACTTCCTCGGAGCCCACTTCTCATTAAGTGAACTCCCCCCCAGGCTCACCTCTGAGCCCCACAGAGTTAGTAGGTTTAGCAGAAATGGCTGCTGAATAAACAGCTGGCAAAGAGACAGACAAAGGCTCGTTTCCACAATTTAATTTTAAATTTTGTTTTAACCAGTTGTCTCGGGCCAGAGAGTCCTCAACCTGGGGCTGAGGAATGTTCCTCAGAGGCCTTACCCTAGATGCAAGGAACTCTTCTGATCCTAGACTCCCAGGAGTGCTTTGGTTTAGTTGAACCCATGAACAAGAGGCCCTCTAGCCAGTGGCTTGGTGAATCTCTGTTCGCCGAACCTGATAGGCCTGTGCCCTTACTGATCACCAAATCTCAATACTCTCATTTCCCAGATAGCCCCTTACACAACAGGAGCAGCAATCTGAACTAGACAGAGATCAGGGGATGGGGGAATCCTGGTTCTTCCTTCCTCCCCAAGTGCCTTTCCACTTTAGGAACATGGTAGTCTCCCAAAACAAGAGTGCATTGGAGAACCCCTGAAGGTGAGGGCAAAGAGTTTGAGGGGTTGAAGGTGAGAGGACAAAATGCTTGCCCTGCAGTCACTCAAAAAGAAACCAACTAGAAAGTCAAGGAAGACCTGCTGCTGGCAGAGAAGGCAAGACCCAGTGGAGCGACAGAACCAACGGAGGGTCTCACAGATCTCTGGATCCAACACAGCCTGAGTAACCTGCTCCAAAAGCAGCACCCCCAACTCCTAGGACAAAGGAACATCCTGCCATGAATAGACCTCTGTCTCCAGAAAAGGCAGAGAGAGCAAGAAGAGAAACCACTCACCAACAGACAACCAAGGCAATCTCTGGGCTTCTCCTCCCTGCCCAAGGGTTTGGCAATGGCCTGAGTGCCAGCCAGAAAATCCAGACAGAATTCTCAAGGCCCTGATAAAGTCAGAGAGCACCTCCCTGAAACTCCGACCAGACCTCTCCGAGCGGAGGGACCAGCAGTTGGTGTAATGGCTATGTTGCTGGACTCCTATGTAGTCGACTGCAGTTCGAGTCCCAGACCTCTGTTGGCCCTCAGCCAGGACCAATGCCCTGCACTGAACTAGATGCCTCTGGGACTGCCAAATGTTGTGGCGTGAGACATTATGAAGACTGAGGTCACCAAGAAATTAAAGTTTTAGGAGTCTTTATTCCTGGTCAGAGACTGCCATCCTGGACAGGGACTGCTGGCCTTACCACTGGCAGGTAGTGTTTGGGATGACAGCCCCAATCCACAGCTTTACAGAGCATTTAAGCACAAAACCCACAAGGGAACATTACACTTTGCAAGGGTTGGGGTGAGGGGGGTTGTAAGGGAAGAAGGGCTGCAAGGGTTGGGGTGAGGGGTGTTGCAAGGGAGGAAGGGCTGCAAGGGTTGTTATATTCCTTTACCAGCAGTCTGTTAGCAGTTTACAGAGGTAGAGCAGTGTGTCTTTTGTTAAATGTAACCACATCCTTCTTTTTTATTCTGCTCTATGGGGTGGGTGTGGCAGGCCTATGGAATGCATTTTAGCCTAACATACACCATTTTTCTTATCTTTTTTAGTCCATCACAGAAATATCTATAATAACATTGAATGTTAATGTATTAAATTCTCAGATCAAGAGACACAGACTGGCTGAATGGATTAAAAATCAGAAACCCTCCATCTGCTGCCTACAAGAAATTCATCCCATTGATAAAGACATACAAAGACTTAAAGGGAAGAGCTGGAAAAAGGCATTTCATGCAAATAGAAACCAGAAAAGTGCAGAATTCGCTATACTGATTTTGGACAAAAAAGACTTTAAGACAAAAACCATAAGAATCCCAAGAAGATATAACGCTTATAAATATCTATGCACTGAACTCAGGAGCACCCAAATATGTAAAGGAATGACTGTGAGGTCTAAAAGAAGAGATAGACTAACACAATAACTGTTGTAGGTCTCAACACCCCCATTATCTTCTTTAGACAGGTTAGTGATACAAAATATAAGCAAGGAGATCCAGGACCTAAAAGATACCATAAATCAGATGGACTTGATAGACATCTATAGACCTTTCCACATTTTTCTCAGGCCTGCATGGTACTTTCTTGAGGACTGACCACACTGTAGAGCACAAAACCTTTACACATTCAAAAGCATAAAAACTATATCCAACATCTTCTCCGACCATGATGGAATCAAACTTAATATTAATCTCAGGAAAAGCCCTCTAAAATACACAAATAGATGGAAACTAAGTAACCTACTTCTGAATGACATCATGATGATAGAAGATATTAAGACTAAAATCAAAAGATTAATGGAAACAAATGATAATGAGTACACAAGTTTCCATAATTTATGGGACACAGCAAAAGCAGTCATAAGAGAAGTTCATAGCAATTAGTGCACAAAAGAAAAAGATGGAGAGGTGGCAAAAGGACAACCTAACATCATGCCTCAGGGAATTGGAAAAACAACAAAAATGTATGAATAATAACTTTAAAAATTAATAAAAAAAGAATAAAGAGAGACACACTAATTTTTTTTTTAAATCCCAAAAATGCCAGGAGTAAAGAAATAATAAAGATTCGAGCAGAGGGACCAGCAGTTGGTGTAATGGCTATGTTGCTGGACTCCCATGTAGTCAACTGCATTTTGAATCCCGGACCCAGTGGCTTCAACTCATGACAGGCACGTGTGCGTGCATGCTCAAGATCCTGAGAGGAGAATGGAGGAGAAGGGACTGTGGTGTGGCCATACCCCCTAAGGGGTGATTTCTCTCTTTCTAATCTCTCTGTCTCTGTCTTTCTGGTGAGTGCACTTGCCCTGTAGCAAAAACCTCTCCCCCCACCCCCCAAAAAGAAATAAAGATTTAAGCAGAAATTAATGAAATAGAAAATAAATTATACAGAAAAGAAATGAAAGCAAAACCTAGTTCTTTGAATAGATAAACAAGATTGACACACCATTAGCTAGACTAGTTAAGAAGAAGAGAGAAAGGAACCAGGTAAGTCAAAGTTGAAATGAAACAGGCAACATTACAACAGATATAACAGAAATACAAAACACTATTAGAGGATACTGTGAGTGACTATATGCCAACAAATAAGAAAACCTGGGGGGCTGGCAGGTGGTGCAGTGATTGAAGGTGCTCCCACTTGGCCAACCGTGGTTCAAGACCTGAATCTGGTGGCTTGCTTTCTCACTTTCCCTCTCTCTCTCTGTCTGTATGGTTAAACTGGAAAGTAACAATAATAATAAATAAAGTTAAATAAAATAATTCTTTTAATTTTTTTTTAAAATGAAGTCCTGTTCATATGTTCTACCTTCTCAGATCTCCAGGGCCAGTAAGGATAATGTAATTTCCATTTGATATTTAGAGTTAACAAAAAAAAGAAAAGAAAAGAAAAGAAAAGAAAAGAAAAGAAAACCTAGATGAGATGGACAAATTCGTAGAGATATATAATCTACCAAGATTGACTTAAGAGGACATTGAAAGCCTGAACAGGCTTATAACAAGCAATGAGATTGAATCAGTAATAAATAACCTCCCAATGAAGAAAAGTCCAGTTCCTGATGGCTTCACTGCTGAATTTTACAAAACATTTAAAGAAGTAACCCCCATCCTACTCACACTGTTTATAGAGATCCAAAAGGAAGGAATCCTTCCCAATTCATTTTATGAACTCTCCACTACCCTCATTCCTAAAATGGATGAGGTTATAACAAAAGGAAATCTATAGACCTATAAGATCTATATCTCTAATGAATATTGATGCAAAAATTCTCAACAAGATACTTGCTAAATGTATTCAACAGCATATAAAAAAGGTTATTCATCACAACCTGGTAGGCCTTATTCCAGGGATGCAAGAGTGGTTCAACATATGCAAAACCATAAATGTAATACATCATGTTAACAGAAAGAAAGATTTCAATTGATGCAGAAAAAGCATTTGGCAAAACACAACATCCTTTCATGATTAAGACTTGCCATAAAATTGGCAGAGGATTATTTCTCAGCATAATAAAAATCATATATGAAAAACCTATAGCTAACATTATACTGAATGGGGAAAAGCTGAAAGCGTTTCTACTAAAAACTGGTACAAGACAAGGCTGCCCACTTTCTTTGCTCCTATTCAATATAGTACTGCAAATCCTAGCTAATGAGATCAAACAAGAGAAGAAAATAAAAGTCATTCCAATAGCAAAAGAAGAGCTGGAATTATTTGTTTGCAGATGACATGATTGTATACATAGAAGACCCAATAGTATCAACAAAAAAACTTCTTGAAGTAATAAATGCACACAGTAAAGGGGCAGGATACAAAATTAACTTAGAAAACTCTATAGCATGTCTATATTCAACCAACAAGCAGACAGAGACAGAAGTGAGGAAAGTAATCCCATTTCCCATAGCCACAAGAAGCAAAAGATACTTAGGAATAAAATTAACCAAGGAAGTCACAGACCTCTATAAGAAAAACTATGAAAATCTTAAAAAGGAAATTGAGGAGATCAGCAGTTGGTGTAATGGCTATGTCGCTGGACTCCCATGTAGTTGACCGTGGTTCGAGTCCCAACTCGGTGGCTTAAAACTCATGCTGGGCACGTTTGCATTTGTGCCCAAGATCCCGAGGAGAATAGAGGATAAGGGATTGTGGTGTGGCCATCCCCCCGGTGCGGGGGGGGGGTGATTTCTTGCTTTCTGTCTCTGTCTCTCTGTCTGGCGAGTGCATGTGTCCTAGAGCAAAAACCTCTCCAAAAATTTTAAAAAAAAAAAGGAAACTGAAAAGGACACAAAAAAGTAGGAGGATATCCCATGTTACTGGATTGGCAGAATTAATATAATCAAAATGGTAATCTTACCCATATTAATCTACATATTTAATGCAATCCCTATAAAATTACAAGAGATATTATTCACAGATCTAGAAAAAAAAATCATAAAATTTGTGTGGAATCATAAAATACCACATTGCCAAAGACATTTTGCACAAGAGTGGAGTAGGGGGCATCTCACATACTGATCCCAAAATATATTACAAAGCTGTGATAATCAAAACAGCATGGTATTGGCACAAAAATAGACATGAGGACTAATGGAACAGAGTAGACACCCCAAAAATAAACTCCAAAATATATAGCCAACTGATCTTTGACCAAAGGATATCAGTTAATCCAGTGGGAAAAGGGAAACCTCTTTAGCAAATGGTGCTGGAAAAACTGGGTATCCACCTGCAGAAAGATGAATCTGAACCCCTATCTGTCACCATTAACAAAAATCAACTCAAAGTGGATCAAAGATCTAAACCTAAGATCGCAAATTATAAAACTACTGGTGGAAAACTCTGGGAGACTTTGGGATAGGCAAAGACTTCTTAAGTAAGACCCCCAAGGCACAGCCAATAATCTCCAAGATAGACAGGTGAGATTACAACAGATTAAGAAGTTTCTGCACAGCAAAAGACACCATAACTGGTGTGAATTGGCATCCCTCATAATGGTAGAGAATTTCTGTTAAATGTGCCTCAGATAAGGGACTGATAACCAGAATACACAGGGAACTCAAGTGGCTTACACAGAAGAAAAAGATTAACTGAATTAAAAGATGGGAAAATTAACTGAATAAACAACTCTCTAAGGAAGATATATGAACAGTCAAAAAGCATATGATAGAAGAAATGCTTAACATCCCTCATCATAAGGGAGATGCAGATCAAAACAAGAATGGGAATGGCGAGATCTTCCTAGACACATATAATCTACCAAGATTGAATGAAGATGACATAGAAAGCCTATTCAAACTAATGAGAAGTGAGATTGAATCCGTAATAAATAACCTCCCAAAAAGGAAAATATCAGGCCTTGATGACTTCACTTCTGAATTCTACAAAACTTTTAAAGAAGAGTTAACCCCCATTCTTCTCAAATTATTCTAAAGATCTAAAAGAAAAGAATCCTCCAAATTCATTTTATGACGCCTCCATCATCTTTATCCCCATAACAGATAAAGACATGACAGAAAAGGAAAACTCAAACCAATATTATTGATGAATAAAGATGCAAAGATTCTCAACAAGATACTTGCCAAACATATCTAACAACATATAAAAAATAGTATTCATCATGACCAGGTAGGCTTTATTCTGGGGATAAAAGGGTGGTTCAATATACGCAAAACCATAAATGTATTACACCATAATAAAAGAAAGAAACCATATGGTCATTTCAATCGATGCAGAAAAATAATTTGACAAAACACATCTCTTCATGATTAAGATTCAGCAAATTTGGTGGCTGGCAGGAGGTATAGTGGTTAAGGGCACTGGACTCCCATCTAGCCAATTGCAGTTCAAGTCCCAGACCTGGTGGCTTACTTTCTATCTCTCTCGCCAAATTAAGATAAATAAATAAAGTTAAAAATAATTTTTTTTAAAAAAAAAGCTCAACAAAATTGGCATAGAAGGGTCATTTCTCAACACACTAAAAGCTGTCAATAAAAATTCTAGAGCCAGCATTATACTCAATGGGGAAAAGTTGAAAGCTTTCTACTAAAAACTGATAAAGACAAGGTTGCCCAGTTTCTCCACTCCTTTTCAATATAGTTCTGAAAGTCCTAGCCACTGCAATCAGAAAACAGAATAATATAAAAGGCATTTAAATATTGATAGAAGAGTTTTGAAAATATCTCTATCTGCAGATGACATGATGGTATACATAGAGAAACCAAAGGTATCCATGAAAAAACTTCTGGAAGTAATAAATGAATACAGTAAAGTGGCAGGATATAAAATCAACATCCAAAAATCTATAGCATTTCTATATACAAACAACAAGTGGATCAAGGTATAACTGAATAATCCCTTTACCATAGTCACAAAATGTAAAAGGTACCTAGGGATAAACCTAATCAAGGAAGTCAAAGAACTCAGAATAGTTATTATCAGTTGATGATGATGTCTATAGCATCCTCAGCTGGACTGGAGTAAAGTATCTTTCATGTTGATAAATTCACTTCGCAAGCTAAATGATGTACAGTGATTGAAATGTATAAAATAAATTAAAAGTATATACATAGAATTACCATAACATCCAGGGATTTCCATTCCTAGGCATATTACAAAATAATTAAAAACTGGTATTGAAATAAAATCCTATACACAAACATCCACAGAAGCACTACTGCCAACTACCAAAAGGATAACAGTCCCATTGTCTATCAACGGCTGATTTGATGAACAAATACACATCAATACAGTAGGATATTTTTCAGGTTCAAGAGGAAATGAAGCTGGCTATTCACAGTAGCTCAGGCAGGATGGAACAAACAGCAGTATGAGACCCTACCAAGGTTGCTTGTATTTTTCTTTTTTCTACCTATCTCTTTCATGAAATAAACTTTAAAAAACATTTAATTTCATAATATGAATATCAGCACAATAAATAAAATCATTATAAAGTTCATTCCAAATTACATTTGGTAAGCTCACTATAATATTACTACATTTACTAATGTGAATTTTATTGTAAAGGAAAAAACAGAACATTATTCACAAAAATAAGCATTAATCATAGCAAAGTACCTGTTTTCCACTGGGCTGCTCACATTAACATTCTAAGTTCTGCAGGTCCCCATGGAACTTCTAGCAAGAATTCCTAGCCCCCACATTCAGGACTGATGCAGCCCTCTGCATCTGGCCCCTTTCTTCTCAGTCAAAGTGAAGAAACCTTTTCTCTGCATTTATCCCCCAATCCCCAAGTCTGTGAACTATTTCATGGCACTGTCTACCCTAACATCTAATATGAGGTGTACATCTATCATCTCATTGCTTATCTTTTTTGGGGAGTGAGTGAATGAGAGAGAGAGAGAGAGAGAGAGAGAGAGAGAGAGAGATCTGAAACTCAAACCATGCAGTCAGCCTTATCATATCTTGCTGCCTTAATCACTATGCCACTGGATGGCCTGTTATTACTTTTTTGTTTGACAAACTTCTTGGTTCACTTTCCTTCTGTTCTGCTTTGTTTTCTTTCACATAGAAGATGTGCTGTTCTATTTTTCTGCTGGTTTTACATTGTTCATACCATGTCCTTCATTTTATATCCCTGACTTTTTAGTCTTCTACATAATCTTTTCACTACTGCAGCTCTCCCAGGTCCTCCATCCTCCAATGGGGGACACTGACCATGTTTTCTAAAGCTGTTAGATGAGCAAGAGGATGACCCCACAGCATGTCAAACTCCCAGAGTCAGCCTGAGACTAACATAAAATAGACAAAGTATCATGTATGACAGGGACTGGCTATGAGCCATTTACTACAGAGTCTGGATGGCTATTAAACTGAATTTTCAAAATCTTGTCTTGTTAGCACCACACCCCATTTTGCAAATAAGCAAGCTGAACCGCAGGGAGGTTGATTTGCATTCCCAAGGTCATGGGTGTCACAAAGCCTCCATTGGGTCTGAAGGATTTGAGCAGCTCTCAGACCTGAGACTCTTCACCTGATCCAGGCTGCTCCAAGAACTTTCCAACCAATGAGGAGGTGCACAATGCCGAGGACATACTTTAAACGAGAGGTGACATCTTGGGTACCTCCTCTGGTGATGAAGCTCCCCCAACATGGTAGAATCCCCATATGGAAGGATCACCCCAATCAGGCCCTGTAAGGACTCCTGCCTCCCACTGCCAGCGGCCCTGTTTGGCCCCTCCAGCCACATTTTCCCCATATCTGATTAGGTTTCTGGGCGTTCCCCTGAAGACATCTTGGGCTACTACACACCCCAATTCTAATCGAGGGCACTACGAACATATTTGTTGCTCAATTAATGGAGGAGTGAAGTCTTATCTTGAAGGAAGGACTAAATGCCTGAGCTACAAACTGCCACTTCAGTGTTCCCTGCTCTTTACAGTTCCAGGGTCTCAGTCTGGGCAAAGGATAGTGGTTGAGGGACTTGTGGGCTGTTGGTGAGGGATGTCATACCCCGACATGATCCCTCCACCACCGCCTGTATAGGCACAACCTGCCTCAGGCCTAGTTCCTCATTTTTGGCCTCCCTTGCTCTGTTCTGAGGTCCAGTCAGCTTCATGACCTTACCCTGGGTCTGTGTATTGAGCCTTGTTTCTATGTCCCTCTGACCATGGCCTCCTCTGTGGGACCCTAGGCTTTCCCAGGAGAAATCAGAATGGCCTCCAGTGTGTAAGTAGAACCTCAGTAATGCACTTTCTCTTTCTTGGTGTAATCTGACCCTCTTTGTCTTTGTAGGGCCCTGGGTCCTCACAGTGTGGACTGAGATGGGGACAAATAATTTTCCCATCAACTCCTGGGATATAGGGCATTCAGAGGATTCTAAGGCCCTCGTCAGAGGGAACCCTTAGGACAAAGCTGAAGATTTATTTTGTCTCTTGACATGGGTCCAAGGTAAGTCCCATAAAATACACCCCGAAAACATTACCCCAAGAACATTTAGCATACTCCAACTCAGTCACTCCAGCAGTCATTCCTGCACTGGGTTGGGTGATTTTTAGTGCTGACTTGGGATACTGAGATTTGACTGTTCTTATCCCCTAAAACTCAAGATTTATGACTTTCGATTGGAAAAAAAAAAAAAAAGAGCACCAACCAAACAAACAAAACGTCCAAGAAGATCTACCTGGTATACACTGTAGAGTATCTTATTTAACATACATAATGATATAAAATATGAAAGAAGACAATGCTGCATTTCACTAATCCAGCATAACACTAGGTGGTCAATGTGCTGTCATCATGTTAGCCTCAGACAGAAAGGGAAGTGAGGGGTCCATGTGTCCCACAGGAAACCGGTTACTAGAACACCCAAAAGGGCACTCTCAGCATGTTTCAAGCAGGAGGATTCGCCACAGGGAAGAAAAGGCCCAAAATAACTCACCCTAGGAAGCAAGGCCCAGAAATCCTGATGGGTCCTATAGAAGCAGAGGAGGATATGAGGGCAGCTGGAGGTTCTTGGTCACTGGGCTCCCTCTCTTGGTTTGCAGCTAACAGGGGACAGAGACAAGAAAGGAGATCAGGCCCAATGGGCTCAGGAACAACAGAGCCACCTCTTCCAGTGTATCCAGGTCTCATCCCTTACCCCTAAGACTGAGCCTCCCACCCTCTGTTCCTGTCACTTCACTGACCCAGCCTCTTTCAGGTCAGCTCCCAACCTGTCAGAGATGGAGGGCCAGAACCAGCAGGTGACACATTTCAAGGCAATTGGATTTGTTCCATCTTTGGGGTCAGGAGCCTCCCATGACAGATGATCTAAAGCAAGTGACGGGCATACTATCCCAGCAGGCTTTCCCCTCACCCTTCAGACCATGCGCAGAGGTACAGACACAGCTCCTCTTCTCATTAATGCCCACCTTCCTCACCTACTAGAGCAGGCTCCATGTACATCTCTGCTCAGCTATGGCAGACCTATGCCGGCACTCTGGGGTGTCCTGGTAAGGAGTATACAAGCTGGTCACCCCCACCTGCACCCAAACTTGGAGTGTCACTACTCAGTCTCCCTGTCTGGCTTTTGTCCAAGAACTATAGCCAGGGCCAACTCAGGCTTCCTTGGACCACTCTCCAAGCCTGTTCTAAAGTTTTCAATCTCTACTTCCTATTTCCTTCACCATGTTACTCTAGAGTTACAGCCCAGCTCTGCTGGGAGTGTCAGGATCTGCCCAAAGACATCCACCATGAAGCTGATTCAGCTTTTGCCCCCAAAGACACTGGATGACACCTCTTACAAGGACACATCAGGAACTACCTTTGGTTACTTAATTAAATTGTGCTTTTGTTGTACAGACCTTCAGGAAGAAATAGCAAAGAGCTTCACTAGGAAAAGGAGATGTCTCATGTTTTTTTTTTTTTTTCTTAAGGTTTTTGCCATAGGGCATTTGTACTCACCAGAGAGAAGAGAGACAATGAGAGAGAAAGTGAGAATTCGCTCTTCAGGGAAGGTTGGCCATGTCACAATTCCTTCTCTCCCATTCTCCTTCTGGGATTTTGGACATGCACATACATGCACACACACACACACGCACATGCACCTGACATGAGTTTCAAGCCTGTGGGTCTGGGACTCAAACTGCAGTTAGCCATGTGAGAGTCCAGCACCATAACGACTAGGCCCACTGCTGGCCCCAGATGCCTCATGTGTTTGACTCCGTTTTTGACCCTAACTCACTGAGACATGACTTGGCTCCTTGTACATAAATGCAAAGCTTCTCTCAACTTTGGGACCCTGGTGAGGACCTGCTTGGCCCTGAAGCTTCAGAGATAGGCTACTGGAGACTTACCAGATACACAACTATATCCTTCCCAGGAACAAGATGGTAGCAGGCTGCACGTATGCAGGTTTTCAGTGGCAGGATCCTGTAGTGGAAGTTGTTCTCACTCATCAGCCATATCCATGAGGAGCCAGCAGTACCTGCAGCCACCTAGTAATGGCCTGGAAGAGACAGTACCCACATGTACACAATGAACACCCTTCACGGCCAAACTCTCAAAAGCCACCAAGAACATAAACAGTTGTCACACAAGAGCAAAAATGAAACCCACACACAGCGCCACACATTTCCCAAAATATGCAAAATTCAAAATTCCTGAATACGAGGAACCCCCTACACAGCCTCTCTGTATTAAAATACATACACTGAACCTATGACATCTCCTAGAATACAAAACATACCAGCCCCATAAACTCACATACAAGCATAGCTACAATCTATTCTCAAAAAACCTGCAAGTCTACCTCACAAATGCTGAGAACACACATACGTTAAAACAATACTATCTCATTCTACAAATATTACATTCCAGGACAGAGAGGACCCCAAAAAGTACTGATAGGCTTATAAACCTGTTATATATACACACACTCAAAATTCACCATGAGTAAAGACACACTACTCACACTCACAGATACACGCAAAACACAATCTTTACACTTTCAGATACATCCACACTCTCGCGCATGTGTATTCGTAAAAAAATAATTCCAAACCTGAATATATGTATCCCTCATATATATAATAACCCACATCTCCAGAACACAATATTTCCATCTCATCGCCCAAATATTCACAAATACATGAAGTAACACACTAGCATTCTCCAAAGCAATACACTTTGCATACTCCTAACAATCCCTTACTCTATAAATAAACAACACAATCGTCTACCTATTGATGGATATACATGAAAAGCAGTAGACACGGCCAAAACACATAGAAATATCTTCAGTATACCATTTCTAAATACATATAATATTACTTTCAAATCCTATATTATCCCAGGATGAGCTGGGATATCCCATTCTGAGAAGCTCACCATTAGACAATTTCATTGCTGTGTGCACATCATGGCATAAACATGCAAAAACTACATGGTTCAACCTACTACATGCTGAGGCTAGGTGGAAGCCCCTTTATGGTCTTTAGGGGACCATAACCATATATACAGCCTGTCAATGACATTGTTTCATGTAGTGCCCAAGTGTACTAAGAAATAACCATATGCCACTAAAACATACGAATACATTACTATTACCCTCTATATGAAGACAGAACCCTAACTATTAGATACATACATACTCAATGCCTAGAATATATGCCACGATTAATCCTCTATTGAAAGATGCA
This sequence comes from Tupaia belangeri chinensis, assembly GCF_000334495.1. NCBI lineage: Eukaryota > Metazoa > Chordata > Mammalia > Scandentia > Tupaiidae > Tupaia > Tupaia belangeri. The sequence goes on from NW_006160018.1 coordinate 93,452, forward strand.
AATATATACCCTCAAAAAATAGTCATCCAAACTGCAAAGCTCCTTGAACATACCCGTTAACATGTAACTGTCCACACAGCCACGAGAGCTTTGCACACTACAAATATGCAAACATGGAACCCTATCTCCACAAATACTCACGTAACTTTTCACTACTTGAATATTCATAATCACAGACTTCCAAATATTCTCAGAGAAGTAACACATACATCTACCAGAATAGAAAATGAAGAACGCCACCTCACAACTGCATATATTCATCCTATGACTCATCCAAACAGTCACACATGCTCCTTCGCACACTGAGATATCCACACGTAGTTTCCTTTTCCTTTTTTTAATACATTCAACCACTATCTATCCTTACAGCTTGTAAAGTGAATTTCCCAGCGTGAATACATTTTATATCAAACCAGTTAAAGATGTTATCATTCACAATTACTAAGACCTGAGACCAACCCAAATGGCCACAAACAGATGAATGGATTGAAAAAGTGTGGCAAATATACACTATGGAATACTACTCAGCCACACACACAAACCAGCAAGACCCTGGCATTTGATAGAAAGTGGATGAGCATGGAAGATTAACTGCTAAGTGAAGCATTGCAGGTCCCCACTTACTGTATACTGAATGTCTAGTACTCTATGGCAGAAACTGAAAGACTGGAAGATATAAAGGCATGGAGAACAATTGTGGATACTTAGAGACAGTACAGGAGGATGGTGGGAAATGGGGAAGGGTGAGAAGGAAATCAAAGGGAAAAAGAAGCAAAGCATTTTTTTTTTTTTTAAAGAGAGATTTTTGCTATAGGCGATATGAACTCACTGGAGGGACAGAAAATTAGAATCACTTCCCAGGGGTAATGGCCATGCTGAAATCCTTTCTCCTCCATTCTCCTCTTGGACACGCATGCACACACACCTAGCCTGAGTTTTAAGTTGTCGAGTCCAAGACTCAAACCATGGTTGATTACATGGGAATCCAGTGACGTAACCAGACGCCATCTGCTGGTCCCAAGAAGCAAAAACATTTAAGAGACACGTAGCTTTTAAAAACTCACAAATAGAAATACACATAACTACACAACATACCCTGAAAACACAAATAGCCTTTCTCTGTCCTCCAAGTATACAACCCAAACAGATTGCCCACCACAATAAATACACGAGCATGCTCCCTAACATAACTTACATACACAAACTGATAATCCTTACAAACCTGCCATTATACACAAATTCCCAGCGTTCGTGGGGAAAACACAGAAAATGTTCTCATAAACACCAAATTACAAATATCCAACCTGAAGTCTTTGATGGTACAGACATCTCACACCCTCCAAATATACTCAACCCTACACCCTGTGACAAAAAAATCATGACCTAAACTTAATTGCAAATGTACACAGACACTTCCAAGCCAAACACGTGAATACACCTACCAGATTCTCACCAATCAGTAAGTAACTGAGAATTGTAGATATTTAAATATGACATATAAACATACAAAAATAAGACATACAATACTCCATCACACCCTTTGAATTACCACAACCACAAAGAGGTATAGCACAAGTGCACCGTCATTTTTAGATAAACACAACCACCTCACACATACCACTGCCCTAAAAAGTTTAAAAAAAAAAAACTTGCAAAACATATCAGGTGCTTCTGCATGTATGACTCCAATCCTAGGGATGGAGATAAAAACGACTGCAGCGTGACCAAGCCCCACAGTGGATTATTTGTGCGCTCTCGCTTTCTCTCTCGTGCATCCACATTACCCTCTAGAAATAAAAAGTAAATAATTTTTAAAAACCTTCCTCACACATCAGATATATTGACCACTCAAGAAACCATGAATATACAGATGCATGGCTGCGGTAAATTTTACTGATACATTTGTAACATAATTATAAATAACATTGTTTTATTCTCAAATAACTATTTTGTGTTTCCCAAAGTTTTGCATCCACAGCAAACTATGCTTGCAAGTCAGTATCACACTGAATAAAAGCATCTTTGCAAAAATGCTAACTTAGTGGAGTGTGGATAGAATATGCATACTCCTTGGTATTTCTGTTTACGTGAGCTACTTTCACGAGGGACTCAGAGAGAACATGCCTTGGACCCTCGCTCACTTCTAGGCGACCTGAACTATCGATACAATACTTCTGTGGTGACCTGGATAACGGATTCAAACGCAGAGGAAGTCATCCCCAAGGTCCTCATGACTCAGGCCTGAGGGACGCAGCCCTGACACAGCCCAGGCTCACGCGCATCCCCCGCCCCACGCGCACCCCCTGCCCCACGCGCACCCCTCGCCCTGCACACGGACACGGCCCTCCGTCCGCAGCGGCACAGGAGCAGCCCTGTCCGCAGCCGGCCCAGCTCCCTGGTCCAAACGCTCACCCTCAGCGAGCTGGCCGCAGGAGGGCGCAGACCCGCACGGGGCAGGGCAGCCGCAGGGGCACAGGAGGGGCCGCGCCCTTGAGTAGTTGCAGCCAAGTGAGCTCCCGCACCTGGAGGGGCTGGGAGTCCAATACCTCCTCTTCATGTAACTGACCAGGTCCTCGATGGAGGGAAGGACATGCCTGCCCAGCCCCAACTGCCGCTCTCGCCTGCGCGTCGTCTTTAGCGGGAACCGCCAGGCAACTGACGCTGGGAGCCGTTGCAGGTCACGGGACTTCTAGTGAGAGGGCCACGTGACCTAGGACGGCGCATGCGCGCGGGACACGCAGCACAGGTTCTGGGCGAGCGCTGCAATAGAGCAAAGGTTTGGGCAGGGAGGCCGTAGGGCTTCTCTGGAAACAGCAACGCGTTCTCACCGAACCTACCCAGCTGTCCTTTCTTAAAACATGTGGGCACACCCTGACGATTTTCAGATTGCTACCCTGCTATTACATGCACCTGATGTCGATGTCGGTGCAAGACTTTGACCCCAAGGCAAAGGACCCTCACATTGGGGTGAGCGCATCCATACCCTTCCAGCTGCAGTCCTTTCATTGTTATGTATGACTTCGGGAAAAAATCAATAGTACTCTCTTTTATTTCTACTCTGTCTGAAGATTTCCATAGAACAGGGCTGGCAAAAAATTGTAGACCTGGGAGACACACTTGGAGATACCTTCTCCTCAAACCATTCCTTGGGGTTTTCCTACCTAACTTCTTGTTCTAAATGTATTTATGCAATACATAGGAATTTTTCAATAAATTTTCACACTTGTTTTCTTTGATAGTGTTTGTCATAACTTTTATCAGGACTTCACATTCAGGACTAATTTCAGTTAACATAGCAGGTAGCACACCTTTCTGCACCCTGCACTTTATAACATAGGAGAATTTCAGGTGACAATATGAAAAATGATAACAAATCAACTCACTGACTTGTGTTTACAATAGTTTTAGAAGAAGCTTCATCAGATTTGTTACTGATAATTTGCAGATTAGTATCTCTTCTCAGTCCAAAAGATAGCTTTAAAGACCTCTCTAGGAACTCCAGGGTTTGTTTCACAGTGCACATTTTGGAATTTTGGTCATAGAAAATCCAGAGCTCTAGGAAACTTAGTTTTCCATGAGGAACAGTTGAATGTCTCCCCTGGGTCTTGCATGTATTCCTATTCCACCAAAATTTAGAGACTCAGCAGTGTTTTGTGGCTGTATCAAAATCTATTTCATCAGGAAAGCCTGCAGATTTTTTCCTGCTACTTTTGTGTATTGTGATAGAGCCAAGAGTTCCTCTTTCTTCAATTCTGTCTCAGTTTGTTTGTTGTTGGTGTATTAAAATGCTACAGATTTGGGGACCAGCAGTTGGCGTAATGGCTATGTTGCTGAACTTCCATGTAGTCAGTCGACTGTGAATCGAGTCCCAGACCCAGTGGCTTAAATTCACACTGGGTTTGTGTGCATGTATGCCCAAGATCCCGAGAGGAGAATAGAGGAGAAGGGATTGCAACATGGCCATCCCCCTGGGGGGTAATTTCTCACTTTCTGTCTCTCTCTCTCTCTCTCTCTCTCTGTGTCTTTCTGGCGAGCGCACGCACTCTATAGCAAAAACTTCTTTAAAAATGCTATAGATTTTCGTATGTTGATTTTGTATCCTGCCACTTTATTGTATTTGTTTATCATTTCTGGGAGTTTTTCCATAGATTTTTTTGGATTTTTTTGTGTATAGCATCATAACATCTGCAAATAGAGATAATTCCATTTCTTCTTTTCCTATTTGGATGCCTTTTTTTGATTCTCTTATCTAATTGCATTGGCTAGAATTTCCAGTACTATGATAAAAAGGAGTGGAGAAAGTGAACAGTCTTGTTTTGTTCCAGTTTTTAGTGGAAAGGCTATCAACTTTTCCCCATTCAGTATGATACATTTTCCATAGATGGCTTTTATTGTGTTAAGGAATGTCCATTCTATGACAATTTTGCTGAGAGTCTTAATCATGAATGCTTTTCTACATTGATTGATATGATCATATGGTTTTTATCTTTCCTTTTGTTAATATGATAAATTACATTTATTGTTTCACATATGTTGAACAATACTGAAATAAATACCACTTGGTCATGGTGTATAATCTTTTTAATATGTTGTTGAATACAGTTTGCTAGTATTTTGTTGAGAATTTTTGCATCTATATTCATCAAGGATATGGGCCTGAAGTTTTCTTCTTCTTCTTCTTTTTTTTTTTGTCACGTCTTGTCTGGTTTTGGGATTAAGGTGATGGGGGCTTCATAGAATGAATTCAGAAGGGTTTCTTCTTTTTGAATTGTTATAAATAGCTTAAGGGGGTAGTTCTTATTTTAAAGTTTTATAAAATTCAGAAGTAAAGCCATTGGGACCTGAGTGCTTCCTTGTTAGGAGACTACCTATTACTGATTCAGTCTCATTGCTTGTTCTGGGTCTATTTATAGACTTCCTATTTTTATTTCTGCCTAGTTCAATCTTGGCAAGTTATACATGTCCAGAAATTTGTCCATCTCACCTAAATTTTCTTGTTTGTTGTCATATAGTTGCTCATAGTACTGTCTGATGATATTTTATGTCTCTGTTATATCCATTGTAATTGCATCTGTTCCCTTGCTGATTTATCTAGTTTCGTTCTCTGTTCTTTTCTTCTTCTTCTCCTTTTTCTTTTTTTTTTCTTTTGTTTCTTTCTTTTTTTTTTTTTTTGAGAGAGATTTTTGCTATAGGGCATGTGTGCTTGCCAGAAAGACAGAGAGAGACAGAGAGATAGAAAGTGAGAAATCACCCCCCAGGGGGAATGGCCATGCCACAATCCTTTCTCCTCCATTCTCCTCTCGGGATCTTGGGCACGCATGCACATGCGCCTGGCGTGTCTTTCTCTGTTCTTCTTGATTAGTCTAGCTAGTGGTGTGTCAATTTTGTTTATCTTCTCAAAGAAACAGCTTTTGGTTTCATTTATTTCTCATCCTTCTTCAAGGTCTGTCCTGGTTTCTAGTCATCTGATGCAGTGTTCACTTTTTTCTAGGTATCGGAGTAGATCCTGTAGTACTGGTAGAGGAAATTTCACCTTAGTTCCAGTTATGTTTCTCATAGCAGTTATGGGTCACTTCAGGTGCTCGACTCCTCTGCCAAACATTCAGTTCTGGATGAGGCGGTAGCATGCTAGGGAGATGATCCAGTCACACACTACACAAAGCGCAGCACACGGATCAGTGTACCAAAAGTTCCAATGTGTGCGGGTGTGCCTGGTGAGCCCAGGCTGGCAGGGATGGTGGGTGGTGAAGTCCAAAAGTTCCAAAGTGTCTCTCAGATCTCAGCACAGACTCACCCTAAAGGTCTGCCCAGACCAGGCTCAAGACTCCCAGCAGGCAGGTGAGCAGGTGGGATGAGCCTAAGCTTCTGGAATGGTGGGTGATGGAGTCCAAAAGTCCTAAAGTGGCTCCAAGACCCTGAGCACAGACTCACCCTCCCAAGAACTTCTTCTAATATTTCTTGCGAAAAGATCTGATGACAAATTCTCTTAAATTTTGTCTGAAAAAGTGTTTATTTCTCCTTTATGTTTTAAGAATAATGCTAGTTCGATTTTTTTATTTTTCTCAATAATTTAACTATTTTACTCTGCCTTCTTTTTATTTGCATGGTTTCTTTTTTCTAAAAAAAAAGAATTCTTTTATTTAAATTTTATTTATTTATTTATTTACTTACTTATTTATTTTTATTTGACCAGAGAGGGAGGGAGGGAGAGAGAGAGAGCAAGCAAGCGAGCGAGCGAGCGGCCAGTCTGGGACTCAAATCATGGTCAACCATGTGAGAGTCCAGTGCCCTTAACCACCACGCCACCTGCTGGCCTTTTTTTAGTTACATGGTTTCTGATGTGATATTTTTCCATGCTTCTGTGCAGATTAGGTGTGCTCCTGCCTTTCACAGGCATCTTTCCAGATTTTCTCTTAGTCATTAATCATTTGCAGCATGCATGTGTCATAGTTGGGTGTAGTCTTTTTTTGGTATTTCTACAGCTTGATGTTTTCCAAGCCTAATGGATTCATGGTTTGGGGGTTATCATAAACTTTAGAAAATTCTAAGTCATAATAGTTTTAAATATTTCTCCTGTTCTTTTCTTTTTCTCTTCTTCAGGTATTCCCATTGTGCATGTTACACTTTTTGTGATTATCAGGAAGTTCTGGCATATTGTATTTTGTCATTGTCTCTCTCTCTCTCTTATTTTTATTTTTTCAACCTCATTGCATGTTAGTTTTGGAAGTTTCTGTTAACATATCTTCAAACTGATTGATTCTCTCCTCAGCAATGTCTAGTTTATTGATGAGCTCATCAGAGGCATCCTTCCTTCCTGTTATAATATCTTTATTTCTAGCAATTCCTTCTAATTCTTCCTGAGAGTAGCCATCTCTCTGCTGACACTGTCCATCTGTTTGTAACCAGGGCCTGCTAAGCCAAACTGACTCATCTTGTTAATATCAAAAGTTTCTCTCTCAGCCTGATACTCTTTGTCTGAGGTTTCTTACAGGAGCCAAAGACAAAGAGCCAATGTTCTGCCCCAGTAATGATCTGAAAATCCTGTCTCAAAAACTAATCATCTTATTGTACTCCTTAACTAAGACTGAAACTTCTGTCTCAAAGACTAATTACTCATTTTTGCTCCCAGTTAAAAATTAACCTGATCTATGCTTTTCTATAGATCGTCAGTAGCCCCATAGCATCACCTTTTCCCTATAAAAGCACTTGTAAATCAGCTGAGCAGTCAAAGATATTCTTACATGTCTTCCCAGTGTGGCCACACTGTATAAACTCTCATTTCCTCTCCCATCAACAAGTTTGCCTCTCTGTTTTGTTGAGCAGTGAGGGGTTGGATCTGCTATGGTATTCTCAACTGGAGATGTAGAGCCCCTCATCCAGCAACGTGTTCTTGCATGTGTTTCGTTTCTGCCCTTAGGGTCCTTAGCATGTTAATCATAGTTATTATTTTAGATTCTTGGCCTGAATACACAAAATGTTTGTCATATCTAAGCCTGATTCTAAGTTTGCTCTTTCTTTACAAACTGTGTTATCTTTTTTTCTTCTAGAACATCTCAGAGATTTTTGTTGAAAGCCAGACATTATGTATAGGGTAAAAGAAACAGAGGCAAACAGGTCTTTAGTGTGAGAGTTTATGCTTATCTGGCTAGTACTTAGGCTCTGTTTATTATTTGGTGTTGCTGTAGATATCAGAGGCTGTTTCCTCTGGTACCCTTGTTTCTATCTTCATTGTTGTCTTTGAGTTTTTCTAGAGATCCCTTTATTAAATAAGCGTTTAGGGACCAGCAGTTAGCGTAATGGCTATGTTGCTGGACTCCTACATAGTTGACCGCAGTTCGTGTCCTGGACCTGGTGGCTTAAAACTCACGCTGGGCGCGTGTGCATGCGTGCCCAAGATCCCGAGAGGAGAATGGAGGAGAAGGGATTGCGGCGTGGCCATTGCCCCTGGGGGGTGATTTCTCGCTTTCTCTCTCTGTCTCTCTCTGTCTGGCAAGCGCACATGCCCTATAGCGAAAAACCTCTCCCCAAAAAAGAAAAAAAAAGGCATTTATAGATGCAGTTTCTTCAGTTCTAATCCAGTTATAAAGATGTTCTGTTGGCATGGTGGTGAGGTGTGTATGAGACAGAGGGAGTGTTATATAGTCTTATATTTAGGTCTCAGTCTTTCTGTGAGCCTGTGCCCTTGGGCTGTGACCTTTGTATGAGCTTCTTAGTTGCCCCCACCTCTGTCTCCTACATCTGGTCACTTTGGTGTTTCCCTTCCTCAATTCCTCTTGAGGACAGGCTTTTGAAAAGGAGAACTAATTGTCCGACTGTATTTCAAAATGATTACTTTTCCCGTCGCCCTGCCAGAAGCCTTAGAGGATTTTTTTTTTCTCTGATTGTTATTATGAGAACCTGGTATGGCTTGTAGAAGCAAAACTCAAGTGTGAGCCTCCTAAGACTGGACTCACTGGAATTAACTCTTAAACTCTTCCACTGTGAGCTTCCAAAATGCTGTCTGTTATAAGTTGGGATTTCCTGCTCCAGTGCAGTCTCTGGTGGTGTTTTTTAACTCCTGAATTTCCCTGCAGGTAAACTGGGATTCTCTGAATTGCCATTTTTAAAAAATAATTATTTTATTTAGCTTTATTTATTTACTTATTTTAATTTGACCAGAGAGGAATCGAGAGAGAAAGAGAGAGAGAGAGAAGGCAAGCTGCCAGGTTCGGGATTCAAACTGTAATCTGCCATGTGGGAGTCCAGTGCCTTTAATGACCATGCCACCTGCCGGCCCCTCTGAATTGCCAATTTTAGGGCAGCAGTTGCCCTGTCACTTCAATTCTCTGATGTATCTAAGAAGAGTTGTTGATTTTCGTCTGCTGAGCATTTATTTCTTATTGTGAGAATGAAAGCGATGATTTACAAACTTCTTACACTCCAGACTAGAAATCACAAGTCTCTAATTAACTTTAGTTATTTATATCTACCTCCATAGTTTGTCTGGGGTTGACTCTGGCAAGGAAAGCAGCATCCCACACCAGTGTACCCATGGGGGGTGGGGGGCAAGAACATCTGCCAACTGACCTTTCAAGTCCTTTCCCCACTGATGACACCTTCAGGGCCTGTCCAATCTCTACGCCAGTCTCTCGATCTAGAACTGACTGTCTGCAGCCCAGTCATAGGACAGGTCAGGGTAGACCTCACCATGTGCCAGGTGCCTGGATCACAGCTCTTGGACATAAGCTGCAGGGCACAGGGAATCACCTAACTCCTGGATTAGGGTGTATGGCATCTGAGCCCCCAGGCCACAGACAACCCGGGGAAGCTATAGTTGGAAGGATAGTAGGATATAGCCAGTGAAGTGATGAGTAGTCTAAGCCAAACCATTCAGCTTCCCTGACCTTGTGGAGAATGTGTGTAAACTATACGTTGTCTCAGGAGCTCACTGAGCAACCATGATGTAAGGCCCATGACTACTTAGCACCAGGGGAAGGGATGTTTGCCTTCCCCCTCTCAGAGACCACTGAGCTCTGATACCAGACACTAGTGGTAGGCATACAGTGAGGTGAAGTGGCACCTCAGTGAGAGCTTCGTTAGAGGCAAGTGCATCCAGAAACATCCTTACAGGAGTGAACAATGGGAAGACACTTTCTCGAGGCCTCATGTGATTATTATGGACATGAGTAGCAGATGGTTTAAACCAGTGAAATCCTGGTGTTAATGCACATCTGAATTCTTCTGTGCCCCCAGTCCCATCTCTCTGCTCTGGTGAGAGTCCAGGAAATTTGGGTAATACCAGCATAGGAAGGAATTTGCACTGAATCATTTGAACAGTGCCTGGTCCATGGATTTGTGCTAAATTGGAACTCTCCCACTGTGGGCTTTGGAAGCTGGAATGGGCTGCATGGTGGGAACTCCCAGGATCCTGTTGCTTCATAGGGGCTCTATGCCCAGCAAGTTTGCAGGAAGGATGGCCAAAGACCCTACTCTGAGGCTTACTGCTGGGCCATTAAGTCCTGGGTGAGGTAAGTAGAAAAGGGACATAAGCTCCTAAGGTTGGAGATAGATGGACACCCAGGGCAAACTTGACCTGGGCTTTGGACAAAGGGGAGTACATTGATGCAGGTTTGGGGACTAGAGAGGTGGGCAGAGGGCCAGGCTCCTGAACTTGAGGAGACCAGGCCTAGGGGGCTGGTGAGGGAGTGTTTGGAATTGACTCCAGGAGCATGGCTCTGAGCATCACTGGCCTAAGTCTTGTTCTCACTTGGCATTAGGGCCTTCTTCCATCTGCTTCTTACTCCCTACCCACCGCCCCGCCTCGCATCCTAGAGCCCTCTAGCTTTAGGCTGAAACCCTTTTTCTCATGGCCTGTATCCTACATCCCAGTCACACTCAATCACTCCATGTTGCAGGGCCTCCATATCAATGGAGAGTTCCCCTCCCGCCTCACAACCCTAGGAGTGCGATTTCTCTACTTCAAGGAGACCCTTGCTTTATGCACTGTGGACCTGGGTCACCTCTTGGAGGACTGGGTGCTCCCTGCAGAAAAAGCAGTCTATGAGAGAAGACAGACCCCTCTCTTTTCCCAGCTGGTGACCCCTTAGAGCCCCCCCCCCATCTCCCACAACCACTTTCCTTTCGGAACACTTGGTAGAGTCTTGAGGTCCCAACCACTTTCCTTTCGGAACACTTGGTAGAGAGTCTTGAGGTTATGTTGCCTTGCCCAGGGAGTCAGACAACTGACCCTATGGGGAGGGAAAAAGCTGAGGAAAGGGGGCCCATAGGCTGTGTGGTGATGAACAGATGGGTCTTTTATTTGGTTTGGCTTTGCCAGGCTTGGTTTGGGGAGTGGCAGCTGATGGACAGGAAACATATGCAGAAGGAGCCATGTAGAGACAGGATGGGCTGGGGAGATAAAGGTTCCAGCACAGAGACAGGCATGCATAGGGGTGGGTCCAGGATCTCAGTGTCACCACAATGCCTGGCTTAGGACCTCAAGGGTAAGTGGTGGCAGGAGCCAGATTTGGGGAGGCATAAGAGCCATGTAGGGTCTGGGAAAGCCAGCAGCATTTTTAGGCTGGAAGGAGCTGTGGGCCTGAGCAGGGATAGATGTTTCCTTGGGGAGTGGGGTGAGCCTCTTAACTCTCTCAATCCAGTCAGTGAAGTAGGCAACTCTGGTGTAGATGCTGGGGTAGGTGGGATGCCGGCAGCTCAGGCCCCAACTGGCCAACCCCACCAGGACCCAGGTCCTGGGCAGAGAGCAGATAAGGGGGCCTCCAGAATCTCCCTAAGGAAGAAGAGAAAGAAGTTAGTGTAGGGGTCTGTGTGAGTTGGAGATATCAGGTGGCGAGGTCGGGTGTTAGGTGCTTTGATTCCCTGAGTCAGGGTTCCACCTTAGACCCACACTCAGAGTTGAGGTTCAAAAAGGAAATGGGGAGCCAGCAGGGGGCATGGTGGTTAAGGCACTGGATTCTCACATGGCTGACTGAATGGTTTGAGTCTCAAAGTCATCCTGAGAAGAGAATGGAGAAGAAGGAATTGAGGTGTGACCACCCCCCTAGGGGGTGATCTCTAACTCCCTCTCTCTCTCTCTCTCTTTCTCTCTCTCTCATAAGTACATGCTCCCTATAACAAACAAACAAAAACTAAAATAACAATAATAATAATAAATAAACAAAAAGGAAACAGAAGCTGAGTTTGCAAATTCAGGGACAGAGCATACAGGTAGGGCAAACAAGATGAGGAGTGGCCCAGACAGGTTGGCGTGGTATGGGTGTGGGAAGAAGTCACAGGGCCACATGGTGGGGAATCTGGGGAGTCATGCACAGGGAGGGGCATAATCTCCTCAAAATGGATCAACGTGGTGCTGCTGTGTGAAGACTAGGCAGTTGTTGAGCACACATGGGGTGGGGGAGACCAGTTGGGGGCAACTGCAGAATAGGACATGGTGGTGAGGAATGGCCAGATTTGGGTTAGTATTTGGAAAGAGGATCCAAGGGACTGATTGTATCTGACCCTTTCTCACCAACCACCAGGAAGATGCAGAGAGAGAAGGTAAGAGGGCTGAGAACCGAGGCTGGGAGCAGAGCGGGACTAGCTGGAGTCAGGACATCTGGGACCTGGTGTTCAATACAGGGTATGAGAGGCTTCTAGGGCATTAATGGTGACAGTGACTCTGGCAAGACGAAAGGGCTCTGGAGGCATGACAAGAACAAAGCCAAAGTGAAGTGGGTTAAAGTAGTTCACTGCAGTCAACTCTGGGAGTCTTTGAGGAAGGAGTAGAGAAGCTGGGCAGCAGTGGCAGGAGATTGCTGCTGTGACAAGATGTTTGGGATACATGAGAGGGAGGGCAGAGGACGCCAGGGCCAGGAAAGCCCTCAGGAGCCTGGTGATCAAGTAGAGGCTAGTGCAGCAGCCAGGAGGGGCCTGGAGACATGGAGCAGATGCAGGTGCATGGATGGCCAGGATGAGCACTCAGGTATGACTGTGTCAGTCCTCTCAGCAACATGAGAAACAAGATGGTGAACTGAGTGGGAGGAGGGGCCTGGGGATGGCACAGAGGCCTGAGGGAGAGGTAAGGAGTGACATGATGTGGTCCTCAAAGATGTCCAAAAGCTCAGTTCTGGAACCTGTCAATGTGTTATCTTAAATGACAGAAAGCACTTGGCAGGTGGGATTGAGTTGAGATCTTAACATGGGAAGGACCAGCAGGTGGTGTAATGGCTATGCCACTGGACTCCCATGTAGTTGACTGCAGTTCAAAGCCCTGACCTGGTGGCTTAAATTCACACCAGGCATGTGTGTGTGTGTTCCCAAGATCCTGAGAGGAGAATGGAGGAGAAGGGATTACGGTGTGGCCATCCCTCCTGGGAGGGAGGGAGGTGACTTCTCTCTTTCTGTCTCTCTCTCTCTGTCTTTCTGGCAAGTGCATGTGCCCTGTAGCAAAAACCTCTCCAAAAACAAACAAACAAACAAACAAAAACATGGGAAATGATCCAGGGGGATCTGGGTGAACCCAGTATCATCACAAAGTTTCTTATAAAGGTTGGAGGGTGTCAGGAAGGTCAGAATCAGAGAAGAAGCTATAACAACAGAAGCGGAGGTCAGGCTGATGTGCCTTGAAAATGGAAGAAGACACCATGAGCTAAGGAACATTGAGCTCTAAAAGATGAAAAAGGTCAGGAAATAATCTCCCCTAGGGTCTAGAGATCAACTAGCATGCCGACACCATGATTTTAGACTTTTGATCCCCCAGACTGTAAGATAATAACTGTCTGGTGCTTCAGCCACCAATTTGTGGTGATATGTTCCTCTAGCTCTCACAAACTCATACATGGGGTCATCCTAAGAGTGTCTCCGTGCCTCCCTTCAGTGGTTCCCCCTTCCAGGGTGCCACCACCCAGTCTGTTGGGAGCCAGTGTGAGTCCTGATGGTATGGGCAGTGGTCCTGTCCACTCCAGGCCTCTGCAATTCATGCAGGTGAATTATGTGGCTGTAGTGTCATGCTGGATTCTGTGCCTACCTGGGGAATACAGGGAGGACTCTGCAGCCAACAGCCCCTGGAGAGTTCCAAGAAGGCAAAGGGAACTCCAGCACTGTGGTGTCCTGTGCAGCAGTTGGAGATAGAAGACACCACTATGTGCATGTGTCTGGTAGGTCCAGGGCCACAGTGGTGAATTCCACTTTGGGTGAAAGGATGGTTCTAAGACAGGCCCAAAAGAACAACTCAGACAGAGGGAGAAATAGGACCAGGACCATAAAAGCCAGCACTTGTTAAGCACTTGCTGAGTTTTTTTATTTTTTATTTATATTTTTTAGAGATTTCGCTATAGGGTGCATGCACTCACCAGAAAGACAGAGAGAGACAGAGAGACAGAAAGTGAGAAATCATGCCCAGGGGGGATGTCTCCTCCATTCTCCTCTTAGGATCTTGGGCATGTACGCACATGTGCCTGGTGTGAGTTTAAGCCACTGGATCCAAGACTCGAACCACAGTCAACTACATAGGAGTCCAGTGACATAGCAATCATGCCATCTGCTCGTCCCCTGAGTTTTCTTATTAAGTGGAGGCTATTAGCAACTCATTTCACAAGTGAAGGAACTTAGCTAGGATTACATCATATGCAAATGGCAGACTTAGAACTAGAACCAGCTCTGTCCCCATTCTGAATCTTATATCACCCTGTCCCCATCTCTTCTTTGAGCTACTTCTAGGCACTCCATGCAGGAAAGAATAAGGTCTGGGGCTTGGGGGGACAGATCAGGTGATTTTGCAGGAGATGAGTCTAGACAGGCGGTGGTGATGGAAGCCTAAGGAAGGAGGAGTAGGAGTGGAGAAAGAGACATCTGCTTAGACCCCCAGGTGGCCAGCTCAGTGCTGCCCTTGGCCTGGGGCAAGAATAGAGAAGGCATAGGGTTAAGGAGACATTATGGGATGTCCAGCAGGCAGTCAGTCAAAGGTGCTGTCCCCAAGGCTCCACGGCATGGCCTCTGCTGAAGGCAGCAGGTGGAAAACAAGACTAGAAGAAAGCTCTCAGGTGCCTGCTGCAGAGGACTCAGTGGCTAAGCCCCACCAGGGCCTGGCATTTGGCAGGCTCCTTGCTCCACCTGGGGGCATGGTTGACGCTGTGAAAAGGCTGAGATATGCCAGACAGTCAGAAAGATAGGATGATGGGGATCAAGAAACCAGATGCTACCTCCCACCAGGAGGTCAGATGGGTTGAACTCCCCACCCTGGCTCAGCCAGCTCACTGGGCAGTAATGAAAACAGTGTGCCAATGAGCCCTTCCCAAGGCCAAGGTGACTCAATGCTCAGATGGTATAGTAGGAGACCTGGTTCTATCTTCCAGTATGTTTTGCCAGCACTGAGATCTTAGCTTACTGTATTTATTCCCAAGATCTTATTGTAACACGTTGCCATAAATTTAATGCCTTAGAAACAGCATGCATTTATTCTCGCAGTTTTGGAGGCCAGAGTCTAAGAGCAAGATCTTGTCAAGGTCACACTACTTCCAAATGCTCTAGGGAAGAATCCTTTGCTTCCTCTGGTTTCTGTGATATTGGCATTCCTCGGTTGGTGGCTGCATCACTCAAATCTCTGTATCTGTATTCACATGACCATCTTCTATATGTGTGTCTCTATGACTTCTCTTATAATAATATCAGATATTGGATTTAGGACTTGCCTTAAGTCCAGGATGATCTCATCTTGAGATTGTTAACTAATTATATCATCAAAGACCCTATTTACAAGTGAAGTCACTTTTTAAATTCCAACTGACATGGGTTTTGGGGGACACTCTTCCAGCCACTATATGGTCCTTTCATTAATCTCATGAAAGAGGTCTCATAATCTCCAAAGCTTGGCAAAAAGACTAGCAAGGTCTTCAAGCAGGACCGTGTGTAAAACAATGTTTGACTCCAGGGTCTTAACACTTCTCTCCACTCCAGGGCAGCATTTATGTAAAAGCTTGGCCCACAGAAGCCAACTTAGGAGGCCAGAGACCACCAGAAAGAGAAGAGCATCAGGGTTGGCCTTGGAGTCAAGCACCTAGGACCAGGTTGTGCCACTTCATATTAGGATGGCTACTTTCCTTCTCTAGGCCTCAGTTTTCCCAAATATAAAATTTAACTTTGCAGAAGGTGGAGAAAAATCTTCACAGTCCAACAGTGAACTTATATCCAGAATATATAAAGTGCTCCTACAAGAAAGACAATCCAACAGAAAAATGAGAGAGGGGAAGACACTTGAAGGGAAGCCACAGACAAAAATACATCCAATAACAATAGACATACAGAAACATATTTAATTTAATTTAATTAGTCATCAGGAAAATGCAAATTAAAACCACAAACCACTACATACTCACCAAAATGGCCAAAAGGGAAAATGATGGAGAGTGCCAGCTGTGGATGGACTGCCAGAGGGAGGCCGTTTGCTAACTTCTATCAAAGGCAAACAGACTCATACACACACCTTTTCACTGAGCAATTCTACTCATGGGTTTCTATGAAATAGAACATTTAAGTATATGATGTTTGCACTCCAATCACAAATACGAAAATACACACAACACACAGCATTGCTCACAATAAGAAACTACTCAAAGCCCACCAAGCATAGAAATGATCATAGAATTCAGTTCCTATGGCAGCATGCTCCAGAATGAGAATGAAAAACCATACACAAAACAGTATGACCGACTCTTCCAAATATAATATGAAGACTCAAGAGTGCCAAGTGTAAACTCAGAATCGAATCTAAGGTGTTGAAAATGCATATGGTGGTTATGCTTTGGCGTACAGGAGACCTCTGGGTGCTAATAACACATGTCAGGAAGAGAAAGTTCATCGAGCTACATCTTTGTGAGCCATGTCTAAAAAGTTTAAATAGCCAACAAAAATGGATGTTGTTTGCATGCTTCTGGTGGGTGCCCTCATGCTGGGATGAACAGGGGAAAGGATTAATCTGGGGCTGGGGGAATTTTTTTTTCTTTTTTTGAGAGGTTTTTGCTATAGGATGTGTGCACTTGCCAGAAAGACAGAGACAGAGAGACAGAAAGTGAGAAATCACTCCCCGGGGGGATGGCCATGCTGCAATCCCTTCTCCTCCATTCTCCTCTCAGGACCTTAGGCACGCATGCACATGCACCCAGCGTGAGTTTAAGCCAGTGGGTCTGGGACTCGAACCATGGTCAACTATATGGGAGTACAGTGACATAGCCATTACGCTAACTGCTAGTCCCTGGGGTGGGGGAATTTTGAGGGATGGAATCCAGTGAAGATGCACAGAGGAAAGGAAACAGGAAGTCCAGGTATATCCACAAAGAAAGAAGAGGCAGCACAAGTTTTCCCTGGAGAAAAAGAGGCTGGGAGAACTGACACGTGAACACCAGATGCCAACTTACTTGACAGATGGCCTTTCCTGTTGTGAGGTCCCCTGCACATAGCATCTCCTCATGCACAGAGTAGTTCTGGGCTTGGCCTGTTTTTATCGCGTATAAGATATTACAGAACTTGTTCTCAATGAGGCCCACCTTACCCTCCTGGAGATGGAAGGGTGGTAACAGCTGTGCTGCAAAGATAAGTGAAAAGTCAGTGCCATGCATGGTAGCCTAACCATGGAAGCCCAGGCTACCCTACAATCCCTTGCCTGACTGCTCACAACTACCTCCAAACATGAGGTGTTCTCAGAACAGCCATGCTTCAGGTATACTTCAGTCTTCTCCCATCCTTGATAACCTCCACTCCTTTTTTCACCAGCCTTTCCATATCCATATTTAATTAACAGAATATCATCCTATTCCCTCTACCTGCTTCAAGGCAATGTACCACACCTTCCTATTCCACAATGCAGCAAATCCCTCCAACACATGACCCATTCACTGAGGCTTAGCAACATTTCACCAGTTTTGATTCCATCTCTCCAACTAACCCTCTTCACCCATCAACTCACCCATTACTCATCTTCTCACACATACCTATTCATCCACTTCCAGTCATTTGCCCATTCATGCACCATTGCATCAATATCTCATTCCTTCCCTCCCATCTATCAACACATTCTTTCACTTCATCCTTTCATCCACACATCTTCTCCTCCATCAACACATTCATTTGCTTCATCCTTCCATCCACACGTCTAGCCATCTAGTCATACATCCATCTACCCACCCAAACATTATCCATCTGTCCATCCACGCACTCACCCGCCCTATCCACCCACTCGTCTACCTATCCATCCACCTTTACTTCCATCGACCCACTCATCCTACAACCTATCGCTCCATCCATCTATTCATCCAGTCACTCCTCTATCCACTCATTTCTTGATCTATTCTTGGGCTAGGTATCTTTTAGACACTAATAGTATAGGCAACCACTTTTAGCTGGGAGAGACAGAGTGAATTAAATAAGTAAATAAAATTATTTTAGATCTATTAACTAGCATGGAGGAGATTAAACAGGGAAGGGGTATGCGTTTTAGTCACTTGATTAAGTAAAACTCAGAGAAAAGGCTGAGATGTAAATGTGGAGAAACTAGTCATGTAAAGATTATAGGGCAGAATAAGGAAAGCAGCAGAAACTGAAAGCTCATTGCCCAGAGACAGGACAGACCTTGGAATATTCAAGGAACAGTGAGGGGCCCATGTGGTGACAGTACATGTGAAGGATGAAGGAAATGATACACAGAGTGCATTCAAAACCTTAGAGCCAACCAGGAGTGTGGACTTTATTCTAATTTCCTAATGACAAGGCACTGGAAGGCATTGAACAGGGCAGTGGCATGGTTTGTATTCTGAAATAGCACTCTAACAGTGGTGTGGCCACTGCAGCAGAGGCATGCTAGGGAAGTCAGGAGACCAGGTTGGAGGCTATCAGGACTGGGTGGTAGCAGTATAGTGGAGCATTCAGGGTCAGGACCTTAGTATAGACTGAAGCATTAAAAAATATGTGGTCCCTGACCTCAAGGAGTCTGTGTGTGTGTGTGTGTGTGTGTGTGTGTGTGTGTGTGTGTGTGTGTGTACATGCTGGGGGATGCATGTAATATGATTAGGGAGTATTCCTGATATTTACTAGACAACGGCCAGTGTTGTTGGCAGAAATTCATTCAATAAAGATGCATTCTGTCCAAAAATACCTGTAGCGCCTGTGTTGAGAAACACTGTACCAAACTGAGCCAATAAATAACTAAAACATATATTCTTTTATCCTACATTACATCATGAACATTTCCTCAAACCAAAAACACTCCCTTCTTCATAACTGTTGTGCATAAGTCTCTGTCCCCTTTCTCTTTCTTCCATATAGAAAGAAAGGAAAGAAAGGAAAAGAAAGAAAAAGAAAGACACTGTTCTCATCTTTTATTCAGTTTGCCTACCAAGACTATGAAGTTGATAGCTGACCCAGGTTAAGGAAACATCAAGTTGATGTTCAGAGAAGTTAAACACTCTGAGTCATAATCCTTCTAACTTGACTGCATAGGCTTAGAAGTCAGAAGCTACAGTGGTGTGTGTGTGTGTGTGTGTGTGCGTGTGTGCGTGTGTTGTGTTTCTACTTTTCCTAAGTACCTTATATGGTAAGGGAAAAATCAAGGTGTTTAGACATTACCTCAGATGGGCCATCCCCTAAGCATGATTTTTTAATTAAATCCACTCATCTCAGAATCAAGGCTGAGTGAAATTTTGGAGTCAAGAACAGTGAAGACTTAAACAACCCAGATACTTCCCCCCCACCAACATGAATACAATGCTTATCAGTCAAGTCAAAGATATTACCATATACATTATCATCAATAGTTAATTTTTCATTTTGTGTCTATTAAAGTATTTGTTTGTTTGCTAAAGAATTCAGTTTCTTGATTCTGAAAGTCAGAGATTTCCACACTTTCAGAACCTGGGTTTGGGACTCTCAAGCTGTGGAATCACACACTTTCAGAATTGGAAGGGCCCTAGTTTGGTCTGGTCTTCATTTTACAGATCACGGAAGTGAAGCACAGAGGACCAAGACCCAGAGCTTCAGCAAACATCCTGGGCCTCCCTGCCTGGCTAAACTGCCCCTCCTTAGTTCCTCTCTTCCTTCTCCCTTACCCTCCCAGTCTCCCACACCCCCTCACTGTCCTCGGTGAGCATTCCCCAGCCAGTTATCCAACAGGATGCATGACTGGGCAGCTGCAAGTCCAGGGATGGGAGGCAAGCAGGGACAACATATGAAGTGAAGTTCACAGGCTGACTCAGTTGCAACATCGCGATGTCACTCCCAAAAGCATGAAATTTCTCAAAATCTGGATGGATGATGATCTGGTTCACAGATATCTTCTGAGAGTGCTGGGTTTGACTGTACAGTTGGGTGTTTCCCAACAGAATCTGGTATTTCTCTGGAGCCTGTGATTTGCTGGAGAAGGAAGGATCTGTTACTCACTGTCACCCCCCAAAGAGTCCTACATCCTTGTCTGACTGCCCACACCTGATTGGGCTCCTCCACCCTGCCATAATTCTCCCATTTATTTTTTTTAATTTAAAATCTATTTACTTATGTATTTAATCAGGCACCCTCCAGTCCTGAAGCTGAAGAATATCTTACTTGCAACCTCAGGACACATAGCCTTCCTATCACACCCCAAGTCAGAGGAGCAGAGTCCTAGTGCTAAAAGGGTCCTTGATGGGGTCATAAAATTTAGCTTTTTCATATTATATAAGGGAGTTCTGGCCCATACCAGTTCCAGCCTCAGCTTTATGAAGCCTCCCTGCACCCATTTTCTGGCCTTTCCAGTTTCGCCTGTCCCCTCTCAAGGGTTGCCCCTCCCCTGTCAAGTACGAAATGACCTGCTGAATGAACAAAGGGCTGCATGAAACTGCAGTTCTCCTGGTTCCAGGCGCAACTGACAGAATTCCTGACCACATGGCTGAGGTCTCATAACCACACCTCTGGAAGGTCCTCCTCATACTCCACGTGCCCAACCCTTCCTTCTGGCAAGCCCTACCCCAAGACAACAGCAGCTCTCTGGACGCCTCTCCCTCAGACTGCCCTTCTCACCCACACTGGGCTTGCTTTCCTGCATGGTGCTTACTGGATCTCTGCCTTGCCTTCCTGAGAAGGGGAAGACCCCTCAACCCCCCTATGCCAAGAGAGGGTCTCAGGTGTCGACAGAACCACAAAGCTAGTAAGCACATAGGCACAGCTCCCTGATCTGGACCCCAGTGCCCCTCACTCCCTCTACATCTGTTCCAGCAGAAGCTGGGCACCAAGTCAGGCCCAGCAAGGCCAGAGGAATTGGACTCCTGACTGTCCACATTGTCTCCAAGGTCCTCCCTCCCTTGCATCCTGTTACATGGGACAGTAGCAATCAACAGCTCCTCCCAGGCACTCACTTTACGGAAGTGATAAAGAGTCACCTAGTTGTTGCATTATCTTCAAGGGCTTTGATGCCTCCTAAATTGTGACTAACAGGAGGCGGGTGGGTAGTGAGGAGGATTCCTGGTCAACTGTGGTCAAGACAGCCACTGCCAATGCTCTCAGGGAAAATCTGTGCTAGGGGGACAGCCACAGTGGGCAGGTGGCAGGCTTCCTCCCAGAGTTAAGGATGAAGGGGTGCCAGGTGGCGAGTGGGGAGGACAGGTCAAGTGGAGGGAACTGCATTGGTGGCAGCAGACTGACTAGAGCAAATCCTATGACAGGAGGGCATGAGAGCCCCTGCCCCTATCCTTCTCATCCTCTTGAATCTTCCTCCCTAGACAGTCACTCCAGCAGGGCCCCAGGGAAAGAAGACTCACTTGAGAAAGCAGTGTGCAGTGGAGAGTAGCCAGTGGGAGTCGACAAGGACAGCTCCGCAGAGGTGCTGGCCCTTGTAGAGCAGGCTGGCCTGCCACGGCCACTGGCCAGGTGCTGCATCCTGACCTCCAAAGATCTTCCCAACCACCTTGGGCTTTCCGCATACTGTGAACATACACCCCCCCCCCAAACATGCACACCTGTTAGAGGGACCATGATGCCCCTGGGTGTCACCCCAGTGAGGCTCCTTCTCCACATGAAAGATGGAAAAAACGAGGTCAAGGTATAATGGACCTGATTAGAATGACTGAGGGTTACCCTAGCCTTTGCCTTCAATGATCATCACTGGGGACTGGACTGTGGAGCACAGCTGAGCAAACTCTGTGAGAATCAGGGCCAAGGGGCTTGGGGTGGAGTAAGGGTGACTGTGGCCTTAGCACTGTAGCCTCAGGAGGCTCTGACAAGAGCTGGCCAGGAGCTAGACCTTGTAACCTTATTCCCTCAGCAGGACATACTCCACGCCTACTTCACAGATCAGGGAACTAAAGGGCTCAGATGTTGCTAAACGTATATGCCCGGGTCACCATTTCTAGGTGGCTGTGTCCCCTCCACTTTACCCCATAGTCTCAAAAAAGAAAGAATCCCAGTCAAGAGTCTTGAGGTATTGTGAGACCTGGGGAAAGCTGCTCCCCATCTCTGATTTACAATTCTCCATTTCTAAAAGGACAGGACTGCCGGCTAACGAAGACAACTTGTTTCTAAGACCCACACCTTAGAGGGGAGTGGAGGGCCAGACTCCTGAAATGGGGTACCCTAGTTCCAGGCCGGTGCTCCCCAGGTCTCAGGAGGTGACCCAGACCCTTGGCAGCCATCCTGGTGCTCCTCCTCCCTCCAACCAGCCCCAGGGCCAGCCCTGGTCACCTGTCCAGTTCCACTGTCCCCACGTTGGGTCCTGGAGCTGATTCCCCACAGAGCAGGGAGCCAGACCCACCTTGGCTGATGTTGACTCTGGGGCTGCCTAGTTGTTGGCGCAGCAGAGAGAAGATGGTCGCAGGTGACTTCCGGGAAACCGCTCGAGCCGTCGAGCCCGCCATCCCCACCCCCAATTCTCGCCTCCCACAGGCCAGGCTCCACTGTCCTCCACTGCCCCTCACCTCCCACCCCCCATCTCGCTCCCCTTCTGGCCCTGGCCTTCCACCCCAACTCCCGAGTCCCCGATTGTGGAGACCTGAGGCCCGGCCAGGCCTACCCTCTGCCTCAAACGGCTCTTGCGTCCCCCGGCGCCCGCCTGCCTCTCCTGGAGCCTGGGGAGGGCTCTGGCCTTGTGGCTGCTGGGCCGGGG
>NW_006160018.1:116115-134478 GCF_000334495.1 Tupaia belangeri chinensis
GGCCCCCAGTCCTGCCGGCACCCATCACCTGTTGCCAGGACCAGAGGGAGGCTGGCGCAGGTCCTGACCTGGGCTTGACCCCACTTTGACCCCATCTTGACCCGGCTCTGATCACGACCCAGGAGGGATCCTGACCGCAGGCCTTGAGGCTTCTCCTGCAGAGGCTCGGCCCATCCCTGCCCATGCCCGGTCTGAGCACTGCCTTGACCACTGTTCCGATCTGGAAAAATGGGAAAGGATTTTTTAAAAAGGTAATTCATAAAAGAGGTAATTAAAATGCCCACATAAAAGAAAAAACTGTTTAATTAGTTATCTGGAAAATGAAATAGAAATTTCAGCCATCAAATTGCATAAAGACCTGAAGAGCAACTATAAAACGGTAGAGACAGTGAGGGAGGAGGGTAAGAAATGTCCGAGTGGGAGAAAGAGAATCAATTTAAATAAAAAATGGACAAATTCTGCTGCTGCTGATCTATATGGTAGTATCTTTAGACAAAAATACAGTGCATTCATGTTGTGAAAATCCATTTTGTATATTGTAAAGATGTACAGTGATTGAATGTAAAAAATACAAAAGTAGAGAAAAAATTTCATTTTATTTTTATATGTATATTTTATTTCATTTTAAATTTTTTATACATTCAATTATATACATCACTTAGCTTGTAAAGTGAATGTTACAACACGAATACATTTCTCACCAGTCCAGTTGGGTATACTATATGTGTATCATCAAAATAAAATCTTGATTTTAAAACCAAAAAAAAAAATGCATTAGCTCTTCCAGTCTCTATATTGAGATGTAACTTTTCCCCAGTACTAATGTACTTTATTATTTATTGAATGCAAGTCTTTATCTAATAGATCAGATTGTATGACCCTTGGTTTCCTTAATAACAAGACTGATTAGTAAATTGGGTTTTCAGTGTATACTATGTGCAGTGCTACTTTTCTTACTCTTGTGCCTAGACTTTGCAGTGAATAAAATAATGTTATCTGGAGTTTACAGCCTAGTGATGATGACGAAATATAAAGAAGTAAATGTAAAAGGCAGAGGCTCACCTTTTCACAAACATTTTCCCTCTATATTCTGGTTATCAGTCCCATATCTGAAGCATAATTTACAAATATATTCTCCCATTTAGAGGCTTGTCTTTTCACTCTAGTTATTTTATTTTATTTTATTTTTTTACTGTGCAAAAGATTTTTAAGCTCATGTAATCCCACATGTCTATTTTTTAGATTATTGCCTCCACTTTGGGAGTCTTATTTAAAAAGTCTTTGCCAATTCTGACATCTCCAAGAGTTTCCCCTGTGTTTTCTACCAGTGGTATTATAGTTTGAGATTTTGCAATTGGATATTTGGTCTATTTTTAGTGGAGTTTTGTTAGTAGTGAGAGTTAGGGGTCCAGTTTCCTTTTTCTGCAGGTAGATATCCAGTTTTGTCAGCAACATTTCCTGAAGAGATTTTCTTTTTCCCAGTGGATTACCTTGTGCCCTCTGTTGAAAATCAGTTTACTGTATGTTTTAGGGTTATTTCTGAGTTTTCTATTCCATTTCACTGGTCAATGTGCATGTTTTTGGGCCAGTACCATGCTGTTTTGACTATCACAGCTTTGTAATATATTCGAGGTTAGGAAGTGAGATGCCTCCTACTTTATTATTTTTGCACAGTATTGCTTTGGTGATATGGGGCCTTTTTTTTTAATTTTTGGAGAGTTTTTTTTGCTATAGGGTGAGTGCACTCGCCAGACAGAGACAGAAAGCAAGAAATCACCCCCTGGAGGGATGGCCATGCCACAATTCCTTCTCCTCCATTCTCCTCTCAGGATCTTGGGCACACACGCACATGTGCCCGGTGTGAGTTTTAAGCCACTGGGTCCGGGACGTGAACCACTGTTGACTACGTGGGAGTCCAGCGACATAGCCATTACGCGAACTGCTGGTTCTATGGGGCCTTTTCTGATTATAAAAAAAAAAAGATTTCTTTTTACTAATTATGTAAAGAATGCCTCAGGTATTTTGACTGGGATTGCATTAAATTTATAACTTAATATGGGTAGAATCAACATGTTGCTTATATTTATTCTTCCAATCCAGGAACATGGGCTATCCTTCCACTTTTTTTTTCATTTTCACTCCTTTTTAATGTTTTTCATAATTTTCATAATTTTCCTTGTAGAGATCTTTGACTTCTTTGCTTAGGTTTATTCCTAGGTGTATTGTTTTTTTGTACCTATTATAAATAGAATGCTTTATTCAATTCAACTTCAGTCTGCTCACCTTTGTGTATAAAAATGCTAAAGATTTTTGTGTTTTGATTTTGTACTCAGACACTTTACTACAATCATTTGTCACTTGTCACTTGAAGGAGTTTTTTCTTTCTTTTTTTCTTTCTTTTCTTTCTTTCTTTCTTTCTTTCTTTTCTTTTTTTTTGCAGATTTGTTTGGATTTTCTGTGTGTATAATCATGTTATCTCCAAATAGAAATAATTTTACTTCTTTTTTTCCTACTTGAATGCCTTTTAGTTTATTCTCTTTTCTTATTGCATTGGCTAGGACATTCAGTAATATATTGGAAAAAAATGGAGAAAGAGGGCAGCCTTGTCTTGTTCCAGTTTTTCCTCATTTAGTATGATTTTAGCTATGAGTTTTTCATATATGGCTTTTATGATGCTGAGAAAAGTCCCTTCTGGGAACCAGCAGTTAGCGTAATGGCTATGTCGCTGGACTCCCACATAGTCGACTGCGGTTCGCGTCCCGGACCTGGTGGCTTAAAACTCACGCCGGGTGCCTGTGCGTGCGTGCCCAAGATCCCGAGAGGAGACTGGAGGAGAAGGGATTGCGGCGTGACCATCCCCCCTGGGGGGTGATTTCTCACTTTCTGTCTCTATGTCTCTCTGTCTGGTGAGTGCACACGCCCTATAGCAAAAACTTCTCAAAAAAAAAAAAAGTCCCTTCTTTGTTGATTTTGTAGAGAGACCTAATCATAAAGGGATGGTGTATTTTATCAAATGTTTTTTTCTGCGTCCAGGATTCCCGTAGGCTGGAGGGTTGGAGGAGGGTGATCTGAGCATAACCAGACCCTCTAGAGGGTGCTTCTCTCTCTCTCCCTTTCTCTGATTTTTTTCTTTCTTTTTTTTTTCCCAAAGAGCCTACAGTCTCACTAGAAAGAGACAAAGACACACAAAAAGAGGCAAAAAGAGGGAGAAAAAATAATGTATACCATATGGGGTATGGTCACACCACAATTCCTTCTCTTCCATTGCTCTACCCTGTAAGGATTTGGGGCATGCATACACATGTGCTTGGTGTGTGTTTCTTTTTTGTATGTGCTTTATTCTTTTTTATTTTATTTTATTTTTATTTATCTTTTTTCACATTTTTATTTCATTTTCTTTTATACATTCAATTACATTATTTAGCTCATAAAGTGAATAATATTTTAACAGGAGAACATTTCTCCCTAGTCTAGTTGATAAAACTATAAAATATCATCAACGGATAATACCACATATAACCACTGGGTCCAGAATTTGAACTATGCAGTCAACCATGTGGGATCCAGTTCACCTTATCCATTAAGTTATGATACTGCCCTACTCGCTCCTTTCTCTCATGTGTATCCACATATGCTCTATCATGAACAAAAAAAAGTTATAAAGAGACTATACATTGTTATAAGAATTAACATATACCATGTTGATTCATAAAAGCAATGTTTCTCCACTTATTTAAGACTTGTTTAATCTTTTACAACATTTTGTAGGTTTCATCTGTCAAAAATAAAGATATCTTAGTGAAAGTGGTGGGAACAGATTTTATTCAGTGACTATTTACAGTAGGTCAAAGAGCTGAGCTCCATTCCAATCTGGGCAGAGGTGAGTGGGCATTTTCAACAGATGAGGAAATGAAGAGGAGTGAGAAAGCTCACATGCAAAGTTGGTCATTGTAAACAGGAACATGCCAACAGTGGTTGAAATTACAATTCCATCCCCCTTCAGGAGGGAGAGAAATGTTCTGTATTCCTGATGATGACGATATGTGGTCTTTCTAATGCAGTGTTGAATTTTATTTTATTTTATTTTATATTTTATTCTAAATATTTATTTATTTTTGCTGGTTTCAACTGCATAGTTATTTGTGTCTCCAAGAGCTGTCACTGGAATAAAGAATAAAGAAAAAAAGCCAAGTATTGAAATTCTCAATAAATAATGTAGCAAGACTGGACTATTGTTGGGAAACAAACGAACAAACAAAAAAAAGGAGGGCTAAGGGGCTGCTAAGGTTGGACACACAAATATCAAAGGACATTGACATCAAGATAATGCAAAGTGATGTATGTCCTAGCAAAGCAAGGCCTTGGGAAATAATGACTAGCTAATTTTCAGTGTACTCAAAAGATTTTTTTTGTATGTATGTATTCCTTTTTTTCTCTGGGTAGTATTTATTCTGTTGCTGTTCTATTATGAATAACATTGCCATAGATATTCTTGAAAAATCTCTTTTGGTAGACATAAGCACTCATTTCTATGTGTACATGAACACATAGGAACGTGGTCACTGGATCATAAGCGTGGGTATATGCATAGTGTATACTGCCAGCTTTCCAAAGCAGGTGAACCAATATACACACCTGCTTGCCATCGAGGATAGTTACACTCGTTCTACATCCTTTCCAACCCTTAGTAATGCTGGTAGACTTCTGTTCCCGTAGACATTCTAGTAAGGGTGAGATGGTATCTCATTGAGATTTTATGTTTTAAATTTTGTATTACTTTTATAAAATTCACATGTAATCACTGTACATCTTTAGAGCATACAAAATGTTTTATTCCAGCATGCATACAGTGTGCTATTCAAGTCAAAGATATAGCCATACACACTATCAACTGATAACTACTCTTTTTTTTTTTTTTTTTTTTTTTTTTTTTTTGGTCTGTTAAATGCTTCTCTTTTTTCCTTTGGCCCTCACCGGTCAGTCTCTCCTCTATTGTCTCTAGTTCCCCCCTGCCACTATACCCTCCAATATTTCAGTTTCTACCATAGAACACAAGCATTCAGTATATGTTAGGGGAGGGTATACAATGCCTGTCATTCATAGTCTAACTTGCTTTGCTTAACATTGTATCTTCCATATTCCTCCACTTTGTATCATATGTCAGAGTTTCTTTCTTTCTTTCTTTCTTTTTTAATGGCTGAGTGGTATTACATAATATCCACTCATCTGTTCTTGGACATTTAGGTTGGTTCCAGATCTTAGCAGTTGTGAATAGTGTTGCAATAAACATAGATGTATAAGTGTTTTTTTCTGACTTTGTGTTTTCCTATTCTTTGAGTAGATATCCAGGAGTGGAATTGATGAGTCATATGGTAGTTCTATTTGTAGGTTTTTGTTCCCATCAGTGATTGTACTAATTTATATTACTACCAATAGTATAGGAAAGTTCACTTTTCACCACAGCCTCTTCCTCATGATAAGAGATGTTGAACATTTTTTTATATGTTTTTGGGCCATTCGTGTGTCTTCCTTAGAGAATTGTATGTTCACCTCATACACCCATCTTTTAATTGGATTTTTATTTTTTTTAAAATTAATCTACTTGAGTTCCCTCTGTACTCTGATTATCAGTCCCTTATCTGAGGCATAGTTTGCAAATATTTTTTTCACATGCAGAGGGTTGTATCTTCACTGTATTTATTGGTACAGAAGTTTTTTATCCTGATTTTTCCCACCTGTCTATTTTCAGGATTATTGCCTGTGTTATGGAAGTCTCATGGGGAAGTCTTTGCCTGCCCCAGTGTCTCCAAGAGGTCTTGAAAGCAGTGTTAAATTTAATTGCTAGTATTTTACAGACAATTTTTGCAAAATATTTGTAAGAAATGTTGGTATATAATTTTTCTTTTAATTTTGTATTACCTTTTAATTTTTTTTTAAATTGCATAATCATTATTTATCTTTACAGCATACAGTATGGTTTTTCAACGCATGCATGCAGTACATGTCAATCAAGTCAAAGATCAATATACATCATCTTCAACAGTAAGTTTCCATTATTGTAGCTGTTAATTTTTTTCTGAGCCCCTCTTCCCACACTGTCCAACCCCTCTTATATAGTCTCTTTTTTTTTTTTTTTTTTTTTTTTTTGGTCTGTTAAATGCTTCTCTTTTTTCCTTTGGCCCTCACCGGTCAGTCTCTCCTCTATTGTCTCTAGTTCCCCCCTGCCACTATACCCTCCAATATTTCAGTTTCTACCATAGAACACAAGCATTCAGTATATGTTAGGGGAGGGTATACAATGCCTGTCATTCATAGTCTAACTTGCTTTGCTTAACATTGTATCTTCCATATTCCTCCACTTTGTATCATATGTCAGAGTTTCTTTCTTTCTTTCTTTCTTTTTTAATGGCTGAGTGGTATTACATAATATCCACTCATCTGTTCTTGGACATTTAGGTTGGTTCCAGATCTTAGCAGTTGTGAATAGTGTTGCAATAAACATAGATGTATAAGTGTTTTTTTCTGACTTTGTGTTTTCCTATTCTTTGAGTAGATATCCAGGAGTGGAATTGATGAGTCATATGGTAGTTCTATTTGTAGGTTTTTGTTCCCATCAGTGATTGTACTAATTTATATTACTACCAATAGTATAGGAAAGTTCACTTTTCACCACAGCCTCTTCCTCATGATAAGAGATGTTGAACATTTTTTTATATGTTTTTGGGCCATTCGTGTGTCTTCCTTAGAGAATTGTATGTTCACCTCATACACCCATCTTTTAATTGGATTTTTATTTTTTTTAAAATTAATCTACTTGAGTTCCCTCTGTACTCTGATTATCAGTCCCTTATCTGAGGCATAGTTTGCAAATATTTTTTTCACATGCAGAGGGTTGTATCTTCACTGTATTTATTGGTACAGAAGTTTTTTATCCTGATTTTTCCCACCTGTCTATTTTCAGGATTATTGCCTGTGTTATGGAAGTCTCATGGGGAAGTCTTTGCCTGCCCCAGTGTCTCCAAGAGGTCTTGAAAGCAGTGTTAAATTTAATTGCTAGTATTTTACAGACAATTTTTGCAAAATATTTGTAAGAAATGTTGGTATATAATTTTTCTTTTAATTTTGTATTACCTTTTAATTTTTTTTTAAATTGCATAATCATTATTTATCTTTACAGCATACAGTATGGTTTTTCAACGCATGCATGCAGTACATGTCAATCAAGTCAAAGATCAATATACATCATCTTCAACAGTAAGTTTCCATTATTGTAGCTGTTAATTTTTTTCTGAGCCCCTCTTCCCACACTGTCCAACCCCTCTTATATAGTCTCTCATATCTACACTTGCCCTCCCTACTATTATATCATGTAATCATTCAGTTCTGCTATAAAATGCATGCATTTGCTATATATTGAGTGGAAACATACAGTGTCTGTCTTTCATAGTATGGCTTGCTTCACTAAGCACTAAGTCATCTATATTCATCCACTTTGTATCAAAGGACAGTCTTATTGCTTTTTATGGCTGAGTAGTGTTCCTTAGTGTATATATGCCACCTTTTTAAAATCTAGACAACCGTTCTTCAGCATTTATGTTGATTCCGTGTCTTAACAATTATGAAAATGGGGATAAGGGCTGGTAGGTGGTGTGGTGGTTAGGGTACTGGACTTTCATGTGGCAGACTGTGGTTCGAGTACCAAAGCTGGAGGCTTGCTTTCTCACTTTTTCTTTCACTCTCTGGTGAGTGTATGTGCCCTGCAGCAAACTGAAAAATAATAATGATGATAAATAAAATGAAATAAAAAAATTATTTGGAGAAAAGAAAATGGAGGTGGGTAGGTGGGAGAGAATTAAGGGGGAAAAAAGCAAAACATTTAACAAACTCAAAATTGGAAAATTATATGGTGATGATAGTGTGTGTGGTAATATCTTTGGCTGGACTAGTATATGGTGTATTTATGATGGGAAAATCCATTTTGTATGCTGTAAAGATGTGCAGTGATTGAATATTAAAAAATAAGAAAATAAAATAAAGAAGAGAGAAAATAATTATAAATAATATTGCAATAAATATGAATGTACAAGTGTTTTTCTAATTGAGGGTTTTCCTATTCTTTGTGTAAACACCCAAGAGTTATATTAATAGGTCATATGATAGATAGTTCTATGTGTATATTTTTCAGGAACTTCAAAGTTGTTTTCCACAGTGGCTGTACTAATTTATATTCCCACCAACAGTGTAGAAGGGTACTCTTTTCACCACAGATTCACCAGCAATTTTCACCCAAGAATGAGATTGGAAAAATGTGGCACATATATATAGTGGAACGCTACTCAACCATAAAAAGCAATAAAACCCTCTCATTTGATACAAGGAGGATGAATATAAAGCATTTAATGCTAAGCAAAGCAAGACAGACTATGAAAGACAGACATTACATGTCCCCACTCAATATTTATCAAATGTCTGTACTTTATGACAGAAACAGTAAGACTGGAAGATACAATAGTGATGCGGGAGTGTGGGGGTGCAGTAGTGATTTAGCCCAGCACTCACAGTGAGACTCAAGTTTCTTGTCTTATGCTCAGGAAGAATTAAGGACATGGGCACAGAGAGTAGGTATAGCAAAGTGGGGAGTTTATTGAAGGACAGGGAAGAAAAAGCAGGGTTCCCAGGAAGAAAGGAGGGATCCCAGAAAGTGGGTTGCCAAGGAGGATCTGGGGCAAGGCATTTTTTTTTTCTGGGTCAGAGGGACCTTGTTCAGGCTGTTCTAGGTGAGGCTAGTGCATTGCATTCCCCTCATGGTGGGGAGGGGCACATGCTGGATAGGTCCTTCTTCTGATTTTGGAGTGGGTATGAAGTTAAGGAGATTCTTTGTCTAGAAGTTTTGGGTAATGAAAACCATTATCTTATCCTTTTCCTGGAATGTGGTGGGACCTGGAAAAAGCCTTTGTTTCAGGTCTAGGTCATGCTGCATAGGTCAATCACTGAGCCACCACTACAAAAGGTCTCTCCCAAGCAAGCAGCAGAGTTGCTTTGTCTCCATCTTAAAACGTAGCCATTTCACGATTCTATTGTGGGCCTATATTCTAACTACATTTTTAAGGTCCCTGTCTCCTACCTCAATAGCAGAGTCTGCAAGTATAAATACCAGAGACTGTGTAAGAGTGTGTGGGTGGAGAGTGGATAGAGAGAGGGAGGGGTTCAGGAGGACAAAAGGTAACATTTAATGGAAGCATTATTTATTTTTTTAATATAGCCCGTTCTGACTGATGGTAAGTGGTATCTCATTGTGGTTTTGATTTGCATTTCTCTTATGATAAAGGGAGGTCGAGTGTATATTTTTTTTAAAGAGCAAAATATTTTATTTCTCATAGTAAATTAAAAAATTTTTATTGTTATTCTAGTTTACTTTATATATTCAATCATTGTATATCACTACAGCTTGTAAAAACGAATTACCCAACATAAATACACTTCTCTTCAGTCCAGTAGAAGATACCATACACACTATCGTCAACAGACAGTCCTCTAATTCTGTGTCCACTAAATGTCTTTCTTCTCTATTTTTCTCCTTGATTCCTTTCCTGCCTCACAATGTTCAGCATATTTTTATATGCTTTTTTACCACTCACATATCTTCCTTGAAGTGTTGTCTGTTCAGCTCAGTTGGATTGCTCGTTTTTTTTCCAGGAATGCTGCTTGAGTTCCCTATCAGTTCCTTATCTGAAGTATAGTTTGTAAATATTTTCTCTGATTCTTAGTAATGTCTCTTCACTCTAATTATTGTTTGATTTGCTGTGCAGAAACTTTTTAATTTGATGTAGTCCTACTTGCCTATTTTTTAGATTAATGCCTATATTTTAGGGGTCCTATTTATGAAATATTTGCCTACTTCAATGTCTTCAAGAGTTTTCTCTGCATTTTTGACCAATGATTTTACAGTTTAAGGTTTTATGTTTAGATCTTTGATCCATTTTGAATTGATTTTTGTCAGCCGTGATAGATAGGGGTCCAGTTTCATTTTTTTTTTTTTTTGAGAGGTTTTTGCTATAGGGTGCGTGCGCTCGCCAGACAGACAGAGAGAGACAGAGAGACAGAAAGCGAGAAATCACCCCCCAGTGGAGATGGCCATGCTGCAATCCCTTCTCCTCCATTCTCCTCTTGGGATCCTGGGCACACACGCACACGCACCTGGCATGAGTTTTATAAGCCACCAGGTCTGGGACACGAACCGCGGTCAACTACGTGGGAGTCCAGTGACATAGCCATTACTCTAACTGCTGGTCCCCCAGTTTCATTTTTATGCAGGTGGATATCTGTTTCTTCCTGAAACAGTTGCTGAATAGACTTTCTTTTCCCCAATAGATTATCTTGTGCCCTTTTGTCAAAAATCAGTTGCTGTATGTTTTAGGGTTTATTTCTGGGATTCTATTCCATTGGTCTACATGACTGTTTTTGTACCTGTACCACGCTGTTTTGATTATCACAACTTTGTATTAATTAAAAAAAAAAAAAAACTGTAAATTCTTTTTTTTTAAACAGGCATTATAGACAGATAATACTAATCTTATTTAAAAACCATGAGTGCTACACTGATGAATATCAGTCTAACTCATTAGTAACTTTGAATAACTTAAAAAGTATTTCCCATTTTAAAAGGCAACACACAGCTTACAAAAACCTACACTAAACAAAGAAACTATAATATGGATACATGATTGATGTGTCTAAAATTACATATGGTACATAACTAATGTTATGTGATCAGTACATTTTTGTATATGATTCCATTCACACTTCATTTTCCCCAGAAACTGAATTCTGAACTTCCTCTTCTAAAATTGGTACATCAGGTTATCCTTAGATATCAAATTATATTTCATCACAAATTTAGTAACCTGATGACACAAACATGTTTCATTTTCATATTCATCGAATATCTGCCAGTGATGAAAATAAGCACGTGAAAATATTCTGTAAATCCTACAGCATACTGATCCTAGTTTTGCTACAGTTGATTCCTTTATGCTAACCCTGCTAGGAAAATATTTATTGCTATTCAGAAGACACGCAGCACCATCAAGTGTGTGTCTAGTATAATCTATAGCAGGACACTCTTTTGGAATTTTATGAGCTGCACAAAGAAAAACCCATTGTTCAGTTGCTGTCATTTGAGTACAAGTGTCTGGATGGCATTCACTCTGAAGTTTGACAGCAAGTCCATTTAGCTCAAGGCAGAATTGCCTTAAATGTTCATGCTTCCATACACCTTCATCTTGGCCTTCAGATGGTTCAAGAATTTTGTCAATATTGCAGCAGTCTGCCCTTATGTTCTGTGAATATACTGCTGAGCAGCTAGTGTACTATCCATTTCATCAAAGGATTCATCAGGCAGTTATAGAAATCCTGTGCTTTGGTGCCTGGCCTGCTTCTCCTCAGCACTGAGGTTTCCTCCACCATGAGCATAGTGCCAGAGTGCACAACTTTGTAATACTTTTCAGGTCAGGTAGTGAGATGCCTCCTGCTTTATTCTTTTTGTATAGTATTGCTTCAGTGATATGGGGTCGTTTATGATTCCAGACAAATATTATGATCTTTTTCTATTTCTGTAAAGTAATTTAATTGGAATTTCATTGAATTTGTAGATTAATATGTGTAGAATTAACATTGTTATCATATTTATTCTTCCAATCCAGGAACATAAGATGTCTTTCCATATTATATATCATTCTCAATTTTTTTTTTTTTGGTCTTTTGTCATTTTCCTGGTAGAAGTCTTTTACTTCTTTGGTTAAGTTTATTCCTAGGTATCTCATATATGTGTGTGTTTGGGGAGGACTATTGTAAATGGGATTGCTTTCTTCACTTCTACCTTGGCCTGTTTTTGTTGGTGTATAAAAATGTTATAGATTTTTGTATATGATTTTTTATTTTGCCATTTTACTGTATCCATTTATCACTTCCTGGAGTTTTTTGTGGATTCTTTTGGATTTTCTAAATATATATAATAATTTCATCTGCAAATAGAGATAATTACACTCCTTTTTCTATTTGAATGCCTTTTTATTTTATTCTCTTGTTTGACTGCATTGGTGAAAACTTTCAGTGATCTATTAAACAGCCGTGGAGGACGTGGACAGCCTTGTCTTGTAACAATTTTTTTAGTGAAAAAGCTTTCTGTTTTATCCCATACAGTATGATGTTGGCTATAATTTTGTCATATATGTCAGGTATATTATGTTGAGAAATATTCCTCTACACCATTTTTGCTGAGAATCTTGATCATAAAGAATGTTGTACTTTAGGGAACCAGCAGTTAGCGTAATGGCTATGTCGCTGGACTCCCATGTAGTCGACCGCGGTTCGTGTCCCGGACCCAGTGGCTTAAAACTCACGCCGGGTGCGTGTGCGTGCATGCCCAAGATCCCGAGAGGAGAATGGAGGAGAAGGGATTGTGGCGTGACCATCCCCCCTGGGGGGTGATTTCTTGCTTTCTGTCTCTATGTCTCTCTCTCTGTCTGTCTGGCGAGCGCACGCGCCCTACAGTGAAAATCTCTCAAAAAAAAAAAAAAAGAAAAAAGAAAAAAAAAGAATGTTGTACTTTATCAATTTTTTTGCATTAATTGGTATGATCTTATGATTCTTATTTTTCCTTCTGTTAATGTGATGTGTTTTATTTATTGTTTTAAGTAAGTTAAACTATCTTTGTATCCCTGGAATAAAGCTTACCTAGTCATGATGTATTATCTTTTAAATCTGTTGTTGGATGCAGTTTGCTAGTATCTTGTTGAGGATTTTTGTATCTGTATCCATTAGGGAGATTGGTCTGTAGTTTTTTGTTTGTTTGTTTGTTTGTTTTTTGATTATGTACTTGTCTGTTTTGGGGATGAAGGTGATGGAGCCTTCATAGGATGAATTTGGGGGGGTCTCTTCCTTTTGGATCTTTAGAATAGTTTGTGTATTTCTAAAGATGGGTGGGCTGGCAGATGGTGTAGTAGTTGAGGTGCTGGACTCCCTCATGGCTAACTGTGGTTCAAGACCCTGGATCTGGCAGCTTATATCTTTGACTGAGCCAGTGTACAGTATATTGATGATGGGAAAATTCATTTAGTATGCTATAATGACACACAGTGACTGAATGTAAAATGAATAAATAAACAAGTAAAATCATGCTGTGTGCATGTGCATGTGTGCTCAGAATCCTGAGAGGAGCACAGAGGAGAGGATGTTAAGGGGTGGCCACCCTCCCTGGGGGAGGAGTGATTTATCCTTTCCTACTCTCTGTCTCCAGCAAATGTACATGCACAACAGCAAAAATGCCTAAGAAAAAAGAAAGATAAAAAAAAATATTTAGTTTGGGACCAGCATTTGGCATAATGGCTATGCCGCTGGACTCCCACATAGTCAACTGCAGTTCAAGTCCTGGACCTGGTGGCTTAAACTCACGCTGGGCACATGTGCGTGCATGCCCAAGATCCCAAGAAGAGAATGGAGGAGAAAGGATTGCAGCGTGGTCATCCCCTCTGGGGGTGATTTCTCACTTTCTGTCTCTCTGTCTCTCTCTGTCTTTCTGGTGAGTACACATGCCCTATAGCAAAAAACCCTCAAAGAGAGAGAGAGAGAGAGAGAGAGAGAGAGAGAGGAGTATTTAGTTTGAGGAGAATTGAGGTCAGCTCTTCTTTGAAAATTTTGTAGAATTCAAAAGTGAAGTCATTGGGACCTCAGCTTTTCTTTGCTAGTAGACTATTTATTACTGATTCTATCTCATTCCTTATTACTGCTCTAGTCAGGCTTTCTATTTCTTCCTGACTCAATTTAGGTAAATGATATATGTTCGGAAATTTGTCTAACTCATCTAGGTTTTCTTGCTTGCTGGCATATACTCAGTATTCCCTGATCGTCTTTTGTATTTCTGTTATGTCTGTTGTAATGTTGCCTTTTTCATTGCTGATTTGATTTACCTAGTCCCTTTCTCCGTTCCTCATGACTAGTCTAGCTAATGGTATGTCACTTTTGTTTATACTCTCAAAGAACCAGTTTTTAGTTTCATTATTTTGTGGATAGTTTTTCTGGTAATTTGTTGTTGTTGTTGCTTTTCTAGTTCCTTGAGATGTGTCATTAGGCTGTATTTGTCACCTTTCTATTTTTTACTAGTGAGCACTAGTTACTAGTGGTAGAGCCTATCCCCAAAGTCAGTGACCATGTTCCCATGACTTACCCTAATCTCTCTGGTCCATCATGGTGGGTACAGATAGTGTGGGAGCTGATGGATGGCATGGGTGTCAGCAAGTACAGGTGACACATACCATGGTCTAAGATTGGTGGGAAGGTCTAAGGACATGTGATTTGGGGCCTGTGGGAAGGTGGTGTGGCTTGCAGTCTGAGGCCAGCTGAAAGATCATTTTTCATAATAGTCTTCAATAACTTTTTGTATTTCTGGGGTATGAGTGTAATATTTACTTTTATTTTCCTGATTTTATTTATGTCTACTTTTTATCTTAGTATAATTAATGGATTGTTAATTTTGTTTATCATTAAAAAAAACAACTTTTAGTGTTGTATTTTCATCTCAATTATATTTACTTGTGCTCTAATATTTATTATTTTTTTCTGATACTTTGAGTTTCTGTTTGTTTTGTTTTTTCTTTCTTTGCAGTGCCTTGTTTAGGGTAGTTGAAATATTTCTATTTTTAAAATATCTGTACTTATTGTTATAAATGTCCCTCTCAGAGATGCATTTGGAATAAGACATAGGTTAATGGAATGTTTTAGAAATGCAAATGAAAATTACAATAAAGAGCTTTAACATCAAACTAGTTAGTCGAGGCAAAAAAGAAAAGGATATTTGAACTTGAAGATATTCCATTAAAATAACACAATAAGACAATAGAAAAGAAAGAAGGGACCAGCAGTTAGCATAATGGCTATGTCTCTGGACTCTCATGTAGTTGACTGTGGTTCGAGTCCCAGACTCGGTGGCTTAAAACTCACGCTGGGCACGTGTGCATGCGTGCCCAAAATCCCAAGAGGAGAATGGAGGAGAAGGGATTGCAGCATGGCCATCACTCCTGGGGGACGATTTCTCACTTTCTGTATCTCTGTCTCTCTCTCTCTGTCTATCTGTCTGGCAAGTGCATGTGCCGTGGCAAAACCCCCTCCCAAAAAAAAAAAAAAAAAAAGAACAGGGGTCAGCAGGTAGCATGGTGGTACAATTCAAATCCTGGACCTGGCAGCTTGAAAATCATGCTGGATGCATGTGCATGTGTGCCCAAAATTCCAGAAGGAGAATGGAGGACTGATTTTAGTTTTCCTGAGATAGCACTCCCTTCAGAACTTCTTGGAGAACTGGTCTGGTGTCAGTAAATTATTTCAGGTTTTATTTGTCAGAGATTTTCCTGGCTTCTCTTCTCATATGAAGGATAATCTTCCTGAGTATAGTATTCTTGGTTAAAATTTTTTCACTTGATACTTGGAGTATATTTTTCCATTCTTTTCTTGCTCCCATTGTTTCTGATGATAAGTCCACTGTTAGCCTGATGATCCTTTATAGGTAACTTGACATTTCTCTCTTGCCAATCTTAGTATCTTGTCTTTGTCTGTAGTTTTGGTCAATCTTGCTATGATACATCTTGGAGAAGATCTTCTTGGGTTGATCTTATTTGGGGTCCTTTGTGTTTTTTGGGTCTAGATCTTTGAATGCTTCTCTAGGTTTGGAAAGTTTTCTTCCAGGAATTCATGGAATAGATTATCAGTGCCCTTATTAGTTTCTTCACCTTCTGGGATACCGATTATCTGGATGTTTGGACATTTAATGGTATCTAGTATTTCTTATATAGTATTATCATATTTTTTGGCTATTTTCTCTGTCTTCATGGTGAATTTTACTAGTCCAGAAATTCTATCTTCTACATATAAGATTGTATTTTCTGAATGGTCTACTCTGTTTTTAATACTTTTAAGGGAAGCTTTGACTTCCTGTATTATAGCCTTCATCTCCAACAATTCCAATTGATTTTTTTAATGATGTGTATTTCCTTTCAGCTCTTGAAAGAACTTCCTCACCTCCTAGAACTCATTGGTTGTTTTCTTCTGGAGTTCATTGTCTCTCTTCTTTTCCATCTCTGTTAGCTTTGTCACTATGAATATTCTAAATTCTTTATTAGACATTTCCATGAGTTCCATTGCACTGTCTGTGGATGAAGAGAAGTTACTCTTTTTCCTTGAGGGAGAGGTACTTTCTCGGTTTCTCACATTTCTCGTGCCTCTGTTGTGATATCTAGTCATCTGATGGGTTATTCGTTTCTTCCTAATTTCTAGAAGTTCAATTTGAACAACCAGAGGTGTGCAGGAGGAGGTGATCTGTAAATACTTTGCCTTTCCATTTTTTCCCCTTTGTGCCACAGATTCAGTGGAATTGAGGAATATGTTGATCCTAATACAATTTGGATGCTTGGCTACATTTCACTTAGATCAGTCTAGGCACTCAGTGCATGGAGACTGAGCGGAAAGTGGTTAGGTTTAAAAAAAATGAAAGA
Organism: Tupaia belangeri chinensis; assembly: GCF_000334495.1. NCBI lineage: Eukaryota > Metazoa > Chordata > Mammalia > Scandentia > Tupaiidae > Tupaia > Tupaia belangeri. The sequence goes on from NW_006160018.1 coordinate 132,657, forward strand.
AAACAGAGAGAGAGAGAGAGAGAGGAGAGAAAAAAAGAAAGAAACAACTAAAATTTTATTATGTATTAAAAAAAAGGAAAGACAGAGACAGGGAGACAGAAAGAGACACAGAAAGAGAGAAAAATAGAGGAGGCTCTAAGCAGGGTGACTTCTCAGTAGAAAATCTTCATTTCCTTTTTCCCCTGAAAACACTAGATCTCAGCTGCCATGGATAACTCAGTCTTCTTATGAAGGTCTGTGCTTTTTGCCTCTCCAGGATGACTTCTCAGCAGAAAAATCTTCATTTCTCTTTCTCCCTGAAATCACTAGATCTCCGCTGCCATGAAGTACTCAATCTTCTTCTCTCCCCTGGAGAGAAGTACTCATGTATACATGTTCAGTGTGATTTTCCTCTTCTTCTTTTTTTGAGAGGTTTTTGGTATAGGGTGCATGCACTTACCAGCAAGACAAAGAGAGACAGAAAGTGAGAAATCACCCCTCATGGGGGATGGCCATGCTGCAATCACTTCTTCTCCATTCTCCTCTCAGGATCTTGGGCATGCATGCCCACGCACCCAGCCTGAGTTTAAGCCACCAGATCTGGGACTCAAACCATGGTTGACTACATGGAAATCCAACGACATAGCCATTACGCCAACTGCTGGTCCCTGTTCAGTGTGATTTTCAAGCTGCCAGGCCTGGGGTCTTAAAACATGATCAGCCAAGTGGGAGTTCAATGACTTAACCACTAGGCTAACTGCTTGGCCTCCTAGCTCTATTTTTTTTCATTTTTTCATTTTATGATTTCTTATTCACATATAATTGTAAATCTCATAGCACACAATATGTTTTTTTTAGAGTATGTATACAATTTATTACAATTAAATCAAGGGTATTACCAGATGTGTCATTTTGTAGAATAACTCCACATTCTTATGTTGATTATTTCTTCCCTGCTCTTTCAATGTAACATCTCATAGTCTTCTGGACTGCAATGTGTCCATTGAGAAATTCTGCTGACATTTAGAATTCCTTATATATGAAAATGCACCTTTATCTTTCTGTTTTAAAACTTCTACCTTGCCCTTTGATTTTTATCAGTTTGGTTTAATGTGAGTTGGTGTTGGTCATATAAGGTTTAGACTACTTGGAATTTACTGAACTTATATTTATCCAACCACCTATTTCACCAAGTTTGGGGAGGTTCCTGCCATTACTTCTTTAAATAAACACTGTACTTCCTTCTGTATCCTTTGACAGAGGACACAGTGGTATAGGGGTGATCAGGCCCAGCACCTGAAATGGGACACAGATTCTTGTCTCACCCTCATGAAGAATTAGAGACATGGACACAAAGAATGTATAGCAAAGTGGAGCATCTATTGAAGGAGAGGAAAGGAAAATCAGAGTTCCCAAGGAGAAAGAAAGGGTCCCAGAAAGTGGGTTGCCATAGAGAAGCTGGGGTGGGAGGGAGGGTTTATTTGGGTCAGAGATTCTTTACCCAAGCTTGTTCTAGGTGAGGCTTATGCATGTGTTTTCCATACCATGATGGATGGGCCTGGTTATTTCTCTTAATTTTGGAGTGGGTACAAAGGTCAGATTATTTGTCTAAAAGCTTTGGGCCATTAAAAACAAAACAAAACAAAACAAAACAAAACAAAAAAACCCTTTTTTTTTTCTTCCTGGAATGTAGTGGGGCCTGGGGGGAAAAAACTTAATTCTTGAGACTAGGTCATGTTGCCTAGGTCAGTCTGAGCCAACTGAGCCAACCATGCAAGCTGTCTCTCTGAGTAAAACTTAGCCATTTTGTGATTCTATTTTGAGCCTATACCCTAACTATAGC
>NW_006160018.1:134502-145785 GCF_000334495.1 Tupaia belangeri chinensis
CCTGCTTTGCAGAGGAGTCCCTAACTGCTAGTAGAGGGAATAAAGGTTGAAGACAGTTCTTGCTTCTTCCTGATGAAATAGGAGCAATGATGGGGAACCGCAGTTAAGGATCCTCTACAGAGGTCTATCTAAAGGCCTGTACTAGAAGTCATGAGCCGTGTTCACTGGAGACTTTGTCCCTAACACTATTTGTAACTTGATGGAATCTAATATAATAACGATGTAATAGACAAAAGAAGTTAGCTATTTCTATTGCATACAACACTGAAGGATAGTATCCAAAATTGGGACTGACAGCATTATATCAGTACAATTAATTTTAGAATATTTATTAACAAAACCTTAATTTTATCCATTGTTGTAGCTCTTAGACTCTTCAAATATAACTTAAACCTCTGACAACATGCTTTAGAACTGTAGTTTTGTTTCTTCTTTTCCTATTTTGTCAGAAATAAGTATCATGACTCCAGTCATTTTTTTTTTTTGTTTCCATTTGCATGGAATACCTTTTTCCAGTCATTCACTTTTAGTCTATGTATGTCTCTATAAGGTACATTTCTTGTATGCAGCACATAGTGAGTTTCTGGGTGATATATATATATATATATCACATGTATATATATATATACACATTTAGCCAGTCTGTGTCTCTTGATTGAATAATTTAATTTGTTAACATTCAACGTTATTATTGATGTTTGAAAACTTGTCTCTGTCATTTTCTTGGTTTTTTTTGTTGTTGTTGTTGTTGTTCTGTTGTTTCTATTTGTCTCTCTTTCATTTTCCCGGGATAGCACTCCCTTAAGTGCTTTTGGAAGAGCTGGTCTAGTGCTGGCAAATTCTTTCAGGTTTTGTTTATCTAATAATTTTTTTTATCTTTTCTTCCCATTTCAAGAATAATCTTGCTGGATATCATATTCTTGGTTGAAATGTTTTTTTCTTTGAATGTTTCGAATATGTCTTCCCATTCTTTTCTTACCTGCATTGTTTCAGGTGAGAGGTCTTTGTAAGTGACTTGATGTTTTTCTCTTGCCATTTTTAGAATCTTGTCTTTTTCTGTTATTTTTGACCAATCTGGCTATAATGTGCAACAGAAAGGATATTCTCAGGTTGATTCTATTTAGGGTCCTTTGTATTTCTTGGGTCTGAATGTCTGAATGTTTCTTAGATTCAGAAAAGTTTCTACAGGTATTTCATGGAATGTATCTTAAATGCCCTTGTCTGATTCTTCACCTTCTGGAATACCTGTTATTCAGATATTTGGGCATTTAGTGGTGTCTAATATTTCCTATATATTGACCCTTTCTTAGTTATTTTTTTCATCTTTTTAGTGGTTTAATCTAAGTCAGAAGTTTTATCTTCCAGATCAGAGAGTCTATCTTCTGCATGATCTAATCTGCTCTTAATACTTTCAAGGGAGGTTTTGATCTCCTGTATTATAGTCCTCATCTCTAAAAGTTTTGTTTTATATTTTATGTTATCTATCTCCTCCAAGTCATGAAAGTATTTCCTCATCTGCTGCAATTGGTTGTCTGTTTTTTTTTTTTCTCACGTCTCATTGAGTGTTGTCAGCATGAATACTCTTGAGTTCTTTTCTGACATTTTGATGACTTCCTCTGTTCCTTCCATAGATGGAGATGAGTTGCTGTATTCCCTTTTGGGGGATATATTTCCTGGTTTTCTTATACTTGAGGTCTTCTGCAATTTTTAGTCATTTGATGATGTATTCACTTTTTGCTAATTATTTGGAGAAGCTGTATCTAAGGGCTTATGTCGTTCTTTTTTTTATGAATTACCATTATGCCAGTTGCTCTCTTTTACCATGGTTTGCAATGTGGTATCCACAGGAGGAGTTTTGAGTTCAGATTTCTGATGAGGAGTTTCTCTCTTTTTGCTGGTGATTTAGTAGGGAGAAAGAATTCCTCCAGAGCCTGACAATGTTCAGATGTTTGGCTACTATATACCTAGACCTGTCTAGTCCCTATAGGCATGGAGGCTGAACAGGAAGATGAGAAAATAAGGTGGGATAAAGAGAAGAAAAATAATTTGACATGACATGCTTGCACTGTGCACAAACTGGACAGGGGCCTTCAGATGGAGATGTCTGATCAAGAAGCCTACAATTTCCCTGTCCTGTGTAGGGGGAGGACAGCAAGGAGTTAGCAAAAGAAAGGCAAACTCCACTTACCTTATATCTCTAAAACTGTAAGGTGACATTTGAGGGCTGTGGCTGGGCTGGTTCAGCCTCGCCTCTTGTTTGTGGCTGGCCAGGGGATTTAGATGGAGATATCTGCTTAAGAGGCTTGAAATTTCCCTGTCCTGTGTCCTCTTCTTTTCCTTTATCTTAGCCATTTTTCTTGAAGAAAAACAACCACACAAAATATCACCTATATCAAGGCTTTTTCTTTTCTTTTTTTTAAATTTCTGTATCTTTTATACATTCAATCATGCTACTTAGCTTACAAAGTTAATATTCTGACATGTGTACATTTCTCACCAGTCCAGTTCACCATACTAGAAAGTTATCTTCAATAGATAATAAGCAATTTATTTGTCCCATAAATGGCTTACCTCTCTATTTTTCTCCTTAATGTCCTTTCTCAGACTCTACTCCTTACCTGCCCTCTTCCCACACTGTATGTGGTATTCACAACCATTTACTTAGTTTCTATATCTTTTAGTCATTCAGTTTAGGCCATGGAGTGCAGAAACTCAATATCTATTAAGTGGAAACATACACTGTCTCTCCTTCATAGCCTGGCTTGCTTCACTCAGCAGTAAATCTTCCATATTCATCCATTTTCTGTCAAAAGCCAGGATCTTGGGTTTTTTTTTGTTGTTGTTGTTGTTTTTAAATGGCTGAGTAATATTCCATAGAGTATATATGCTTCAGTTTTTTAATACATTCATCTGTTCGTGGGCATTTGTGTTGGTTCCATGTCTTAGCAATTGTGAATAATGCCGCAATAAACATGGATGTGTAAGCACTTTTCCAATTAAGAATTCTTCTGTCCTTTGGGTAGATACCAAGAAGTGGGACTGCTGAATCATATGGTAGTTCTATTTGTAGATTTTTTTTGAGAGGTTTTTGCTATAGGGCACGTGCACTTGCCAGACAGACAGAGAGAGACATAGAGACAGAAAGCGAGAAATCATCCCCCAGGGGGATGGTCAGGCCACAATCCCTTCTCCTCCATTCTCCTCTCGGGATCTTGGGCACACATGCACACGTGCCCAGCGTGAGTTTTAGGCCACCGGGTCCGGGACGTGAACTGCGGTCAACTACGTGGGAGTCCAGCGACATAGCCATTACGCTAACTGCTGGTTCCCCTGTTTGTAGATTTTTGAGGAATCTTCAAATTGTTCTCCACAGTGACTGGACCAATTTACATTCCCACTAACAGTGTAAGAGAGTTCCCCTTTCACCACATCCACTCCAGCACTTACCATTTTTTTTTTAATCTTAGTCATTCTGACTGTAGTTAGGCGGTATCTCATTGCTGTTTTGATCTGTCTTTCCCTTACAATGAGGGATGTTGAGCTTTTTTTTTTTTTGAGAGGTTTTTGCTATGGGTCGAGTGCACCTGCCAGACAGACAGAGAGACAGAAAGTGAGAAATCACCCCCAGGGGAGATGGCCACATCGCAATCCCTTCTCCTCCATTTTCCTCTTGGGATCTTGGGCATGCACGCACATGCGCCGGCGTGAGTTTTAAGTCACTGGGTCCGGGACGTGAACCATGGTCTACTACATGGGAGTCCAGCGACATAGCCATTAGGCTAACTGCTGGTCCCATGAGCATTTTTTCATATGCCTTTTGGCTATTCATCTGTCTTCCTTAGAGAGTGGTTTTTTTTTTTTAACTCATTCTCAAAGCTTTTTCTTTTAATTCTTTTTTTACAAAAACTGTATCTTCACAGCTGTAAACTTTTTTGTCACCTTTTTCTGTTTACTGTTACTTTCCTTTGTTTGTTATTCTTATGAGCGTACTTTTTGAAACAACCTTAATCTCTTATTTAGATGCATTGTCACTTTAAGGGTTAGCTAAGGTTTATTCTGTGAGATTTTCAGATGTCCAAGAGGAGCTGTTGGAGTTTTGGGCCCCATTAATTCTCAACTTCAGAGACCAATCTGGGTCTGAGAAGTCCTGGGCTCCCTTCAAGCTCAGGGCATTCCCAATTCCAGTGGTCAACTCCTCCATGTTGGGGACAAGGCCCCAGGGGGGAGCATGAGGATACCTAATGTGGGCATTATCCAGTGCTCAGGTTTCTCACATTGGAAACATTTAGCCTCTTCTTATTATTATTTATTTTTATTTTTTATTTTTGGAGAGGTTTTTGCTATAGGGCACATGTGCTCGCCGGAGACAGAGAGACAGAAAGCGAGAAATTACCCCCACACACACACCAGGGGGGATGGCCATGCTGCAATCCCTTCTCCTCCATTCTCCTCTCAGGATCATGGGCATGCACGCACATGTGCCTGACGTGAGTTTAAGCCATCAGGTCCGGGACTCGAACTGTGGTCGACTACATGGGAGTCCAGTGACAGAGCCATTATGCTAACTGCTGGTCCCAACATTTAGCCTCTTCTGAAGCAGAGGCTGTAGATATGTAGTTTTCCATATCTTGCCTTCAGAGAAGTTCCCAGCCTTCAGGATTACCAGGAATGACTCTGATGTGTATTTGAAGTGAAAGTTAAACCAAAGGTTAAATTGAATTGCCAATTTGTTATAACACTTTTTGAGTTATTTAAGAATATTTCTAGACCTGTTCTGACTTCTGAGAGAGAAACTGCACTGAGAAGAGAACCTAAACTCCAATATATTCTGTTGGTTTTTGAATATTTTTTGTGTAAGGAGCAGCTGAATACCACCAGGAGGGCAGAGCTCTGTTTGCAGGTTTTCCAAAGCATCTGTCTTATTGACTATATTAAACCTCCATTTGGAGAATGCAATCATAATTTAAGCTTTTATTTTTATGGCTAAATCTCCTGATCATCTAACTTGTATTGGGGTCAGACCATAGATCTGTTTCAGCCCCTGAGAATGTAGCCAAGGGGAGAGTCCAAAAGGGAGAAGCTTAACTGAAGAGAATACAGAAGGGTTGCTGGAAGGCAGGAAGGGAGAAAACATACAGGAGCTCTAGCCTTAACCCATTCCACCCTGTCTCTTGAACCCCGCCCTACCAAGTCCCAAGACAGGAGTTTCCTAGTCCTTGCCTCTCAAATAGAGACCCATACAAAGTCAGTTCTTGAATCTTCATTGTTGGGCTGCCTGAATGTTTGTCTTATGTGGAGATGGCTGGCCAGTCTGAATTGATCTTTTGCTGCTTGGAAAGGAAGCAGGCCAAGGGGAAACTGGAGCACTTTAGCCTGGAGGATAGGTGAGTTGTAAGGAGACTTTTTCCAAAAGGAATCTCCAATGGGAGTGCCTTTGAGGAGGTTTTACCAGGTATCCATGCTTATCTCTCTTTTCTTCCACCCTGGAGAACCTGATATCTCCTGGGGGAGTCATGAAGCTTGTAACCTTGTATATAGAATTATATATATATATATATCCATATTAACCAGAATTTTAAACTTTTAGCAACTTTGATATTTTTAGCATATACTAGCAGCTTATGATATATATAAACAAACAAACAAGAAGAAAAACCTGTTTAACAAATTTACCAATGTAGAACAGAACAATCTTATCAATAGACTCAATATCTTTCATACCTGTAAAATCTGAGAAACCAACAATAGGAATAATCAAATCATGTTAACTCATTAAAAGATGACTTAAAATTTTATGAATGCTTATCAGTTTAATTAAGCTCAACTTTAAGAATCCAAATTATCTGAAAACTTTACTTGTAAATATCTCATCTACAAGCACTGGAAACTTTTCTTTAATCATTATGTCTTGATTATCTGTGAGAAACAAGATGTTAGAGAATGCTAGTCATTAATCAATTTTTCCTTTTAGATATTCATTATATAACATACAATGCATAACACATAAAAATATTATGCTTGAATTACTTATGAAAACCAAGATATTAGGAAAAACTAGTCATAAATTCATTTCCCTGTGAGATATCCACCATGTAACATACAACACATAACATGTAAATACCAGCTTTTCCCCTAAACAATATTAACATAAATATTATGTTTCTTGGTCAATAAAACCCTAGACAAAATATATGTTGAAAAATTGAGAAGATCTTCACTTATTAAACTCTTTCCTTTTACCATATTTGAAGTCAGCTTATTTACTTAAGTTATGTGAACTTGTAAAGCATTTAAATTAATTTGTATAAGAGCACTTTTTTCTAAACAAAATTGAATGGAATTCCTTAAGGCCTTTATCATATAAGCATACAGTATACAACACACAATAACGTGTATGCATATATAAACATGCAAACAAAAGATGTCCTAGTTGCCATCCACTCATTGCCATTACCCATGGAGTCTGTGCTGTGGAGGAGGGAGCAGCAGCAGTCATTGAAACCAACTGAGACAGGAGACTGCCTCAGACCTCCCACTGTACATCCCAGACCAGCTCCTCCCTGGTTCCCTCATCACCATTATCCCTGGAGACAGAAGCAGGGAGCAGCAAAAGTCGGTAAGATCAACTGAGGCAAGTACATGCTAGCCTAGCTGCCTTCTACCCACCTAAGGATATTTTGAGATATCATAGTTTACTGAAAGTTTAGCAACTTCTACTCCCTCCCCCAGTTGAAACTCTCCATTTCAGTCCCAGGTACACCTGGTCCCAAGAAACTGGGAAAAGATTCAATACCTGACTAAAGCCGGCAATATATATTTTTCTCTAACTGGAAGACAGGCCCTCTACCAAGAACGGATCTGATAAGTAGAGCTCTTCTTCTCCACTGGCACTATAGAATCGACACCAAAAAAGTGGGAAGAAGTGTATAATTCATCAGGTGACTTAGAAACCAGCACAGGGGCACAAGAACTATGGGAAAACAAAGAAACACCTCTTCCTCAATGGAACAAAGCAATCCTTCTTCAACAATAAACAGCACAAATGAATTTTCAGGAATGTCATAACTAGAGTTCAGAATAACCATGGCAACAGAGATAAGGAAGTCTTTCCAAGATTTGAAGGAAGAGATAGACATTATGAAAAAGAAGCAACCAGAACTTCTAGAGATACAGAGAGTAATACAGGAAATCAAGACTTCCTTTGAAAATATTAATACTAGATTGGATCACCCAGAAGACAGAAATTCTGAACTGGAAGACAAAACTTTTGACTTACAAAATAACAACAAAAAATTTAAATGAAGACAATATATGGGAATACTAGACATTATCAAATACCAAATATCTGACTAATAGGTATCCAAGAAGGTGAAAAATAAGACAAGGGTATAGAAGCCCTATTCCGTGAAATACATGTATAAAACTTCCCAAACCTAGAGAAGCATGCAGACATTCAGATCCAAGAAATACAAAGGACCTCAAATAGAATAAGCTACAAAAACAATCTCTTCATTGCACATCATAACCAAAATGGTAAAAATCATAGACAAAGACAAGATTCTAAAAATGGCTAGGAGTTGTCTTCTGCATCCATAACTATTTTTAATGCTTTTATGCCCTCCAATATTTCAATCTTTGCCATAGAGTGAAGACACTTGGTATATAGTAAGTGGACACATACAATATCTTTCTTTCATAGCCTGGCTTGCTTCACTAGGCAATAAATATTTCAACCATTTTCTATGGAATGCCAAGGTCTTGTTGTTTTTCTTTTTATGGCTAAATAATATTCCATAGAGTATATCTGCCAGATGTGCCAGACTTTTTCAATCCATTCTTCTGTCTTTGGATACTTGGGTTGGCTCCATGTCTTAGTAATCATGAATAATGCTGCAATAAACATTGATGTGCAAGCACTTTTCTGACTGAGCATTCTCCTCTCAATAGTTACAGATGCTGAAGACAGTGTGGAATGTGGGATGGGTGGGGAGAAGGGAAGAGTATAGAGAAGAAAAGCAGGGGGGAAATAGAGAGGCATGACATTTGTGGGACAAAGAAATGGTTTAGTACCTGTTGATGATAACTTGTATAGTATTCTCAACTGGACTGGTCTGAGAAGTATTTCATGTTATGTAAATTCTCTTTATAAGCCAAATGATGTATAATGATTGAATGTTTAAAAAATAATAAAATGATAATATTAATAAATTTTAGAGGCCAGGTGGTGAAATGTGATGCTCTGTGAGACAGACCCATGGGGAAGGATTGGTTTAAATCCAGAAATCTCCAGGAATACAGTAAGTATACATTTGGCACAATCAGGGCTGAGAGCAGGCTGTGTCGTCAAGACCCTGTTGAGGGAACTATCTTTCTATCTCTGTCTCTCTTGTTCATGGAACAAACAAATAATATTACTCTTTAAGATAGAGTACTTGGTTAAGCCCAGGGCTCAGGGTGTGATTTCAGCTGCAATGAAAAGAGATCATTTTTATTTCCTCAGATCACTTGTGACCCATTTGGTAATAGAGTAAGGCATTCCTTTCCTTTTCTTTGTTGGTTTTATGACACTAAACTTGTGCTTAAAAAAAAAGGAAGAAAATAAATAAAAATAACAACAGAGAAACATTAAGTCACTCAAAATGATTACTCTAATAGACTAACATCAACCTCTCAAAACAATGCAGGCAAGAAAAGAATAAAAACCATATTCAAAATACTGAAAGAAATACAACTTCAACCAAGAATACTATACTCAACAAAATTATCCTTCCAATGGGAAGAACAAATAAAATCATTTGCAGAAAACAAAAACTAAAATAATTCACCAATACTAGACTAGCTCTTCAAGTAGTACTGAAGGGAGTACTATATCAGGAAACAAGAGAGATACAGATAAGAGGAAAACAACAACAAAGAACACTGGGAAAAAAAAGGCTAACAAAATGGTAGGAACATGTTCACAAATATCAACAATAACATTGAATGCTAATGGATTAAATTCTTTAATCAAAAGAAGTAGACTGGCTGAATGGAACAGAAGAAAACTAAAACTCTCTCCTTGCTGCCTACAAGAAACACACCTCATGGATAAAGACATATATAAACTAAAAGTGAAGTTCTGATAAAAGATATTCCACACAAATAGGAATTTTTTTAAAAAGACTGGAGTCATGATACTGAGATCAGACAAAATGGGCTATAAGACAAAAACTGTGAGAAGAGACAAAGAAGGACATTATGTAGTACTAAAAGGGCCAATTCACCAAGAAAATATAACACTTATAAATATCTATGCACCCAACTTGGAAGTACCCAAATACATGAAAAAGAAGGCTAGATCTAAAGGGAGAGATAGATAGCAACACACTAATCATTGGGGATCTCAACACCCACTATCTCCTCTGCACAGATCATCTAGATAGAAAAATAAACAGAGATAAAGAATGTAAATGACACCATAAATGAAATGGACTTGACTGATATCTATAGAACTTTCCACCCAAATATTTCCACCACAAAATATATATTTTTTCTTATCTCTGAATGGAGATGACAACACAACAGGTGAACATTTCTCCCTAGTACAGTTGATAAAATTATAAAATATCTTCAACAGATAATACCACATTTCTTTGTCCCATTAATGCTCTGCCTCCTTATTTTTCTTCTAAATGTCTTTCCTCAGACCCTCCTCTTTCACACACACTATATCTGGTATTATCACAGTATCTGTATACTGTGTTTCTATATCTTTTAGTTAATCAGTTTCAGTCGTAGGTTGTGGACACTCGGTATATATGAAATATTCATTTTGTAAGCTAAATAATGTGACTGAATCTATTAAAAAATGAAATAAAAAAATGAAAAAAAAAAGGTACAAAACAAACTCAAAGGCAGGGCCTTGCTGCATGGGAGCCATTTGTGGCTGGAAGGTTGTGCTGCAGAGTGTGGTTCATTCCCTCCCCCACATGCCTTTGAACTCTCAGGCATGTTCATTGAAACTTGGAGAAGGCCTTTTTTCCCCTCTCCCCATGTCATCAGGACATTTACTCAAGACAGACCTTGCTGCAGGGTGAAACCCTTTGTAGCTGGGAGGTTATGCTGCAGAGTGTGGCTCATCCCTTTCCCCACATGCCTTTGAACACTCAGTGTTAATTGGAACTTGAAGAAGTACTCCTTTCCCCACTTCCTGTGCCATTGAGTTATCCACCTCAGCAACGAGCCTGGCTGCACTGAGTGGTAGGGAGACTGAGCTGCAGAGAGACTGTGGCTCATCCCCTGCCACACACCTCTGAATTCTCAAACTTTAGTGTTTCCTGAAGCACACAGACCCCTTCTGTCTTCTTCAATTCAAGTTCAGCAACTCCACCCCAGGTGCACCTGTTCTCTAGAAACTGGGAGGACTTTGAATTACCCACCACCCCACCTTCTGGCCCCCCAAGTTTTTCTTTTTTTTTTTTTAGAGGTTTTTGCTATAGGGCGCGTGTGCTAGCCAGACAGAGAGAGAGAGAGAGACATAGAAACAGAAAGCGAGAAATCACCCCCCCCAGGGGGAATGGTCATGCTGCAATCCCTTCTCCTCCATTCTCCTCTCAGGATCTTGGGCACGCACACACACATGCCCTACGTGAGTTTTAAGCCACCGGGTCCGGGACGCGAACCGCAGTCGACTACGTGGGAGTCCAGCGACATAGCCATTACACTAACTGATGGTTCCCAGCAGTACAGGTTTCTGAGTGAGCATCAGGGAGGTAGAGCAGCAGAGAGATCACCAATCACCTTCTCCTGCTCACCTGTTAACACCCAGAATTAACTTGAAGAATTTAGGAAGAAATGTATAAGTCACTGACAAGCAGAAACCATTACAGAGGCACAAGAAATATGAGAACTCAAGAAAATATCTCTCCCCCAAGGGAAACCATCAATTATTCATCAACTACAGACAATACTATAGAATTCATGGAAATGTCAGATAAACAATTCAAAATTGCTGGGGTCCAGCCTCGGCAGGGGTGGGTTAGTTGAGACTTGAAAACAGGAAGGTGATACAGGTGATCAAGAACAGAAATTAGACTAAGACCTCAATGCCTCTTAGCATGTTCTCAGCCGGCTATAGCCAGCGTCAGCTCCAAACTTCAGCCCAGTGGCTATTAAAACATACGTATTTATTGAGGGATGTTTAGGAAGTAAGGGGGGTGAGGGGAAGTAAAAAATTTACTCTAAAATAGGGAATACAAACCATGGAAACAATAATTATAAAACATGCTGTTTGTCTTGTCAGAT
>NW_006160018.1:146061-149902 GCF_000334495.1 Tupaia belangeri chinensis
TGAGTCTATTACCCATATGGGAAAGGAAGATGATCTTGTAGCTCAGAAGACAACATAGGATTATTAGCAATTTTTCGTAGTCAACAGCACATAGATGAGAAACTCTTTGTAGTTGAAAATTACCTGTTGCTTTAGATAAGAGCTCCCAGCTAAGATAGTTAATCTTTCCCTGGAGCCTTCAGGTTTGTTCATCCTGTTGTCGCAGGTCAGGCTTTTCCTTTTTTTAAAAAACCTGTGGGTTTCTGTATTTTGTTTGCTGAGTCGGTCAATTAGTGAGTTCTTTTGTTTTATCTCTGGATCCCTGTTACGTGGTGAATGTGCTGACTTTGCCTAGCATGAATTAACTTTGGCCTGCAGCTTTAACAAGGGGTATTTACATAAAACTAGCCTTAAACTAACTTAGTTTTCATGCTACTAATGCTAATTTGGCTTATACTAATTTGACCTAACATATGTTAATTTTGGCTTAAAACAGACAGGTGGGGGTGTCTCAAACTTCCTGGCCCTGGCGTGCTATCTTAGGAAACCACATTCCTATAAGATCACTAATTGACTTTATTATAATGGTTGGGGGTGATATTTTACCCTTGTAGGGTACCGTAATAGCAGTAAAGCTCACGGCAGAGAAACTGAGTACAGGCAAGTACAACGACACAAGGGAGGGCTTGTAAACTGGGCCTTGCCTCACAGTTTCTTCCCAGTCCAGGCCTTGCCTTTTAGACATGGGAGGCAGCCTCTTTAGCAGCTTGTGTTGTCTGCATGGCCCCATCACAAAATATTTATAGTGACAAAACTAAATGAGATGCAAAAGAAAAGACATAATGAACTCCAAAGATACAAGAGAAAAAAAAGACAATGAGCTCCAAGAGATGAGGCAGCCCTTTCATGAATTGAAAGAAGAAAGAGACAACATGAGGCAGCCCTTTCATGAATTGAAAGAAGAAATAGACAACATAACAATCAAATGGAATTGTTAAAGATGAAGACTGTAACACAGGAAATCAAAACTTCCTTCAAAAGTATTACAAGCAGATTCGACCATGCAGAAGATCAAATCTAGGATGTAGAAGACAAAATGTGTGACCTAGAAAAAATTATTAAAAACACTGATAAAATAACCGAGAAGAATGAGGACAATATATAAGAAATACTAGACACCATTAAGTGCCCAAACATCTGGATAATTGGCATCCCAGAATGTGAAGAAAGTAATAAGGGCATTAACATTCTATTCCATGAAATCCTGGAAGAAAACTTTCCAAACCCAAAGAGGAATTCAAATAACCAGATCCAAGAAATACAAAGAACCCCAGATAGAATCAATCCAAGCAAATCTTCTCCAAGGCACATCATAGCCAGACTGGGCAAAACCACAGACAAAGACAAGATACTAAAATTGGAAAGAGAGAAATGTCAGTTATTTACAAAGTTTATTTCATCATATTAACATTAGATATCTCATGGAAACAATGCAGGCAAAGAAAGAATGGAGGAAATATATTCAGTGTTAAATGAAAAACAATTTCAACCAAGATTACTATATCCAACAAGATTATCCTTCACATGGGAAGAAAGGACAAAAACATTCGCAGATCAACAAAACCTGAAAGAATTGACCAACTCTAGACGTGCTCTTCAAGATGTTCTGAAGTGAGAACTGTGCCAAGAAAACTAAAGTCAGACAGATATAACAAAGAACAACCAAGAAAATGGCTAATTAATGATAGAAACAAGTATGGAAATATTGATAATAATGTTGAATGTTAATGACTTAAATTCTCCAATCAAGAAACACAGACTAATAATGTGGATAAAACAAAAACAAAACAAACAAAACAAAAATGAAAACAGAAAACAAAAGCAAACAACATAAACTCTCTGTTGCCTACAAGAAAAGCACCTCATGGATAAAGACATACATAGACTAAAAGGGAAGGGCTGGGAAAAGGTATTTCATATGAATGGAAATAATTTTTAATAAAAGAGCTGGAGTCACAATTCTGATTTCATACAAAATAGACTTTAAAACAAAAACTGTAGGAAGTGACAAGGGCATTATATAGCAGTAAAAGTGCTACCTCATCAAGAAGACATACCGATTATAAATACCTATTCACTGAACTCAAGAGCACCCAAATATGTGAAAGAAAGTCTGCTTGATCAAATGGAAAGATAGGTTGCAACACTATAATCATTGGGGATCTCGACACCCTATTATCTTCTTTAGACAGATCTTCCAGATAACAAATGAGCAAAGAGATACAGGACCTAAATGATATTGTAAATCAAATGGACCTGACAGACATCTATAGAACCGTCCATCCTAAAACACAAAATACACAATTTTCTAACCCCTGCATAGAACTTTTACAAACATCGAGTACATTATAGGGCACAAATCTAGCCTTTACAGACTCAAAGGCATATAAACTATATCTAGCATCTTCTCTAACCATGATAGAATTAAACTGGATATTAATTTCAGGAAAAATACTTGAAAATACAAAAACACATGGATACTAAGCAACCTATTCCTGAACGACTTCTCAACTACTGAAGAAATTAAGAGTGGAATAAAAAGATTAATGGAAACAAATGATGAAGAGTACCTGAGTTTCCATAATCTATGGGATACCACAAAAACAGTCATAAGAGGGAAATTCATGGCAGTTAGTGCTCATAAGAAAAAGATGAAAAAGTGGCAAATAAACAACCTAACATCATGCCTCAGAGAATTGGAAAAACAACAGTAAAAAAATACTAAAAATGCCATGAGAAAAGAAATAATAAAAAATTGAGCTGAAATAAATAAAATAAAAGAAAATAAACTATACAGAAAATAAATGAAAGCAAAAGATTCTTCTTTGAAAAGATTACTGAGATTGACACACCATTAGCTAGATTGATTAAGAAGAAGAGAGAAGGGAACCAGATTAATCATATTCATAATGAAACAGGCTATTGCTATTACAACAGACACAAAAGAAATTCAAAACATAACTAAAGGATACTGAGTGACTATATGCCAACCTCCAAGAGAACCTGGTTGAGATGTACAAATTCCTGGACACATATAAACTACCAAGATTAAATTCAAAGGACATAGAAAGTCTGAATAGACCCATAACAAGCAATGAGATTGAATCTGTAATAAATATCCTGACAAAAAAATATTCCAGGTTCTGAAGACTTCTATTCTGAATTCTACAGAACATTTAAAGAAGAGTTAACCTCCATTCTACTCAAACTATTTCTAAAGTACCAAAAGGAAGGATTCCTCCTAAATTCATTTAAGAAGCCTCCACCATCGTCATTCACAAAACAGGTAAAAAACATTAAAAAAAAGGAAAAACAGAGAACAATATCTCTGATGACTATAGACGCATAAATTCTCAACAAGATACATGCAAATAGTACCCAACAACATATAAAAAAGATGATTCATCACAACCAGGTAGGCTTTATTCCAGGGGTGCAAAGTTGGTTCAACATACACAATCCATAAATGTAATACAGTATATTAGCAGAAAGAAAGGTAAAAACATATGATCATTTTTATCGATGCAGAAAAAGCATTCAACAAAAATAACATCCCATCATGATTAAAACTCTTAGCAAAATCAACATAGAAGGGTCATTTCTCAACACAATAAAAGCCATACTTATAAAAAAACATACAACTAATATACTGAATGGGGTAAAGCTGAAACTTTTTCCACTAAAAACTGATACTAGACAAGGCTACCTATTTTCTTCCTTACTTTTCAATATAATATAATAGTAGTCCTAGCCAGTGCAATAAGAGGAGAGAATAATATAAAAGGCATTAAAATAGGGAAAG
>NW_006160018.1:150149-155520 GCF_000334495.1 Tupaia belangeri chinensis
CCTATAGCAAAAACCTCTCCAAAAAAAGAAAAAAAATAGGGAAAGGAGAGTTGAAAATATCTTCATTTGCATATTACATAATGGTATACATAGATAACCCAAAGGGATATCTAAAAAACAAACAAACAAACAAAAAAACTTCTCAAAGTAATAAATGAATAAAGTGGCAGAGTATAAAATCAACATCCAAAATCTATACCATTTCTATATACTGACAACAAAAAAATGAGGTAGAACTGAATAAAGTAATCACTTTTACCATAACCACAAAATCTATAATATACCTAGGGATATACTAACCAAATAAGTCAAAGACCTTTACAAGGAAAATGATACAAAAAAGTGGAAGGACATTCCATATTCCTGGATTGGAAGAAATAATGTAATAAAATGGCAATTCTACCCAAATTAATCTACATATTTAATGCAATTCCTATTAAATTTAAGGGACATTCTTCACAAATCTAGAAAAGACAATCATAGAATTTGTCTGGAATCTAAAAGACCCAGTATTACCAAAGCAATCTTGTACAAGAAGTGTAGAATGGCAGCATCTCACTCCCTGACACCAAAATATGTTACAAAGCTGTGATAATCAAAATAGCATAGTATTAACACAAAAACAGACAGGTGGACCAATAGAACAGAATAGAGATCACAGAAATGAAACCCAAAACATACAGCTAACTGATTTTTCACAAAGGATACCATTCAATCTAGTGGGAAAAGAAAACCTCTTTAGCAAATGGTGCTGGAAAAACTGGGTATCTGCCTGCAGAAAGCTAGACCTGGACCCTCATCTTTTACCATTAATAAAAATCAACTCAAAGTGGATCAAAGATCTAACCTAAGACCTCAAACTATAAAACTACTGGTGGAAAACACTGGAGAAACTCTGGGAGACATAGGGGTAGGAGAAGACTTCTTCAATAAGACTCCCAAAGCACAGTCAATATTCCCTGAAACAGACAAGTGGTATTATGTCAGATTAAGAAGTTTCTGCACAGCCTAAGACATAGTCATTAGTGTGAATCAACAATCCTTGGAACGAGAGAATATTGTAAACTATGCCTCAAACAAGGGACTGATAACCAGAATACATAGGAAACTCAAGCTCCTTACCTGAAAAAAAAAATGATTAACCCAATTAAAAAATGGAAAAATGAGCTAAACAAAAAACTCTCTAAGGAATAAATATGAACAGTCAAAAAACATGTGAAAAAATGCTCAACATCCCTCATCATAAGGGAGATGGAGAGTAAAAACACAATGAGATACCACCTAGCCCCAGTCAGAATAGCGAAGATTAAACATACAAAAAATGGTAAATATTGGCTGGGTTGTGGTGAAAGAGGAACTTCTTTACACTGTTCATGGGAATGTAAATTGTTTCAGCCACTTTGAAAAGCAATATGGAGGTTCCTCAAAGACCTACACATAGAACTACAGTATGATCCAGCAGTTCCACTCCTTGGTATCTACCCAAAGGACAGGCGAATGCTAAGACATGGAACCAATCCAAATGTCCATGAACAGATGAATGGATTAAAAAAAGCTGGCAAAGGCCCAGCCATTAGCATAATGGCTATGTCGCTGGACTCCCATGTAGTCAACTGCAGTTCGAGTCCTGGACCCGGTGGCTTAAACTCACACTGGACGTGTGTGTGTGCATGCCCAGGATCCCGAGAGGAGAATGGAGGAGAAGGGATTGCGGCGTGGCCATCTTCCCTGGGGGGTGATTTCTCACTTTCTGTCTGTCTCTCTCTGTCTTACCAGTGAGCGCATGCACCTTACAGTAAAAACCTCTCAAAAAAAAAAAGAAAAAAAAAAAGAAAAAAAAAAAGAAAGAAAGAAAGAAAGGAAAAAGTCTGGCACACATACTCCATGGAATTCTTTTCAGCCATAATAAATAACAAGGCCCTGGCATTTGATAGAAAGTGGACGAATATGGAAGATATATTGCTGAGTGAAGCAAGCGAAGCAAGCCAGGCTATGAAAGAGAGGCATTGTATGTCTTCACTTAACATATACCGACTGTCCAAATTTTGGTAGAGACTGAAAGATTGTAGGGTGTAAAAGTGTTGAAAATAGTTATGGGTACTGGGAACCAGCAGTTAGCATAATGGCTATGTCGCTGGACTCCCACGTAGTCGACTGCGGTTCGCGTCCCGGACCCGGTGGCTTAAAACTCACGCCGGGCGCGTGTGCGTGCGTGCCCAAGATCCCGAGAGGAGAATGGAGGAGAAGGGACTGCGGTGTGACCATCCCCCCTGGGGGGTGATTTCTCGCTTTCTGTCTCTATGTCTCTCTCTGCCTGTCTGGTGAGCGCACACGCCCTAGAGCAAAAACCTCTCAAAAAAAAAAAAAAAAGACTTAACGGTAAATCAGTATTATCTAGTCTGGGTAGAGGGATGGATACCTAGGTCAATGAAACAGAAAAGATAACCCAGAAATAAATTCACATGACTATGTACAACTTACTTAAAAAAAAAAAGAAAAGAAAATAGTTATGGGTACTGGGGAAAGTGTGGACGGAGGGTGGCAGAGGGTAAGAGTGTGCAGAAGGAAATTAGTGAGAAAAAATGGAAAGGTAAGACATTTTTGGTATAGAAATGTTTTACCTGTTGATGATAACATGTATAGTATTCTCAACTGGACTGGTCTGAGGTGTATTTTAATTTGGGCAGATTATCTTTACAAGCTAAATGATATATATATGATTGCATGTATAAATAATAATAATAATAATTTTTTAAACTATTGATTTTTATATATTTATTTTGTATGCTGCCACTTTGAATGCAGTTATCACTCATCTCTAGGAGTTTTTTCATGGAATCCTTTGGATTTCTATATAAATAATCATGTCGTCTTCAAATAAAGGTAATTTCACTTCTTTTTCTCTTATTTCAATGCCTTTTCTTTTACACCATGGTCTGATTTCATTGGCTAGGATTTCCAGTACTGTGTTGAAAAGAGGATGATTACGTGGGCAGCCTTGTCTTGTTTCAAGTTTTAGTGGAACAAACTTCCAGCTTTCTTTTTTTCCCATTTAGCATGATGTTAGCTATGAGTTGTCATATTTGGATTTTATTGTTAAGAAATTTCCCATCTATGCCAATTTTGCTGAGAATCTAAATCAGGAAGGGATATTTTTTTTTCATCAAATGCTCTTTCTGAATCGATTGATTTGTTCATATGGTTTTTATATTTTCTTCTGTTAACGATATGTTTTCTATCCATTGTTTCATATATGTGCATCCACCATTGCATCCGTGGGATGAAGCTCATCTGTTCATGGTATACAGCCCTTTTAATGTGTTGTTGGATTCAATTTGCTATTATATTGTTTAAATATTTTGCATCTCTATTCTTAAGGGAGATTGGTCTTTCTTTTAATATTTTTACCGTGTCTTTGTCTTCTTTGGGTATCAAGATGATGGGGTCTTCATAGACTGAGTTTTGAAACTTGGTCTATGCTGGCTATCAGTTTGTCCCTGTTTGAAAATAGGTAAATCATCTGGCCTGAAAATTATTCATCTCTTCTAGGTTTTCTGGTTTGATGTCATAAATTTTCTCATAGTATTCTTTCACGATCTTTTATATTTATGTGTTATTTGTTGTAATACCACCTGTTTCATTGCTAATTTTTAAAATCTGCTTCCTTTCTTTGTTAATTGTGTAGCTATCCATGTGTCAATTTTGTTGTTCTTTCAAATAACCAAATTTTGATTTCATTTATTTCCAGTATATTTCTTTAATCTCTATTCCATTTTTAAACTTACATTTAGTCATTGTACATCTTTACAGTGTACATGCTTTATCCCAGCATGAATATGGTGCATGTTATTCAACGTATGCTCTAATTTTTCTTATTTATTTTCTCCTGATATATGTGGAGTTTTTTTGCTTATTTGTTTGTTTAGTTCCTTGAGAGGTGTCATTTGTTATTTATTTGCTACCTATCTGTGTTTTTTTTTTCTTTTTTTTTTTGAGAGGTTTTTTTTTTTCGTTATAGAGCGCGTGCGCTCACCAGCCAGACAGAGACAGAGAGACAGAAAGCGAGAAATCACTCCCCAGGGGGGGATGGTCATGCCGCAGTCCCTTCTCCTCCATTCTCCTCTTGGGATCTTGGGCACGCATGCACATACGCCCGGCGTGAGTTTTAAGCCACCGGGTCCGGGACGTGAACCGCGGTCGACTACGTGGGAGTCCAGCAACATAGCCATTATGCTAACTACTGGTGCTCTGTTTTTTGTTGTTTTTTTTTTTTTTTTTCCTGGTGGCTACAACTTGCTAAGAACTTTTCTTATTATTACTGGTTTTGCTATGTCCCACACTTTATGAAGATTCATGTGTTCATCATCATTGGCCTTCATTCTTTTCATTTGTCTAAATTTATTCAATATTTGCAGTCATTCAGGAGTAGGTTATTTAATTTCCATGTATTTGCAAAATTTGTAGCATTCATTCTCTAGATTATTCCAATATTAATTCCATTGTGGCCAGAATAGATGCCACATTTTCTCTGCTTTTGAATTTGTTAAGGTTTGTTTTATGTTCTATCACATGTTCAGTGTTCAAGAATGTTCTGTATGGGGATGAAAAAAGTTTGAATTTTGTGTTTTTTGGTTGAAATGCTCTATAGAGGTCTCCCAATCCACGTGGGTTATGGTATCCTTTAGTTCCTGGGTCTCTTTATATTTTTGTCTAGATGATCTTTCCAGAGGTGAAAGTGTTGAAATCTCTAATTATTAGTATGTTGCAGTCTATCTCTCTTTTCAGATTACACAGTCTTTCCTCAATATATTTGAGTGCTCTACGTTGGGTATGCAAATGTTTCTAAGTGATAAGTCTTCTTGGTGAATTGGTCCTTTTTGTGGTATAGTGTCCTTCCTTCTTTGTTCATGCAGTTTTTGTCTAGAAATTTATTTTTTCTGATATCAGTATCATGACTCCATCCTAACTTTGGTTTCTATTTCCATGAAATATATTTTCCAGCCCTTAATTTCCAGTCTATGTACGTCTTGGTCAGTAAGGCGTGTTTCTTATAAGCAGCATGCAGAAGGTTCCCATTTTTAATCCATTCAGCCAATCTATGTCTTTTTATTGGAAAATTTAATCCATTACCATTAAGTGTCATAATTGACATTTAAGGATTTAGCCCTTCTATTTTTTAAAGTCATTTTTTAGCTATCTTTTGTTCTCTTCTTTCTCTTTATCTCCCATTCATTTTTCTGATGTAGTATTCCCTTCAGTACTTCTTCTTTATTCTTTTTTCAAGAGAGATTTTTGCTATAGGGTGCATGTGAAAGAGAGAAAAAGAGAGAGAGAGAGAGAGAGGGAGGGAGAGAGAGAGAGAGAGAGAGAG
>NW_006160018.1:155858-178429 GCF_000334495.1 Tupaia belangeri chinensis
TTGTTAACTCTTGGTTCTTTTTTTTTTTTTTTTTTTTTTTTTTTTTCCTGGTGACTACAACTTGCTAAGAACTTTTCTTATTATTACTGGTTTTGCTATGTCCCACACTTTATGAAGATTCATGTGTTCATCATCATTGGCCTTCATTCTTTTCATTTGTCTAAATTTATTCAATATTTGCAGTCATTCAGGAGTAGGTTATTTAATTTCCATGTATTTGCAAAATTTGTAGCATTCATTCTCTAGATTATTCCAATATTAATTCCATTGTGGCCAGAATAGATGCCACATTTTCTCTGCTTTTGAATTTGTTAAGGTTTGTTTTATGTTCTATCACATGTTCAGTGTTCAAGAATGTTCTGTATGGGGATGAAAAAAGTTTGAATTTTGTGTTTTTTGGTTGAAATGCTCTATAGAGGTCTCCCAATCCACGTGGGTTATGGTATCCTTTAGTTCCTGGGTCTCTTTATATTTTTGTCTAGATGATCTTTCCAGAGGTGAAAGTGTTGAAATCTCTAATTATTAGTATGTTGCAGTCTATCTCTCTTTTCAGATTACACAGTCTTTCCTCAATATATTTGAGTGCTCTACGTTGGGTATGCAAATGTTTCTAAGTGATAAGTCTTCTTGGTGAATTGGTCCTTTTTGTGGTATAGTGTCCTTCCTTCTTTGTTCATGCAGTTTTTGTCTAGAAATTTATTTTTTCTGATATCAGTATCATGACTCCATCCTAACTTTGGTTTCTATTTCCATGAAATATATTTTCCAGCCCTTAATTTCCAGTCTATGTACGTCTTGGTCAGTAAGGCGTGTTTCTTATAAGCAGCATGCAGAAGGTTCCCATTTTTAATCCATTCAGCCAATCTATGTCTTTTTATTGGAAAATTTAATCCATTACCATTAAGTGTCATAATTGACATTTAAGGATTTAGCCCTTCTATTTTTTAAAGTCATTTTTTAGCTATCTTTTGTTCTCTTCTTTCTCTTTATTTCCCATTCATTTTTCTGATGTAGTATTCCCTTCAGTACTTCTTCACTTGCAGTCATTCAATTGATTTTTTTGCTATAATGTGCACGTGAAAGAGAGAAAAAGAGAGAGAGAGAGAGAGAGGGAGGGAGAGAGAGAGAGAGAGAGAGAGGGAGAGAGAAAGAGAGAAAGCGAGAGAACCTTCTGGGGGAATGGTCATGCCAAAATTCCTTCTCCATTCTTCTCTTGAGATTTTGAGCATGTATGCACACATACCCAGTATGAGTTTTAAGCCACCATGTCTAGGACTCAAGCTGTGGTTGGCTACGTGGGAGTCCAATGACATAACCTTTATGCCATCCTCTGATTCCTCTCTTCAATACTTCTTAAACAGGTTACAAGTGTTGTTAAGTTCTTTTAATTTTGTTATCTGAGAATTATTTTGCTCCTCGTTGAAAGATAATCTCACTGGATATGGTATTCTTGGTTGAAATAGGTTTTTTTAGAGGTTTTTTTTTGAGCTTTGTTTATTTATTTTCTGCTATCAAGAATTTTATTTTTACTTGTAATGTTTAAAAACTGTCTTAACACAGCACATTATTTTGAGATACTAATAAAGCAATTATTATCCCCTTTTTTTCTCTCTTGTTTTCTCTGCATTGTTTATATTGAGAAGTCTGTTGTCTGCCTAATAGAATAAACTTTATATATAACTTGATACTTCTTTCTTATCATTTTTAGAATATTTTATTTTTCTGTGATTTTTACCAATTTGTGCTGTGGGGAGGATCACCTCATGCTGATTTTATTTGGCATTTTTTGTGTTTACTTGATCTGGATGTGTATATATTTCTCTAGATTTAGAAAGTTTTCATATAGTATTTTGTGAAGGAGGTTTTTATGCTTTACCAGTCTCTTTTCATTCTTGAATAATCTTCATAAGGATATCCAGCTGCTTAATGTCTAGTATTTTCCATGTTACCCCATTAAAAAAAATTTTTTTTCACGCTTTTGGATGGTTTAAACTAAGCCTGAAGCTTTGCCTTCAAGGCTAGAGATTTTTTGTTCTGTGTGGTCTAGTCAGCTGTTAATGCTTTTGAGAGAAATTTGATTTCTTTTATTATGTTCTTTATTTCCAAAAGTTCTGTTTGATTCTTTTTTAGGGTATTTGTCTCTTCATGGAATTACTTCTTCATGTCATAGAAGGATTTTTCTCGTTTCCTAGAAATTTGTTGTCTATTTTGCCTTGTTATTTGAGTTTTAGAGCAATGAATTTTCTGAATTCTATTTCTGACATTTCTGTGAATTATTTTGTGTTGTCCATTTTTGGTGAAAAGTTATCAATTACTTTGGGGGAGTTATATTTTCTTGTTTTCTCATATTTCTTGCATGTCTGCACTGATTTTTAGGCATATGATGAAGTACTCACTTCTTCCTAATATTTGCAATAAATTCTGTAGTGACAGGAGGGTAAGAGAAGCCCTAGGTCTCAGTTGTGTACTGGGAAAAGAGTTGTGTCTTTTAGATCATAACAGAGCTTGTGTAACCTTTATGTGACACAGTTCAGTGACATTTAGAGTAACTGTGTTATGGGCTGGCATCAAGCGGATCTAGTAACTGTTCCCCTGCATTTGAAACTGATGGGATGGATGGAACAAACTTGCTTTCTCTGCAAGACATGGAGTAGTACCCTAATTTATCTATTTTTGTTGGGGTATGGTATTCTCTTTTGAGTTCTCTGTTCTTTTCATGCTGTTGAAACCTGATTAAAAAAATTCTGCCTGTTTGTGAGACTGCAGAAAGGTGTAGGTCTTTTGCCAACTTGGGAGCAGAATGATGTGGAATTTTTTCCCAGAATGATGTGAAGTATTTTCCAGAGCTGCTCACTTGTGATTCCCTATGATATGTGTTAGCTCTATGTCAGCTTGCATGTTCTTCTGTGGATTAGATTGCTCAAAATTTCAGGGGAATTGTAGTTTGGAGTTTCAGAAAGCAGTAATTTCAACTCCAGTATTTATTTTCATCCTTTACAGAATTTTACTTTTGAAGATACCATTCTCCTTGTTTCATTTAATTCTTCGTCAAAAGTTTCTAGTTCTCTGGCATATTTTAAACCCTTGCTATCAGTTTTGTATAGTGAGTCTAATTCCTAGGCTACCTGGTGGAAATTTCCATTGATTTATTTCTGTCAAATGGATCATTGTCCCTTCCTTATAACTTTTTTGTTGAAAAATGGAAGTTTAATATGTGCCCTTTATTAAATTCAGATTCTCCTCCCTCACTAGGATTTTTTGGTTGTAGTTGATTGCTGTTATTGATGTTGCTGTTATTTACCTATATCAATTGCCCATGGGAAGATGTGATGATAACTATGAGTTGACCCAACTTCTGATATCAGATGCCTATGTTTATGATTTTATTTTGAATAATATGGAACAGGGCTTTTATTCTGGACATATTCATGGTTAAGACTTCTAAAATTTAGATTAGATTTTTCTTAATATATATCACATACATGACTTTTAGAACTTTGCCTTTTTATGAGTACTTGCTGGAGAATATCCACTGTTGATATTTTGAATATGCATATGAATATCATGCCATGGACCTTCTGTGACTCTTTAACCACTAGGGAGTGTCACTAGTGCCTGCAAATATAATGCGATCAGAGAGCAATTTTGAGAATTACTGCAACCAATCACATTCAGCTTTTGACAAACAAAATAATGTGCAATAATAAAAATGCTAAATGCTCCCTACTGTGCTAGAGAAAGTGTAAGAATAAGGGGATAGCTCAAGACTTCCAATTCCAAGCTCAAGATCCACCTAAGTTATCTGGAAGTACTTATGTGTTCCCTGAAAGAAATCCCTAGTAGCCTCACAGTAGTAATGTTTTTGAAAATGAAACTAGAGTCTTATCTCTTTTTTTGGTATTGATTCTTTTTCTTTCTTTCTTTCTTTATTATCATCATATTCTTCTTTATATTACATTGGATTACATATAACTTTACAGTGTATTACAATGCTTTTTCAAAAGGGAATGCCATGCATGTCAGTCAATACAGAGACATTAATCTCCCTGCTTCAACATTCAATATCTTTTCTATGTTTTCCCCAATCATTATTATTATTATTCTAATTATTTTTTTTAAACAGTCAATCACTATTTCTCATTTTGCTTGTAAAAAGACTTTGCCCATCATGAAGTATTTCTCAGACCAATCCAGTTGAGAATACTATACATGTCATCATAGAGTCTCAGTTTTTTCTTATGGCTGTGTAATACTTTAGAGTATGTATGTACCACGGTCTTAGTTTTTGGACATTAGGGTTGACCCATGTTGTAGGAAATGTGAACAATATTGTAGTAAACATAGATGTGCAAGTTTCTTTCCAACTGTGTGTTTTTATATCCTTTGGATAAATTCCAAGGAGTGTAATCATGAGGTCGTTATATTTGTGGGCTTTTGAGGAACTGCCTTATTCTTTTCCACAGAGGTCCTACTAATTTACATTTCCACCCACAGTGTTAGAGGGTAACCTTTTCACCACAGTCTCACCAGAACTTGGTGTTCTTTATTTTATTTTTTATCCTAATCATTCTAACTGATGTGCAATGGTGTCTTATTGTGGTTTTAATTAGCATTTTCCTTATTACAAGAGACTTTGAACCTTTTTATATGCCTTTGTCCATTAACCTCACTTGGAGAGTTGTTTATTTAATTTATTTGCCCTTTTTAAAATTGCACTATCTATTTTTTATGGGTGAGTTGCTTGAGTTGCCTATAGATTGGAATGTTAATGTGGATTTATCACTGCTAATTTACCCTGGGAGGATCCATAGAACACACCTTGTATCATGACAGTGAGAAATAAATCACGCAGATCCCCAGAATCTCTGAAGAGCTCTGTAACTGTTCATCTTTGGAAACCTAAAATTACAATGGAACTGCTGCTATTGAATTGGAATCCTTGAATATAATTGAGATTATTGGATCCTAGGACAAAAGAATATAAGAAAGAACACTACATTGCCAAAGATAAGGTGGATGTTGTCATTCTGATGAAGATTAGAGCCAAAACAATTTTTACAATAGTCTGACTCATGGAGAACTGTGGTATTCATAATTGATCACGGTACTCTGAAAAGACATTGGGCAGTCTATTAAATTCATAACTTGACTATATAGGTGGAAGAATTCTGGGTCAAATGAACAGAAATCTAGCTTAAAAAAAATACTTGGATTGTGGCTTTTTAGTCAATGACCAAACTTTAGTTAGTTCAGTTCATAGATCCAGAATCCATGAAGGGAGGTGTCACTTGAAAGAAGATCCTACCACACTGCCAAATATTTATGCTTTTAATTATTCTTCTAGATACCCTTTTGTCAAGGTGATTATGCATTAGGGAAAACAAAATAATCGGAACTTCCAAAATTACTGGTTATAGGCTCAGAACTGAAATTGATAACAAGAAACCCAAATCATCCATAAAACCCAGTCAGAACAGGGTTTTATGGAACCAACATGATTAATGGAGTTTGGAGCTCAGGTCCATTTTACAGTAGGACCACTTATTTCTAACACCCATGCTATTGTTATTTCCCCAATTCCAGAAGGTGTAATTGGAAAGGACTCATTCATCAGATGGTAAATCCCAACATTGGAACCTGACCTGTGAAGTGGAGGCTATTATGATAGCAAAGGTAACACAGAAGCCAAAAGAACTAGGACATTGTAATCTTAAAGCCATACCACATTTCTGGAGGGATTTCATACATTAGTGCCACTATAAAGTTCTGAGGGATTCAGGTGTAGTGATTTCCTCTATATCCCATTCAACTCACCTGTTGGAACCTGTGCAGAAAATAGATGGGTCTTGGAGAATGACGGTAGATTCTACATCAACTTAAGTAGATGGTGCTTTCAATTATGGCTGTTGTTGCAGGTGTGGTTTCCTTCCATGGGAAAATCAACACACCCCCTGGTACCTAGCAAGTGATCAGGAAAGACTTTAATATTCCATAGTAAAGACCCCCAGAAGCAATTTTTTTTTTTGAGAGATTTTCGCTATAGGGCGTATGCACTTGCCAAACACAGAGAGAGAGACATTAGAGACAGAAAGCGAGAAATAACCCCCCAGGGGATGGTCACACCGCAATCCCTTCTCCTCCATTCTCCTCTTGGGATCTTGGGCACACATGCACACGCGCCCTGCATGAGTTTTAATCCACCGGGTCCCGGACGTGAACTGCGGTCGACTACATGGGAGTCCAGCGACATAGCCATTACGCTAACTGCTGGTTCCCTTGAAGCAATTTGTTTTTAACCTAGTGAAGCAAACAACATATTTTCCATGTCATATGTAAAAGGCATATCAACTCCATAGTCCTTTGTCATAATTTAATCCATGAGAAATCTTACTGCTTTACCCTTCCGTGAGATATCATGCTGGTTCATGTCTTGATGCTGTTATGCTGGTTGGACATAGTGAGAAATAAAGAGTAGCTATTCTAGACTTGTTGATATGGCTTTCTACATCAGTGGGCAAGAATTATATCTAAGAAAAATTGAGGATTTTCTATTTTTTTCTATTTTCATGACATTTCTCAGGGTCTTTGAGAATGAGGCAGGCCAAGATATACCTTAGATATACCTTCTAAGGTGAAAGATAAACTGTTGCAGTTGGCCAATTTGAAAGCCAAAAAGGAGGCACAATGTGTTAGAGAGGGCACTATGGATTTGGAAGAACATAATGCCTATTGGGCTATACTGCTCCAGCCAGTTTGCCAAGTGCTAATTGTGTCTTTCCAAAATTCATATGTTGAAACATAATCCCAAATGTGATAGTATTGGTATACGACCTCTTGGAAGTGGTTATGTCATGAACCCTCTGCCCTCTTGAAAGGGGCCATTGTGCTTGTAAAAGGATTGAGGAAGGTTGCTGGAAATTTCCCCTTTTACCATGTGAGAGTGCAACAATAGCAACAGACAAAGAGAACAGCCCGTACCAAACACTGAATTTGATAGCAGTGTAATCTACTTTTAGGTTTCCTTAACTGAGGGAAATGCATTTGTGCTATTACATGTAATTCCAATCAAATGAACTTTTTACAGTAGCCCAATTAGACTAAGACTCCAATTGATGGCCCCCAAAATGCTCATTTTGCATGAAACCTAAAAGGAGGAAAGACTGCAACTGTTTCATGATACTGTGCAATTTGCTCTGCCACAATGGCTGATTGGTTAGTACATCTATGGTACTTGAAGCATTTGTGACAGACAGACCTAGCTGTGTGGGTTCTTTGGGAGTCTTCTTAGAAGAATCACAGAACAGACCCTTAGAATGTGGAGCAAATTCTTGGAAACCAGCAGTTAGCGTAATGGCTATGTCGCTGGACTCCCACGTAGTCGACCGTGGTTCGCGTCCTGGACCCGGTGGCTTAAAACTCATGTTGGGCGTGTGTGCGTGCATGCCCAAGATCCTGAGAGGAGAATGGAGGAGAAGGGATTGCAGCGTGACCATCCCCCCGGGGGGCGATTTCTCGCTTTCTGTCTCTATGTCTCTCTCTGTCTGGCGAGCGCACGCGGCCTATAGCAAAAAAACCTCTCCAAACAAAACAAAACAAACAAACAAAAAAAACAAGTGTAAGGAGAATGTGGAGCAAATTCTTGACATCCTCTTTGGGCAATGGTTTTCCTCAGAAATTGTTTTGGGAGTTGCTATCAAGCATATGTAGAGACTGGACACTTAACCCAGGACCAACAAATTACCCTGCAACATATGCTTCCTACCATCACCTGAATGTTGGCCATTCATAAACCCACAAACTTAGGTGCACATGGTGGCACACTATCATATCATGGAACTTGTAGAGATGATTTTAGGCTTGAGTGAGCACTGAAGATGCAAAGTTCAAGAGGAAATAGTCCAAATGCTCATGTTCCGTACTATGCTGTATGAGAGGTCTTCAGAAAGTTTATGTAAATGCATCTTGTAAAATATAAATAATTAATAATTAAATTAAAACAACTAAGCATGGACTTCAAAATATTTGCACACACACAAAAAAAAGGTACTTTAGGGGCCAGTAGGTAGTGTAGTGGTGGCACTGGACTCCCGCATGGCCGACCTTGGTTTAAGTCCCAGACTGCAGTTTGAAATTCATGCCGGCATGTCTGCGTGTCTGCCCAAAATTTTATTTAATTTTATTTTTATTATTATTTTTTAAAACATTTGCTAGGTATACATCATCTGATTTGTAAAGAGAATTTACTCGACATGAATACATCTCAGACCAGTAAACTAAGAATACTATACACTTTATCATCAACAGGTAATAAGCCATTTCTGTGTCCCACAAATGTCTTGCCTATTTTTCCCCACACTTTCCTTCCCTATACTCTTTCCTTCTCTCACCCTCCTTCTACACTGTCTCCAGAATCTATAACTATTTTCACTGCTTCATGTCCCCTAATCTTTCAATCTCTAACATAAAGTGTGGAGAGTCAATATATTAAGTAGAGACATACAATATCTTTGTTTTATAGCCTGGCTTGCTTCACTCAGCAATAAATTTTCCATATAGGACCACTTTCTATGAAATGCCAGGGTCTTGTTGTTCTTTATGGCTGAATAATATTCCATAGAGTATATGTGCCACAATTTTAATCCATTCATCTGTATGTGGACATTAGGGTTGGTTTCACATCTTAGCAATTGTGAAAAATGCCAATAAACATTGATGTGCAAGTGCTTTTCTGACTGAGCATGCTTCTGAATTGGGTAGATACCTGGAAGTGGGATTGCTGGATCGTATTGTAGTTATATTTGTAGATCTTTGAGGAAATTTATATTGTTTTCCACAGTGGCTGGACCAATTTACATTCCCACCAACAGTGTAGGAGAGTTCTCCTTTCACCACAACCCCACCAACACTTGTCACTTTCTGTATTTTTAACCCACCAACACTTGTCACTTTTTGTATTTTTAACCTTTGTTATTCTGACAAGGGTTAGGTGGTATCTCATTGTGGTTTTAATCTGTATCTTCCTTATGATGAGAGATGTTCAGCATTTCCTCATCTGCTTTATGGCTGTTCATATGTCTTCTTTAGAAATATTTTTGTTCAATTCATTTTCCCATCTTTTAATTAGGTTGATCATTTTTTTAGGGTAAACCACATGAATTCCCTATGTATTCTTGTTATCAGTCCCTTATCTGAGGCACAGTTTATAAACATTTTCTCCCATTCCAGGAGTTGTCAATTCACACTAATTACTGTGTCCTTTACTGTGCAGAAACTTCTTAATCTGATATAATCCCACTTGTCTATTTTGGGGATTATTGCCTGTGCTTTTGGAGTGTTATTTAAGAAGTCTTTGCCTACCCCAAAGTCTCCCAGAGTTTCCCAGTATTTTCCACCAGTTGTTTTATAGTTTGAGGACTTTGTTTCAGATCTTTGATCCATTTTCAGTTGATTTTTGTTAATGGTGAAAGATGGGGATTCAGCTTCATGTTTCTGCAGGTAGATATTCAGTTTCTCCAGCACCATTTGCTAAAGAGGTATCCTTTGTCAAAAATCATTTGCCTCTATGTTTGAGGTTTATTTCTGTGGTCTCTATTGTATTATATTATTCTACCTGTCTGTTATTGTGCCAATATCATGCTATTTTGATTATCACAACATTATAGTATATTGGGGGGTCAGAGAGTGAGATGCCACCCACTCCACTCGTCTTGCACAGGATTGCTTTGGCAATACAAGGTCTTTTATGATTCCAAACAAATACTGTGACTGTTTACTCTTCTGTGAAGAATGTCTCTGGCACTTTGATTGGGATTGTGTTAAATATATAGATTCATTTGTGTAGAATTGCCAATATGATTATATTAATTCTTCTGATCCAGGAACATGAGATGTCCTTTCATTTTTTTGGTGTCATTTTCAATATCTTTTGAAAGATTTTTAGGGAACCAGCAGTTAGCGTAATGGCTATGTCGCTGGACTCCCATGTAGTCGACCGCGGTTCGCGTCCCGGACCTGGTGGCTTAAAACCCATGCCGGGCGCGTGTGCGTGCGTGCCCAAGATCCCGAGAAGAGAATGGAGGAAAAGGGATTGCGGCATGGCCATCCCCTCTGGGGGGTGATTTCTCACTTTCTGTCTCTCTGTCTCTCTCTATCTGTCTGGCGAGCGCACGCGCCTTATAGTGAAAAACCTCTCAAAAAAAAAAAAAAGAGAAAAGAAAAGATTTTTTATAGTTTTCTTTGTAAATGTCTTGGACTTTTTTTAGTTAGGTTTATCCCTAAGTATGTTATACATTTTGTGGCTATGATAAAAAGGATTCATTTCTTCAGTTCTACCTTGTTTATCATGTTGTTTGTACATAGAAATGCTATAGATTTTTGGATGACAATTTTGTATCCTGACACTTGACTGTACTCATTTATTAATTCCAGAAGTTTATTCATGGAATCCTTTGGGTCTTCTAATTATATTATCACATCATCTGCAAACAAAGATATTTTCAACTCTTCTGTGCTTATTTTCTGATTGCATTGACTGAGTCTTCCAGCAGTATAATGAAAAGGAGTGAAGAAAGTGGGCTGGTATGTCTTGTGCCCATTTTTAGTGGAAAAGTTTTTAGTTTTTCCTCATTCAGTATAATGTTAGCTATAGGTTTTTCATATATGGCTTTTATTTTGTTGAAGAATGACCCTTCTATACCAATCTTGCTAAGAGTCTTAATCATTATGGGATGTTGTATTTTATCAAATGCTTTCTGTGTATCAATTGATATAATCATATGGTTTTTATCTTTGTTTCTGTTAATATGGTGTATTATGTTTGTGGGGTTTTGTATGTTGAACCACCCTTGCATCCCTGGAAGAAAGCCTACCTGGTTGTGATGAATAATCTTTTGTATATGTTGTTGGATACAAATTGCAAGTATCTTGTTGAGAATTTTTGCATCTATATTTCTCAGAATTATTGGTCTGTAGTTTTCCTTTTTTTTGTCATGTCTTCATCTTTTTTGGGAATAAAGATGATGGAGGCTTCAAAAAATGAATTTAGGAGGTTTCCTTACTTTGAGATATTTAGAAATAATTTAAATAGAATGGGGGTTAACTCTTCTTTAAAAGTTTTGTAGAATTCAGAAGAGAAACCATCTGGTCCTGGGTTTTTCTTTGTTGGGAGGTTATTTATTATTGATTAATCTCATGGCTTGTCATGGGTTTATTCAGGCTTTGTATATCCTCCTGATTAAATCTTGGTAGATTATATGCATCCATAAATTTGTCCATCTCCTGCATGTTATCTTGTTTGTTGGCATATAGTCATATATCATATATCTTCTGATGCTGTTTTGTATTTGCTGTGTCTGTTCTGATATTGCGTGTTTCATTACATATTTGATTTATCTGATTTCTTTCTTTCTTCTTTATTAATTTTGATAATGGTGTGTCAATCTTGTTAATCTTTTCAAAGAACCAGCTTGTGCTTTCATTTATTTTCTGTGTAGTACATTTATTTTCTCTTTCATTTATTTCTGCTCAGATCTTTATTAATTTTTTTCACGTGGCATTTTTTTTGCATTTTTTTAGTTATTGTTTTTCTAATTCCTTGAGACATGTTACGTTGTCTCTTTGCCACCTTTCTATCTTTTCCTTATGCACACTAATTGCTATGAAATTCCCCATTATCACTGCTTTTGCAATGTTCCATAGATTATGGAAACTCATGTACTCATTATCATCTGTTTCCATAAATTTTAAAATTTCATACTTAATTTCTTCAGTAGTTGAGAAGTCATTCAGAAGTAGGTTGTTTAGTTTACATGTGTTTGTGTATTTTCAAGGGTGTTTCTTGAAATTAATACAGTGTTTAATTCTATCATGGTCAGAGAAGATGCTAGATATCGTTTTTATGCCTTTGAATCTGTAAAGGCTTGATTTGTGTCCTATCGTATGGTCAATCTTTCAAAGGGTTCCACATAGAGGTGGGAAAAATGTATATTTTGTGGTCTTAGGGTAGAAAGTTCTATAGATGTCTTTCAAGTACATTTGATTTATATTATTGTTTAGGTCCTGTATCTTTTGGCTTATTTTTTGTCTGGAAGATCTGTCTAAAGGAAATAATGGGGTGTTGAGTTTCCCAACAATTATAGTATTGCAATCTATCTCTTCTTTTAGTTCTCGCAGTCTTTCCTTCGTATATTAGGTACTCCTGAGTTGGGTACATAGATATTTATTAGCGTTGTGTCTTCTTAACGAATTAACTCATTTACTACTATATAATGCCCTTATTTGTTTCTTCTTACTGTTTTTGTCTTAAAGACTATTTTGTCTGAAATCAGTATTGCATTAGCTGAAGAATCTCTCCATAAGGCGAGCACCACCATGCCAGCCCAGAGAGTCCTGAAATTGGAATAAAAGTGCAGCAGCAGTGAGAGGTCACCTGAGTGGGATGGTCAGCCTTTGCATTCTCAGTGGCAGGTCTTACTCTTGTTGTTTGTTGGGGTCTTCTTAGAAAGCTTGGTTTCTTCAGGGATCTATTGCCCAGTGGGATTGCAGAGGGCTCTGGAGCTAAGCCTGTATGAGGCACCCAGGCTGCACCAGTGCCTAGAATGGGAACTGCAGTGGGAAACTTCATGTAGGAGTCAAGTCTACAAGAAAATGGACAAACTTTGCTTTTCCAAGATGTGCTGTGAGGCTCAGTGACTCAGTGGTGGGTATGACCCCATGTTGAACACTATTGTGTAGGAGCAGTATGAATCCCTGAGGTGGGTTGCAATGGCATTGTCAGGTTTACAGATTCTCGTTCACTGTATTTACTACATTCCTAGCTTATATTTTACATACTGCACTGAAAAATGTCACATCACATCTCCTACTCTATGATAGGTGTGCTGACATGAGTGAAATGTAAAACTACTTCATTTCTCTCTGGTGGCCTCTGACTCATGGACTCCAGGAGTCTGTCATGAAGGAAGAGGCTGTGATTATGGGCCCTGTACTACTCAGGCTGAGGTGCTATGACAAAAACACGACAAAACGGAGGTTGCATAAATGACAGGTTTATGTATCACCATCTGGATGGAGGTTGAAAGTCCAGGGTAAGGAAACTTTTTTCTAAGCAAATGAAGACAGACCCAAAAACCACATATTGTGTCATCCCATTTGCACACAATTCCAAAATGTGTAAATTCTAGAGATTGTTAATTAGTACTTACATAGGACTGGGACATAGATTGGAAATACAGAGGTGATGTCTAATGGATAAAGAGGTTTATTTTATTTTATTATTTTATTTTTGGTATGATGAAAATTTTCTGAAAGACGCTGTGGTACTGGTTGGGAACTCTATGAAGAACTGTGAAATATATACATTATATACATGTATATAATATATGTGGGCAAACATATGCCATGTGAATATCTTAATAAAACTTTTTAAGATGAGCTAAAGTAAATGTAGTAGAATGTTAAATTTGCCTATATCTAGGTAGCTATTAATTTTCTTTTTTTTTTTTTTTGAGAGGTTTTCGCTATAGGGCGCGTGCGCTCGGCAGACAGACAGAGAGAGACAGAGAGACAGAAAGCGAGAAATCACCCCCCCAGGGGGGATGGTCATGCTGCAATTCCTTCTCCTCCATTCTCCTCTTGGGATCTTGGGCATGCACACACACGCGCCCGGCGTGAGTTCTAAGCCACCGGGTCCGGGACGCAAACCGCGGTTGACTACGTGGGAGTCCAGCAACATAGCCATTATGCTAACTGCTGGTTCCTGGTAGCTACTAATTTTCATCCTATTTCTTTTTTCTACATGACTGAAAAATTCCTAATGAAATGATATCTTTTCTTTTTAAAAATAAAACAAAGTGGTGAATGTGAATGCAGGATGTCTGGTGTTGCACAGAAGAGATGTGGGCT
This sequence comes from Tupaia belangeri chinensis, assembly GCF_000334495.1. Lineage (NCBI taxonomy): Eukaryota > Metazoa > Chordata > Mammalia > Scandentia > Tupaiidae > Tupaia > Tupaia belangeri. Next base: position 169,761 of record NW_006160018.1, read on the forward strand.
CTGTGGGAAGCTCCCATTTAGGGCAGTGCAAGGAAGAGCATTGATTAGAGGAGGACAGGGCCTTCTCAGCTGGTTCTGAGGACACGTCTAAGGTCTCGGTGGGAAAACAGTGTGATTTGTGTTTCTGAGGCACTGCCTAAGTACTTTCTGAAGGAGAACAGCCTGCTAGCTCGGTGTCAGTTCAAGTAGACATGTTGCAAGTGGGTGGGTCAAGTTATCATGGCTAATTTCTACATCTATATTGATTGTGACCCTTGTAGCCCTATCTTTGTGTTTGAGATTTCTATGCTGCTGATGTTTGCTCTCAGAGAACATCTGTTACACTTCTGAGTGCTTTTAAAAATTCACTCAAAACAAGGTCTTTGGAATGAACTAAGACATTACAAAACACATTCCAAGGAAGTTCTTGGTGAGGAAGGTGGAATCCATCTTATCTCAGAGGACTGAGATAAGACTAGGAGCTGAAGCATCACCTAGAACAGCCTTAATTCAGATACATTAGACGGAAATGAGCTCAAAGAGCACAGGTGTGCACACAAAGCATCCTCAGTGACATCACACCCACAAATCAAGAAAATTGCATGTGGCATGGTGATTAAGGCCCTGGACTCCCATGTGGCTGATCATGGTTTGAGTTCTCGGCCAGTGGCTTGCTTTCTCACTTTCCCTTTCTCTCTGTGTCTGTGTCTCTCTGGTCAAATTAAATAATAATGATGAATAAAATTAAATAAAATAGTTCTTTTTTTAAAAAAAAAGAAAACTGTATATTAAATTCCCCACAAAGATGCACTGGGGCACAGGTGACTCTTGAGAGCCAGTCAGTGTGAGGGTCCTGAGAGGTAATGGGGGCTCCCAAGTGGGGATGTCCCAGGCTTCCTCATTCCTCGTTCACCAACTGGACACAGTACTTGAGATGGTTGCACAAGGGTTTCACAGGCTGTGCCTTCTATTCAGATTACTGGCACTTGACTGAACAATTCCTACGAGACTATGCCCAGTGCTGGCAATGGCTGACAGCTGAACAAACCTGGGGCAAGACTGATGGTTTGTTGGCAGCATGGCCAGGATGAGACTGTCACCAATACTGTCCAGTTCAGAGACCTGGAGAACATCAGGAACTCTGAAGCTCACTAACAGGGCAGCAAAAATAGGGTGGCCACATGGATCTAGACCAGCCTTCATGCTCCTGGTGGCAGGTCTCACTAGTGTTGCCAGCTGGAGTCTCCTTGGAAAGCTTGGCTTTCTCTTGGAGATCTGCTTCCCACTGGGGTTGGGACAGGGCTCTGGAGTTGAGCCTTCCTGAGACACCCAGGATGCACCAGCACCTGGAGCGTGGCCGGCACTTGGCCATCTGACCTATGGAGTGTAATGTTCCCAAGTATAATGGATGTGGTGTTTTCCCGCAAGGTTTGATGTGAAGCTCAGTGAGTTAGCAAGGGCTTCGAGTACACATTGGGGACTCGCTGTGTATGAGCACCATGAGTTGCTGAGGTCGGATGCAATGACATTGTCAGGTTTATAGATCCTCAGTCACTGTGGTTACCATGTCCCTGGTTCTTATTTCACACTCTGCACTTGCAAATTGTCACATCTCTTCCCTTCTGTGATCTGTGTGTTGACATGAGTGTAATGTAAAACTGCTTCATTTCTTTGTGGTGGCCTCTGACTCAAGGACACCAGGTGCCCATCAGGAAGGAAGGGCCTGAGATGTGTGCCCTGTCTTGCTACAGCTGGGGTTCTATGACAGAAAATTACAGATAGCATGGTGGCATAAATGACAGAAGGCTATTTGTCCTTGTCTGGAGGCAGGAGTCCAGGGTAAGTTTCCAGCATGGTCAGGTTCTAGTGAGGGCTCTCTTCCTGGCTCAAAATGGCTGCCTTCTCACTGTGTCCTCACAGGTAGAGAGACAGAGAGAGCTTTGGTTCCTTCATCTGCTCAAAGGGGCTTGATCTGCCCTAGGGCTGCCCCCTCATGTCCTCCTGTCACCTAGTTATGTCCCAGGGCCTCACCTCCAAATGCCATCACAGGGGCTTAGGGCTTTAGCATGAGCACGGTGGGGACACGACCTTTAGTCTGCATCAGTCGACCGCACGGTGCAAACCCAGGGGCAGGTTGTAGGGTATACATGGGGCAAAGGGGGAGGAAGATTAGTCTCTGCCTCTTCCTGGAAACCCATCAGCAGCACCAGGACAGCAGGGCAGATGGCAGGCAGGGGTGGGGACAGGCTCTGCAGTACTAAGCCCCAAGGAGCCACAGGATGATGTCATTCTGAACAAGGCTCAGACACACAGTCATGGACCTAGTTCTCCCCAAATAACTCATGCCACAATCCTACATTTTGAGCGAGGCCACGCCACTCTATTTCCCAAGGAAGGACCCAGATGGAGACAGGGCTTATGACCTGCTCCTATGACCACATGGAGCATGTAGTCCTTGTTCTGGTCTTCACTCCCCACTTTCCTGCAAGTGTGGGTTGAGCTGGGTACAGCACATTGCTGGTGTGTGCAGTGTGGATGCTGACCTTCTAGGACCTGCAGGGTGTGCGTTTCCAAGACTAGGATACTGGAAGCCAGACCTTCCCAGTCCCCCACCATCCAGGAAGAGCCCAAGGTGCTTTGAGGGTCCTTTCAGCCTTTCTCTCTGGCCGCTTCTGGGGAAGCAGGAAGAGAAGCTCCCCTGAGAAAAGTGCTAGGGCTAGGTTAAAGGTCAGAAAATTGGTTGCTAGTCCAGAAGTCAAAGACGCCCAAGAACCTAAGCATCAAAAGGTACTTAAGGGATCAGAGAACGAGGAATACTCAGAAGTTCCCTAAGCCTGTGAAGTTCCTGAGGAAGACGAGGAAGTGTGTGTGGGGATGTCAGAGTCTGTCACTCCCAGCAGTGTAAGAGAGCCAAAAAATGTGCAGAGAAGCCCTCGATCTGTCACTTGGGCTGCCAGAGCCTGGCTCCTCCCAGTCCTGCATCCTCACTGTCCTCCCTCCACTGAGCCAAACAGCCATGAGTGCAGAGGGCAGCACCTGAGAGAATTTCCAACAAAACCATTTTTATTCTATGTACATACAAGGACCAACTAGAGGTTCTGCCTCCCGACCCCCCTAAACACTTCTGCACCCCCAAACATATACCCCACTCATGCCCACCCACCAAATCTAAGGAACAACTAGGTTATTAGGATTGGGGGCTCCCTTGGTCCCTTTGAGGTGCAGCCTGAATACAGCACAACACCTAGTCCAGGCCCTTCCCGAAGATGGCCAGCAGAGACCCCGCACACCCCTACTGGCCGCAGAGCTGCTTCTTCATTTGCCCTGAGGCCAATGCATTCCACTTCCTCTTCTGAGGCTGTGAGGGTGCAGCCAGTCACAGAATCAGGGCTTGCCCTGCAGAAATCCCAAACTCAGGACTCACTTTCAGCTTCTTACTACTAGGGATGGAACCTCCAATGACATCTCGCTTCTTTGACTTGGAAGGCAGATGGGTAGCTGAGCTCAGGCTTCTTCTGTGTGCAGATCGGGCCTTGGTTGCTCCCCGGGGCCTGCAACCTCCAGGATGGAGATGGCCTGCGGTGGGCGCAGGGCTCAGGGCTGGCACCCAGGGCAGCAGGCTGTGCGGGGAGGCCATGAAGAAGGCCAGGCTGGGGAGCTGCTCTTCGTCCTCACTGGACCCATCTGCTGGCCAGCACATCCTCCTGACTGGCGAGGTGCCTACACCGCCTGAGGCTCCCCTGGTCCCCAGGCAAGGGTGAGAGAGTCCGTGTCCCTGGCGTGGAGAGGCTGGCCCAGTGGTGCTTAGTGGGAGTGGCCCCACACGCCCTGGGAAGATATCAGTGTCCTTAGGCCAGAGAAGGTCAGCATCTCCCCTGTGGTGTTCCTCAGAGTCCTGGGAAGCCTTCTTTGGGAGGTGGGTCTCCAAGCTGATCCTGTCATAGGGGCCATGGTCGTGTCTCTCTGAATCTGGGCTGGTCACAGGCTTATAATTACTGGACCCCAATATAGGTGCTCCAGGACCTGGGGCTGCCTCCTCACCCCTGTCCTCCTTCAGGGCCCGGAGGCGCTTCTCCACCAGCTGGGAGGAAGGAGAGTGGATATGAGTTCCTCTGTGCCAGGTGTCAGGAGGGGAGGGGAGTAGTAGAGTGACTTAGGGGAGACAGGGAAGCTGAGAGGTCCCTGGTGTTTTTGTCACCCTGATCTACCTGGTGACCCTCCCCCCTGATTTCCCAGGTGTCCCACGCTCCCTGGTCTACCCAGTGTCTTGGCCTCCCTGGTCTACCTGGGCTCCATCCCCCTGTCCACTGTGCTGTCCCGCTCTCCTTTTTCTGCCTGGTGTCCCTCTGTCCTCTGGTACCTGATCTGGGGTGAGCCTGTCCTCCTGCTCCAGCTCCTCCATTAGAGCCAAGAGATCCATCCCTGGTTTTGGGGAGAGCAGTTCTGCCAGGAATTGGGGGTGAAGGACGGCCTCCACCTAGGGTGGAAGGAAGAGAGCTGTCGGGACCTAGGAAGGAGAAGCCTGGGGCCCAGGGACCAGGAAGACAGGCAGAAAGCACCCCTATCCCATCCCCACACACACTGCCAGGTGACTGTAAATAATGGAGTCCACCTCTTACGCACACAAACTCACACAAACACACACATACAAACATGTGCAGACTGGCACACAGATATTTACATGTAAACACAAAAAGAACCACTGATATATGTACATGTAACATATACATGTATGTGGCCATACAGAGAATTTCACAGAAATGTAAATCACACACACACCCACATACACACTGACACATATGGAAACTACAATAGCACTACCATCCCCATAACCCTGACTCACAGAGACACATACTACAGACACATATGGTAAATCACACACTGAACAAAAGAACACTTAACATACAGAAACATTGAAGACAAAGGAACACAACAAGCTCACACACTCATGGAGAGACAAAGTATTGCACAGACACACCTGGTACCACTCACACATTAACCACAAACACAATCACAGGAACTCTTAGACACACAGAGCAGCCAAAGTAACATACAGATAGACACTCACATACATACACATAGCAGCCACAGTAACACACAGACAGACACATAGACGACCACAGTAGCATGTAGACACACATCTACATGCACAAACATAGACAACCATAGTAGCATAGAAACATGCACCCACATACATGCACACCGATAATCACAGTTGCATACACACATACACCTACATACATATACACATTGCACCTCAGAACGATACAGAATACACCCACATGCACACAGACACTCACTCCCCAGTCAGGAGCTAAGCAGTACAGCTGAGTTACTAGGCCTGGGGGGGCTCCCCAGAACATGCCGACACACTGACACATATGGAAACTACAATAGCACTACCATCCCCATAACCCTGACTCACAGAGACACATACTACAGACACATATGGTAAATCACACACTGAACAAAAGAACACTTAACATACAGAAACATTGAAGACAAAGGAACACAACAAGCTCACACACTCATGGAGAGACAAAGTATTGCACAGACACACCTGGTACCACTCACACATTAACCACAAACACAATCACAGGAACTCTTAGACACACAGAGCAGCCAAAGTAACATACAGATAGACACTCACATACATACACATAGCAGCCACAGTAACACACAGACAGACACATAGACGACCACAGTAGCATGTAGACACACATCTACATGCACAAACATAGACAACCATAGTAGCATAGAAACATGCACCCACATACATGCACACCGATAATCACAGTTGCATACACACATACACCTACATACATATACACATTGCACCTCAGAATGATACAGAATACACCCACATGCACACAGACACTCACTCCCCAGTCAGGAGCTAAGCAGTACAGCTGAGTTACTAGGCCTGGGGGGCTCCCCAGAACATGCCGACACCAGCACCCAGGACAGCCCACCTTGGTGACAAATTCCCCCTGGGAGCACAACTCTTCCATGTAGCTCAGGAGCCCCAGGTCGGGGAATGCCCCATCCTCCTGTCCGGGCTGGACGGCATCCTGTGCCCACTGGCCACCATATCCCAGCAGCCCCTCCATGATGTCCACATACTCCTGCATGACTTCAGGCGGGATGTCCTTTGGCCCCTTGGGGTCTGGCCTCTGAGAGGCTCTGGATGGTGACAGGTGGCTGGGTGTGGCCTCGAGGCAGGCCTTCCTGGGGACACTGCACCCTAGGAGGAGAGAGAAGGACCAGCATGTGGCAGGGGGCTCCAGCTGTCACTCCCACCACATTGGGACTTGGACAGGATGCAAAGGATAGGAGGTGGGACTGGGCTGGACCCCAGGACCCATGAGGGGTGGACATCTACGTGAGGGGCAGGTGGGAGGGAGTTTGGAGCCATCCCTGGCCCAGATTCTCTCCCCATCGGGCCCCTTCCTGGTCAGGCTGTTTGTTGAGTCCTTGGAGAACGAGAAGAGAGTAGCTGAGACCCATGCCCAGGCCAGTCCTCACTTCATGGCCTTGGGCAGTCAAGACCCCAAGATCCCAGTGTGCTCCTTGCTTGCAAGGGCAAATGCCCTCTTTAGTGAACAGTAGGGGACATGGGGACAGGGGCCTCCTCAGACCCTGGGCCTTGGACCTTTTCCAGGCTACTGTCAGCATGTGGGTACATACCTTGTTCCTGGATAACCTCGGGGATCAGGAGCCCTGGGGGGTCAGGCTTTGGTGGGGCCACAGGAGGCAGGTACTGGGAGCCATTCAGCTCCTGCAGCTGCTGAATCTGCATCTCCTCCTCAGCCTCGAACTCCATGAACCTGTGGGGAGGAAGGCCAACCCCTGCTGAGTGGGAAGCCAGGCCCTGACACAGCACCAGGCGGCAGGGAGGGGAGGACATGCCTGGAGTGGGCTGCACAGACCCTAACAGCGCCAGGTTAGGAGGGAGATTCCCAGGTCTTAACCACAGTTTGGGCACACTCTTTTTTTCCTGGCATGTGCAGTGCACATGGCAAGGCCATGGTTTTGAACCAACTCAGCCTGTGCCCTAGGCAGGGTCCTCAGGTCTTTCTAGTTCCTGACCAGAATCACACAAGGGGGCCAAAGGCCTGGAGGTGTATTAGGGATGAGATTTATGTGGATAAACCAGGGACCCATGCCTAGATACAGGACTGAGGCTATACTGTGAGCCCTAGAGGAGAGAAAAAAGAGGAAGGCTGACTGAGAGGAGACTTGTTTCCTCTGAGGCTGTGCCTTATTTGGTATTTGAACAGAGGGGACTGCTATGGAGCAGGGCAGGCAGGCAGGTATGCACTCGGTGTCTGAGAAACTGGCTTCCCCTGACCAACATCTTCCACTCCAGCCCTTCTGGGGTGTCAGATGCCAAATAGAGTCACCAGGTCCAGGAAAACAGTAGGCTGGAGGTTTGAGTTGACCCCTATCCTAGTAGTGACCTAATTGGAAAGCCCTGCCTCCTTCTCCTACTGCTAACTGTCTGTATTCAGGTAGGGATAGACCAAGACCAGAAATGAGTTGGGCCCATGAAGACACTGGAACAGAAAAATCGTAGCCTTAATGTGGTAGGGGCAGGGGCTGAGCATCCCAGGCCTCTGCTACTCCCCAAACTCCTCATGGACTTGTTTCAAAAGCCCCCCCCAAGACCCCCATGTCACCCATCTTCACCCACCACACGGCCCCGTTGCCCAGGACCCCAGACTCACTTGGCCGCCATCTCATAGTATTTCCTGCGGTCAAAGGAGCTTGTGCGCTGCCATTCCTGCATGGCCTGGGACAGGCCCTCTTCCAGCGACATGGTAGGCGTCAGGCAGGACAGGGACCGGAGCACTGGGCTGTAAGTGTCGGGGGTTAGAACATTCTAAAGTCCCACCCCACCCCCAGCTAACTCACCCACACACACCTCCCTTGCCCTGGGCCTCATCCCTTCTGTGCTCCTTGGACCCTAGCATCTCCTCGTCAGCACCAGTCACTGCAGATGGCCTTTGATGTCCATGAGTCCCAAGTGTCTGCATCTCTGTGCTCAATGTAGTGTTCCCCAAATTCCCGTGCTGAAGGGGCATTCTCCAATGTGATCTTTCGGGTTCATTGGGAGGTGCTAGGATTGTTTTCTCCTGTACATATTACATGGGGTTTATTGACAGAGATTGGTTGTGCCAGATGGGTGAGGGTCAGTTTAGGTCAGTCACCTGACCGTGCACCATGACTGGAGGGACGTTAGGATTGCAAAGAAGGTAGCTCTGCCCAGCAGATGTCATCCCCCTCTGAACCTGTCCCCAGGCTCCCCCACTGACTTCACCTCCTCATCCATCCCTGTCTTCTTTCTATGGGTGAGCGCAAAGAGAAGTCCCACTCCCCTGCAGCAGGTACTCACATGAAGAAGCAGGACAGAGCCTCGCCATCAGGACTCTGGGGCAGGTGGCTCCTGGCCAGGGTCTTGAAGCGCTGCCAGCGTTGGAAGTTTTTGTAAACACTCCTGGGGTTGCAGGAGTCGTCGAGCGAGGCCTTGGCCTGCGAGGCGTCCAGGTGGCCATCAGCAAAAGCCATTTGTGGCTGTGACCCAGTGGCCGCTGGGGCCGTGATGGGAGTGATCTGGGCCACCAGGGCTGGAGCTGGAGCTCCAGGTCTTCCTGGATGACCTTGGACACCTCGATGTTTGGAGCACGCGG
>NW_006160018.1:183442-189420 GCF_000334495.1 Tupaia belangeri chinensis
TGTGGCGGTGTCCCAGTGGCCGCTGGTGCCGTGATGGGAGTGATCTGGGCCACCAGGGCTGGAGCTGGAGCTCCAGGTCTTCCTGGATGACCTTGGACACCTCGATGTTTGGAGCACGCGTAACAGTGTGCACAGCAGGAGCTGCCAAGAGGAGGGTAGGGGCACCCTCCACAGCTCCAGAGATGGTTCCCAGGGTGCTCCAGTTCACAGGGGCCTGATTCAGGACAAAAACCTGACTGGGAGGAACCTGGCTGAGCACTGGTTCTGCACTGACTTGCAGAATGATATTGACAGTCCCAGTGGCACTTGGGCCATGACTCTCAAATGATGTTACTAACGGTGTCTCAGTGGGAGCAGACAGCACCAAGGAGCAGCCAGAAGGAAATGCTGTAGTCAGTACAGGGGCTGTAGGCCACTCCCTGGGCAGCTGGTGTGCAGGGTCAGTAGTGGTCTGGAGGAAGGGCAGTCCCAGTAAAGATGTAGAAGAGCCAGAGTTCAGAGCCTTGTTCTGCCCCAGAACTGAAGATGCTGTGGAGAAATGGAAAGAGGTGGATGGAGGGGTAGAAAAGGCTGATCACAGTAGCCTGCATTGTTGGAAATGGTCCTTCTTATGGGACTTCACAACAGTATAATGTAAAGACCCAGAAACAACTGGGAATGAGCTAGTTTTCAGATGAGACAAAGTTGTGTGGAAGACACCCTGGCTCACGGGGGCATCAGGAATATCTGAGGCACGGAGGACATCTATACAGACATGCACCTAATCCTTCAGGACACTGGCCCTTCTTAGAATATTGATAATAGAAGGTCATCTTCTTATTGACTGCCACTGTCCTTCCTTTCTTGTAATGGAAACCAACCTTGTAATGGAAAGCAACCTTCAAAGACTCTGCCAGTGGAGAGCCCACACACTCCCTATCTGTCCCTGCTCATGACACATTAGAGTTGGGTGTGAGAAATGCCTCATCTGCACAGAAAAATGAGGAGTAAAGTTTCATATGAAATACTGGACAAGATCAATAGGTTCTGAACACCCGAATTTCCACAAAAGGGAAAAAATTCAGGACACTTTAAGGAAAACCAAGCCCCTTTGTGGATAAAGATAAATGGCTTCCCTGCCTTATTCAGTCAAGGACAGCAGCTCCCATACAGGAAGAGGAGCCACCTAGAGTAAGAAACAGCTGAGCCTCTCTGGAAGGTGGCAGTTAGAGCCCTTCCAGCCTCACTTCCATGGACGGATTTCACTATGGATGCAGTCATAGCTGAGCCTACTCAACACTGTTCACCTCAGGCCAATTGTTCCCATAGGTCCCCTGGGATCAAGGTTACTGCAATTGAAGTCTCTCAGAACTGTCAAAGACTAAGATCCAGTCTCCTAAAGAACATTTCTCAAACCTCCCTGTGCTCTACCATACACATCTCCACCACCACCTACAACGCACATTGGTGTGACCCGTCTCCCTTCTAGGAAGCTCAACACCTCCGATCCCATTCTTGTCTTCATCCAATTTATTTCTTTTGAGTGACTAACCAAACTCTAAGGGGCCCTCTTCCCCATCTGCATCCTGAGGTGGCCATCAGCTAGGTCTCACCAGGACAATGCCCTTGGGGTGTCCAGTCTCCTCTCTTTCCTCCTCAGTCTGACCAGCTGAAGAGAAGAATCAAGTTTAAATTCCCAAGGTCTTGCGGGGATGGTAGGAAGATTGAAAACAAGTTCCATACCCCACTGACTTACCTCCTACAGAAACCATCATCACACTCTGTGGCCACGACTGTCAGCAGCCCCTACTATGGCACAAGCTAAGCACAGGACCCAGAGCATGATCTGCCTGTGGCAGGTGCTCAGTAGCCCATGTGGGACAGGGCAAGATTTGAATTTAAACTGGCAGAATGTGGGGCAACAGACATTCTGTGGTGGGGGAGGGGCAGCGGGGAGCTGTGCTTGTAGAGGGGTGGGATTCCATGGGGAGCTCTAGCAGGTGCGAGAAACCTGAATTTCCTTGAAGGACTCAGTGGTAGCAAAATTGGTGTGTGCCTCTGAGGCAACTTGAAGATCTCAGATTACTAGCCCAAAGCCTTCAATTCATGTCCCTGTTACTTCAATTTATTAACAGTGAACCAACTTTTGTGCTTCTTAGCTCATTCCAGTTCCCTCCCGCAGACATAGGCTCTTAGTAATTTTTTAAGAATTATTTTATTTAACTTTGTTTATTTACTTATTTTAAATTTTGAACAGAGGAGAGAGAGAGAAAGGGAGAAATTAAGGCACCAGGTCCAGGACTTGAACCCTGGCCAGTCATGTGGGAGTTCAGGGCTTTTTTTTTTTTTTGAGAGGTTTTTTGCTATAGAGCGCGTGCGCTCACCAGACAGAGAGAGAGAGACAGAGAGACAGAAAGCGAGAAATCACCCCCCAGGGCGGATGGTCACGCCGCAATCCCTTCTCCTCCATTCTCCTCTAGGGATCTTGGGCACGCATGCACACGTGCCCAGCGCGAGTTTTAAGCCACCGGGTCCGGGATGCGAACCGCGGTCAACTACGTGGGAGTCCAGCGACATAGTCATTACGCTAACGGCTGGTTCCTGGGAGTCCAGTGCTTTTAACAACATCACCTGCCGGCCCCAGCTCTTAGTAATTTTAACACTCACTGTATTTTTTGCACAAATTGAGGATACATTGTCTAATAAATACCAGGTACATAGATGAGGGGACTGGGAGGTTGGAAATTCACTGTGGTCGACAGGTCTGGAATATTTGCTTGCTGTGTACACTTCATCCTTGAGGAGACAGCCCTCCTGTTCCCAGGTGGGGTCGACTCCTGGAATCTCTGGAGACTCCAGCAGACAGGGTCACTTACCCTTTTTACAACCAAGAATGACTTTGTAGCTAAGAGTTCCTATACAATACCATCTTTTTCATTCTAAATGTACTGTCTGTTAAATAGGTAAATACTTACCCTTTTAGTGATTGTTTTTTAATGATAGTGAAAGCAAGTTTGTTAAGGAAAGTGCACAGAGCAGACAACTCCATAGGTGGAACAAGAGTTGAGGAAGATAGGTGAACAATTTTGTTCTTTCCTCTGAGAAGGACAGCAATATTACCTGAAAGATAGGATGGCTGCCTTGTCTATGGGGATTTTAATTAAAATATTAAACAGGAATTTAACCTTTTGCGTAATTCCAAAGCTAAATTGTACACAATAGAAAATGCAGTGATGAGTCTTATCCCACATCTTTCCCTTGGTCATTCAGTTTTCTTGCTGATTGCATATCACAGTGATGTGTTTCTGTTGAATCTTTCCAGAAATATATCTTTCAATGAACCACATGTTTAAGTTATTTTTAGTTTTTATAAAAGTTTTCAGCATTTTTATAGTTAAAAATTGATATGGTTTTCAATAATTTTGCTGATATTTCTAATGCCTGGCTTTGTACTTGCTGTCTTGTTCTCTTTCTGTGGGCTACATTCCCAGAATGAGGAGGTCTATGTAGCCTTAGAATTTAATGTATTCAAAACAGTTGCACTGCTGGGAACCAGCAGTTAGCGTAATGGCTATGTCGCTGGATTCCCACGTAGTCGACCGCGGTTCGTGTCCCGGACCCGGTGGCTTAAAACTCACGCCGGGCGCGTGTGCATGCGTGCCCAAGATCCCGAGAGGAGAATGGAGGAGAAGGGATTGCGGCGTGACCATCCGCCCTGGGGGGTGATTTCTCGCTTTCTGTCTCTATGTCTCTCTCTGTCTGTCTGGCGAGCGCACGCGCCCTACAGTGAAAATCTCTCCAAAAAAAAAAAAAAAAAAAACAGTTGCACTGCTGAATTTAGGAAAGAGAAATAAAATATGTCCAGTTGAATTTGAATTTCAGGTAAACAGCAGACCAATTTTAAGTATAATTATGCTACATGCACTGCTTGGAGTAGACTTTTACTAATATGTGTTCATGGTTTATTTCTACTTCATTGGTATCTTACATAGTTTCTACTTCATTGGTATCTTACATTTCAGCTGCAATCCTGCTTCAAAGTGTACTACCTTAAGCTGTTGTGTTTTACTCACCCTTTGAAATAGAAAACATGCAGTAAGAAGATTCGAAATGTACAACTTGACTTGATTGCAAAACACAAATATTGCAGAAGAAAACCCAGCAGGCTGGCCTGATGATATAGAATTTGAAGTAGCTATCAAACATAACTCAATCTCTAAGCTTATACGTGGAATAGGAATGTATGTAAGACCCCGAGCAGACTTTAGTATCCTTAATGGAAAGGTAAAGATGCCTAGAGCCCTGATATTTCAGCGGTTGCCCGGAAAAGAGTCAAGTTTAAACTCCCAAGGTATTGCAGGCATGGTAGAGAGTTTGAAAACAAGTTCCATATCCCACAGACTTGCCTCCTACTGAAACCATCCTAGTGCACTGGAGACCTGCCCCAAGTGTCAGCAGTCCCCACAGTGAGAAAAGCTAAGCACAGGACTCAGCGCATGATCTGCCTGTGGCAGGTGCTCAGTATTCCATGTGGGACAGGGCAAGATTTGAATTTAAACAGATAAAATGTGGGACAACAGACGTTCTGTGGCAGGCGAGGGGCAGATGGAAGCTGTCCTGGGGTGGTGAGGAGAGGCATTCAATGGAGAGCTCTAGCAGATGGGCACAACTGTGAAGTTCCCTCAATAATTCAGTGGTGTCACCATTCACGTCTGCCTCTACAGGCAATCTGAAAACTTTCTCAGACTATTAGCCCAAAGGTTTCACTTCATATCCCTGCTACTTCAACTTTTTAACAATAAACCAACTTTTGTGTTCCTTGTCTCACCCTGATTCCCTTATACAGAGGAAGGCTCTTAGTAATTTTAACAGTTACTGCACTTACTGTACAAAGTGAGGACATATAATCTAATAAATACCAGGGAGACAAGGGCACGGGGTGTTTGGAAATTCACTATTGCTGGCAGATCCAGAATATTTGGTTGCTCTGTGCACTTCATCCTTCAGGAGGCAGTTGTTCTGCTCCCAGGTGGGTCCATTCCTGGAATCTCTGCAGGCTCCGTCAGGACAATGTCACTTTGCAGGAAACCCATTCTACACCTAAAAAATGAATTTGTAGCTCAAAAGCCCCAGGTAACCCCTTCTTTTTAATTTCAATGTATTGCGTTGTTAAATAGTTAAGTATTTATATGTTTAGTAATTTTAAAAAATAGTATAAGCAGGTTCATTAATCACAGTGCACAGAACAAACTACTCCATAGGTGAAGCAGCCAGGTGAGGGGAGACAGGTGAACAGTTTTGTTCCTTCCTCTGAGAAGAAGGGGAGAAATGTTACCTGATAGAAAAGATAGAACGACTGCACCTTAGGCAGACAGCCACCCTTTAGTGACTTCAATTAAAATTTTAAACAAGGAATTTAAATTGCACAGTTCCAAAGTTAAGTTGGGCACAATGGAAAATGCAGTGAGGCGTTTCTTCCACCCCTTTCTCTTGGCCATCCAGTTTCTTTGATTGCACACCACAGTGATATGTTTCTGTTTGATCTTTCCAGACATATATCTTGCAAACTAACCACATGTGCAAGTTCTTTTTAGTTTTTATAACTGATTTCAGATTTTTATGTTTAAATATTGATAAAATTTTCAATAATTTTGTTGATATTTATAAGGCTTATTTTGTATTGTTGAAGTGTCTATTCTATGTACTTTAGTGGGCTAGATTCCTAGAATGAGGAGGTCAATATAACCTTAAAATTGAATATATCAAAAATATTCACATTGCTTAATTTAGCAAAGATAAGTAAGAGATACCCATTTGAATTTAAATTTCAGGTAAACAGCAATCCAATTTTCAGTTTAATGTTCTTCACGCACTGCTTGGGATAGACTTTTAGTAATACATGCTCATAGTTTATTTTCTACTTGCGTTTACACATGAAGTGTACTGTCTTGGGACCTGGCAGCTGAGTATATGTGTGTGATGCCCAAAATCCTGAGAGG